>NC_083224.1:168508791-168811821 GCF_032191835.1 Heteronotia binoei
TATTAGATTATGAACTGAAACCCTCTGTTGAATGAAGGAATTCACAGAGCAGTAGAGAACAAATGGGATTATTCTTAGCTTCAGATAAAATGCTGCAGGCCAGATTTAGTTACTCATTCTTAGAAAATTTACAGGCAGGACAATAAATCTCCACCTCCAAAACTGAACAAGCTCACAATCCCTGCCTTCACAATCAGAAACAGGAATCTGTGAAACCATCCATTACCACATGAAAAAGGGATAGCTAGGACAGAATTATCCATCTATACAGGAGCATCATGGGAAAAAAGTGATTACAGGAGAGGCAACAATGCAAAGTGAACTTCCACGGTTTGCACCAGTCGCTATTACAGAGGCAAATAACCAATTTGTAAGTCATATAGGTGTAATCCAGCCGATATGAGCCTGTTGGTAGCACTACATATAGAAAACAACATTCCCCCCAAACTTTTTTTAGAAGTCAGTTTCAGCCGCTAGGAAAACACAACATTGATCCCTTCCAGCCAGCATATTGAAATACAAAAGCAAGAGCTATGAGTTTGTATGTCACATAAGTGTTGTGGGATCTTCCTGCATGACCCTGTGTGTCACTCCACCAGATGAACAGGCTTACTTCTTCAGTTTGATGACCTTTAAAAAAATTTAAAACTCCATAGATGATCATTTTAGGAGCTAATCTGCACAAGCATACAACAACAAATTGGTTGCTAAAAGAGGTTGGGTGAGCATTTGAGCTTGTACACACACGCGTGCGCGTGCGCGCACGAACTCTCTTCCTCTTCTTTCTACTTCACTCATGTTGTTATTTGATGGCAGTTACATTATCAGCAGCTGATTAAGAACAAAATCACAATTGGAAAATAGGTGGTCCCTTGCATTTGTCTCTAAACAATACAGAGAGATTCACACTTGCCAAACATCCTTAACAGCAGCTCTCCTTCAGACTTTAAAGCATCTATTATTACAAATATAGTATACATGCTTTGTACTAACAGCTTTACAGTATACACCCCCAATCCTCTTTGTGTGTGTCTGTGAGCCAGTGTGGAATCTCAAGAGCCAGTACAGAGTGTCAGAGTAGGATGCTAGGTGGAACAGGTTTGAATTCCCACTTCTAACACAAAAGCTTGTTGGTGACCTTGGGCCTAGCACAAACTCTCAGCCTGGCCAACTTCACAGGGTTGGAGGAAGAACAATGTTCTAAGTGGCTTTGAGTCCTGAATGAGGAGAAAAGTGGGATATAACTAAATAAATGCAAATGCAAAATGCTGAGCTGGCCCCGCCTAGGAAGCATAACCAGGCAGAAATGGATGGTTTACCCAAGTCAAACAGGAAACCAGGAAACAAGCATTACTTTAGAAATTGACTCTGCATCCCAAACCCTGCTGTGAACCTCAAAGCCGTCTGTGATTGGCAGTAACCAAGGTATAACTATTGACGCTGGCACCTCCTCTTAAGGAATTACATATCCCATTTTGCTGTTTTTAAACCACAATACTGCAAAAGGCTATCCACACACCACCAACTTCAGCAATCACCTGATGACTCTTTGGTGTATAAGCTGTCAGTTTGTCTTAAGGCTAGCCCCTCCCTTCTACTATCTATCTGTCTGTCTGTCTACCTATCATCTGTCTATGTATCATCTATCATTTATCTACACACACAAACACACTTTTTTTTTTGTCAGCAAGTCATAGCTGACCTAGGGCAACCTCATGGGATTTTCAAGGCAAGAAACATTCAGAGGTAGTTTGCCATTGCCTGCCTCTGTGTCATGATCATGGACTTCTTTGATGGTCTCTCATCCAAATACTGACAAGGTCTGACTCTGCTTAGCTTCTGAGACCTGATGAGATCAGGCTAACCTGGGCTATCCAGGTCAGGATGCTATTGTGATAGGCAGTACTTAATAGGCATACTTTGGAATAGATCTAACCAGCTTTTTTTGAGAAAAGGAAGACAAGTACCCTCTGATCACCCAAAAATGTTATGTTGGGGACTTTAGCATCTGTAGGGATAAAGGACATGTATAATAGGAATTGAAGTTAGGTGGCAATTTGGGAGATACTGAGTGGAGAAACTGGTCACATCCAGCCCTGTTACTTAAATTCAATTGGTTCAAAAGGTATTTAAATAACCTGTGTGCAAGATCACAGCAATTTTCTCTAAGATCGCATTCATTGGATCTTCCCAACACTTCCAGGAACCCAGTGCAGGCAGAGAAGGAGGGTTAACCCTTCCCTCTTGCTGTTTTCCAGAGCAAATTGTTCCCTCTCTCCTCCCCAACCCCTACGCTATTTGCTTTGGCTAACTCACTTGCAGGAGCTTGGCATATGGATGGAATGTAAACCCGGCATTTGCTTGTTTCATTTGCTGTGTAATAATTCCAAATCGCTGCCGCAGGGAGTAAAAAGTTACCAAAAACTCTTCAAAATGTTGCTGAATTACCTTCTGGTTTGCTGCTGTTTTTTTAAAGGTAATAATGATCCAATTTCCTTCCTAGGAACTGAAACAGATACCATAAAGCTATAAGAGATTACGAGATACCTTCCTCTTCACTAAGAATAGTAACAATTCCATTTTAGGAATGAATTTACAACTTCACACTTCTTCCAAGGAGAGTTTGGGACTAGGTCCGAGCCATGGAGTTGATGAACAGATAAAAGCTATTTTCTTTTTCACTTTGACATATATCTGTTTAATAGCAGGATGGAAGGAGGCACATAGCTATGTGAAACAGTAAGCTCTTCTTATGGAAACCATGAGTAAGAATTTCAAGATTGGTTTTGTATTGTTTAACTGTTGTATATTCCTTTCCTATACTAACCAAGGAATATACAACAATTAAACAATACAAAACCAATCATGTGTATATTCCTTTCCTATAATAACCAAGAGGAGCTTTGTGGCACAGAGCAGTAAGCTGCATACTACTGTCTAAACTCTGGTCACAGCCTGAGTTCAATCCTGGCGGAAGCTGGGTTCAGATAGCTGGCTCAAGGTTGACTCAGCCTTCTATTCTTCCGAGGTTAGTAAAATGAGCTTGCTGGGAATAAAGTGTAGATGACAGGGGAGGGCAATGGCAAGCCACCCCGTAAAAGTCTGCCAAGAAAACATCCTGATGTGACGTCACCCCATGGGTCGGTAGTGACCCGGTGCTTACCTTTTTATAATAACCAAGGCTTCACCACTTAGAGTCGCCAGACCCCCAGTCCAGCCAGGGGATCCCCCAATCTCTGGGGCTCCAGTTGGCTGCTGGCCAGCTGGCTGGTAGGGGAAGCCCCACCCCCAAAGACTACCATTGTGTATCAATATTATCAGTGCAATGACATCATATGGAAGTGATGCCATCATGCTGGGGATGCTGCGCAACAACTCCCTAGCATTTTGGCCAAAAACTTTATGGTAACCATACAGTTTTGACCAAAATGCTAGAGTGTTGACACACGACATCCCTGGCATGATGATGTCACTTCTGTGTGATGTCATTGCACTGACAATGCTGTGCACAGTGATGTCACTCCACCCCCACACTCCTGGATGACTCCCTCCCACCCCCCGCTGCCAAAACAATCATAACTGGCAACCCTGTCACCATTCCTGGCACACACCTAACACACATTAAAGCAGATTGCTTGGTTTGCATTTAGTACTAATTCACATTCTATGGAGTATAAACCTTAAATGGCTACAGCTCCACCCCCTCTGTTAGTACTCACTGAATATTCAGGAATATATACCTGTCTTTCACTTTTTACATGTTAACTGCAATAAACATTAATGAAACACAAATGTAGGTTCCGAAATTATCAGCACAACTATTCCTAAATTTGCCGTTCCGGCTAGGCAGGTGCCATACTGGAAAGGCAGTGGTGGTAGAGTATCTCCTTGATATGCAAAATGTCCCAGGTTCAATTTTTGGCATCTACAGTTAAAAGAATCAGACATTAGGTGATGTGAAAGACCTCTGCCTGAGACCCCAGAGACCTGCTACCAATCATAGATACTGACCCTGAAAGACCAAGGGCAAGTGTAGTTTCATGTGTTCATATTCTACTGCTCAGATTCATTCTAAATGCTCCAAAGAAGTGGCAAGAAAGGAACCATAAGTGGTGTGCATTTCTTTTCCCACACTACCAGTATTTGCCCAAATGGAGACAGATATGTGTTTATCTCATGTAGAAACTGAGTGTGCATCTCCCTATGTTAAAATGTACATATTTCTCTTTGGATGAGACCAAGAAGCATACAGAATGGAAGTACTAGTTTACTTTCTGTCTCTTGCCCTATTTTCCTGATTAATTTGAAGCAGCAGAAAGGACAACACCACACACCTCCCCTCTTTTGGCTAAGGAAGATACATATTCAGTCCTGTTGGTAGTTTTAAAGGAGGTCAGCATGAAGAGTAGTTTAGAAAATTTTTCAGACTGGAAAACTCCTAGATAATCAGAGCAGAGTGTGGATCCAACAGTCTAGCACAGTTAACAGAATGGTTCATGTTGCCCACCCCAACAGCAACTCTATACATCTCTTCTGTTGTGCCTAATTCCCTTGCTCACCATGAACACTCAAGTCATATTTCCTGTCGGTTAGTCCTGCCACATTCACGGCAATGCACACATAGCGGCCAGTGTCTGACACCTGAGCATTTTTAATTCGAAGAAGTCGTCCTTCGTCCAGTATCTCAATTTCCCTCCCATTGACTAATGGACGTCCATCCTTCATCCAAGTGACAGCTGGCCGTGGTGTACCATCTGTCTTGCATTCTAATGAAATATCGTTCCCACGGGTCACAGTTACATCTGATTGTTGGCTGTCGCTGTCCAGTATAGTTGGACGAACTATTAAGAAAAACAAGACAAGTTTCCAAGTTTTTATGCACACACATACACACTTGTCTTATACCTATGGATAGACTAAATTGGCAAAAATTACAAGAGATCATTTGTTGGTCTTATTTCAAGATAGCAGATTGAACCTGATCATTTTTTGGTCTGTTCCAGTTCCCTGATTCTGAACACTGGCTGCTCCCCATGGAGGAGTTCTCAGCATGGAGATGTGGAAATCCTAGATTTCAATCCATGCTCACTTTGAGAACAACCTGTGGGCCTCCCTCCTTTTAAATTGGGTCAAGGGAAAGTCTTGATCTGGTAAAAAGGCTTTGATCTGGTAAAATTAGGAGCCATGGGGTGGTTGTGGATGGAGCATCCATGTGAATGCTGTACCTGTAGCAATACAGGAAAGTGGTCAGAGCTATGCAAGGTGCCTTCAAAGTGGTGGATCTAGGCTCTGCATATCCCTTTTTTGTCCTTTTACAGTTTTTTCCCCCTTTTCCCAGATGAAACATGCTATAGCTTAACAGCTGTAGCTTAACGGGAAGGGGAGAGGGAGGGTGTTGCTGGAATGTAGGTGGGCCCAGTGTGATCTTCATTGTGTCTGTACTCTTGTATACACTCAAGAGAAAGAAAAGGGGTAGAAAGAAAAGCAGTGAGCAATTCAGGGATGGGTGTGTGGATGATGTTCCCTCCTGCTCTCACAATGGTGGCTGCTCTGTGGAGAAGCATGTTTCCACCTCCCCATGTGGAAGGCAGTCACTGTTTTGCTCTTTAGGGGTTATAATGTGATTCCACAACAATAACTTGCACACGCAGTTACCTACCATATACTTGCAAACTATATTCCTTCTTTGTTACTCCAGCTACATTCGAAGCCATACAGACATAAGAAGCTGCGTCTGACTTTTCGGCAATTGAAATTTGCAGCTGCCTGCCTCCAGATAACACCCTGATTCTTCCTGTAGGGTCAAGCGACAGTGGAGAACCTACAAGAGATACATTTTTCTATCAACAAATTTGAGTTCAGTAGCACCTTAGAGATGAACAAGATAAATAACATAGGGATAAGAGCTTACAAGTCCTTCAGTGTTCTTAAAAAATGGTCCACAAATGGAAACTGGCTCCAATGTACACTCCAGAAGCTAAGTCTAAATCATGATACTTTTGTTCATTTCATAGTGGGTTTAGGAGATCTACATGCTTGAACTTTAGCTTCCTTGTGGTCAGGAATCATGCACACATATAGTTGCCAGCTTCAAGTTGGGAAATACCTGGAGATTTTAGGGGTGGAGCTTGAGGAGGGTGGGCTTTGGGGAGGTGAAGGACTTCAATGGGATATAATGCCATAGAGTCCACTTTCCAAAGTGACTATTTTCTCCAGGTGTAGTGATCCCTGCCACTTGGAGATCAGTTGTAATCTCAGGAGATATCCAGCTACTACCTGGAGATTGGCAACCATATGAACACAGAATGAGGACTCTTTGAAGATTGCATGTCATTATGAGAGACTGACTCAATAAAGGAAGCTACGACCTTCATTTTGCAAGATCTGAGCAACACTGTTAACCTTAGGACATTTGGGAGGTCATTAATTGACAGGGTTGTCATAAGTCGGAAGTGACTTGACAGCAGGGCTTTTTTTGTAGCAGGAACTCCTTTGCATATTAAGCCACACACCCCTGATGTAGCCGATCCTCCAAGAGCTTACAGGGCTCTTAGTACAGGGTCTTCTGTAAGCTCCAAGAGGATTGGCTACATCAGGGGTGTATGGCCTAATATGCAAAGGAGTTCTGCTACAAAAAAAAGCCCTGCTTGACAGCACATGTACACACACACAACATACATAGAGCTTTATTGTCTTCAACTAAAGCATATTCAATATATTGCATAGGTGACTGCACAGAACAGATGGACTAAACCCATCCCCCCTGAACTATGGTTCAGATCCAAACTGGGACACTGTGCAGCTGCTATTTGAAAAACAGAAAAATGGAAAATGATAATGACAGTTCAATAATTGAAAAGTGGGTTGGAGATGGGTAGGAATGAGAGGGACAAAGAAAACCAATAGAAACATTACACCTTAGTTAAAATTGACTCAAAATCAGCTTCTGGAAAAATATTGGGGTAAAAGTGGTCTCAAAGGAGCTGGGGGGAAACGGTGGGGGGGGGAGGGAAATAGGCCAGAGCCGGGGATCCTCTACTTTTCAGGGCTTCTGCCCACCACCTGTCAGAACCCCCACCCCCAAATAGCAACATTACAAGGTAATGATCTCACATGGATGCTCTGCTTATATGATGTGTCCTCCCCCTCCAGGAATGTTCCCCCCTCTGCAAATTCCCCTGCCAGTGTGAAGATAGGCCCCAGCAACCCTAGCAGGAAACTGTGAAAACTAAAGGCACAAAATGTGTGAGGAAATCATGGAACAAATCAGGGAATAAAAGCAACATAGGGCCAGAACCAAAACAGAAAACAAAAACAGAAGAGTCCATATAGTTATTCAAGAGACTCATATAGGAATTGGGGGGGAGAAGTTGACAAACAGTGAGAGAAATCAGCTCCTCAACCCAAAAGTGTTGAAACCAATATGAAAGCAGTAGTGAGTTCCTATGGAAGTCTTCACAAAAGACTTTTGCTTACCATTCTTTCTCCAGCTGAGTGCTGGTGGCGGAATTCCACTAGACTCACAGATCATACTGATGAGGTTTCCTTCAATTACAGTTAGCTGAGTGAGTATATCTGAACTGTAAATACTTGGTGGCACTACAGAAGGAACATGTGGGGAGGAATGGAATAAAAATAACAAAATAAAATAGATTATCACTGGGCCACAAAGAATAAAATATAACCAAATTCTCAGAATGAGTTTCATTTCAAGTAACATTTCCACAAGTTAAATGTAGTGAGTAATAAACATAAAATAAGTGTTCCGGTTTACTCAAAATATTTTAACTGTAACATCAGTGAGAAAAACACATTTTCTTCTGACCCTCTTTGACTTTCTTGGTGTTTTAAACATAAAACAGACACATGAAATTCAATGCTGGCAGGAGTAAGACTTTATACTGTGTTACACCAACTTTAACCTGAAGGGAGAGGTTCTGCTTCAAACCAGTGCAGTCTCCAAGAAGCAGAGCCTTTAACACCCGACCAGTGAATGTTACCAGCTTCTGGAACTGAAGATAGCTCTGGGGAACAGGCTGATACCTGGAAGCCAGAAAACAGCCTAGATCCACAACACAAAAGGCTGTCCAGCACTGCTCTCATAGATGGTTTTCACAAGCAAATCCACAGTTGGGAAGAATAATCCCAAGAATAATCTTCTTATTCAAAAATACTTTAAAGAAAATCTACATGCTCAAAAAGTGGAGCTGAATCTTGTCTTTAAAGGTCACATAATTCTTTGCAAACACTGCCCATCTATAGGTGCCCATGGGACTTAACAAAGCAATATACAGTGGAAAGAAGCAAACACTCACTATTAAATTTGCCACTATGAATATACTCTCTATGAATTTACTCTCTGTGGAGTAATGAAAGAGGTCAGTCATCAACCAAAAGGGAGACTGCAACCAAGAGATCAGAAGGTGACTGAGACTATGAACGGCAGCCATGAAGAGCTAGAAACGATCCTTAAGGATGTGTTGTTGGCAACCAAGATCAAAACAATTCATGCTATAGTATTCACCATTTCTACGTGTGGGTGTGAAAGCTGAACAATGAAGGAAGTTGACAGAAAGAAAGTTGATTCATTTGAAATGCGGAGTTGAAGGAGAGATTTATGGATTCTTTGGACTGCCAAAAAAGACAAATGGGGGGGGGGGGTTAGATCAAGCCTGAATTCTTCCTAGAAGCTAAAATGATTTAACTGTGGCTATATCATATTATGAGAAGATAAGTGTCATTGGAAAAGACAATAATGCTAGGAAAAATTGAAGGTTGTTAGCCACCCTGAGCCTGGTAGGGGAGGGTGGGATATAAATAAATAAAGTGGTAGGAAAAGAAGAAGACTCAACATGAGATGGACTGACTCAATAGAAGAAGCCATGGCCCTCAGTTTGCAAGACTAGAACAAGGCTGTTTGATAGGCTATTTTGGAAGTCATTAATTCATAGGACTGCCATAAATTGGAAGCAACTTGACAAAACTTAATACACATACATACAACACAAGAAGATCCTTCTCCTTTTGCTTAAATGAGAAAATGAAAAGATAAAAAGATTGCATAAGCCATGTCTATTCAGCTACTCATTTATGAATTCAGGCTCTATAAAGGGTGGCAGAGGAAAATTTGTAGTTTTACTCAACTATTTATCTGGCATATTCTACCCATAATTTCCCCCAAACCCCACCAAATGAATTATCCCACTCTGAAAATAATGTTCTAACTGCTAAATTCCAGCATTACTTAAGTGGTGGTTCTATGGAAGCTTGTAAACCAGCAGTTGGGGCTCTGTGAGACACCTGAAAGTCATAATATCTAGGCTGAAGTTCACTGCTTTATGGGAACAATAACAAAGGCTACAAACCTTACCCCATACATTGACATTGTAGTTCTTTTCAGTTTTCCCAGCCACATTTGTAGCTTCACAAGTGTAGCGTCCAGTGTCTTGGACTTGTGCTCCTTCAATCTAGAAATTAAAAAACAAAGAATTTTCACCAATCCCCTAATACTTCGTCAAAGGCTGTACATGGCTCAGCAGCTAAACAGAAATTCTTTCAACAGGTGTTTCCCAATGTTACTTAAAGTATAACCTTAAACACTGAACACTGGTGGATCTCATGGATCCATTTCCCCCATGATGATACTTTCCTCCACTACAAGGTGTCTTCCCTAGACAGCAGGTCTGTAGTCTAGTCTAGTGATTGCACTGTAGAAAACTTGAGCTAACAGAACATGCATTGGAAGATTCAAATAAGGTGTTCCAGAGATACAGGGTAGAGCTTAAACTAAGAGATCTTGGTGGTGAACAATACTGAACTGCTGACCATAGCAAAGTTAATCATGAGGAAATACAGATATTTTAATTTACCTTTAACACACTTCCGCCTGCAGTAATGCTGAGACCTGGCTTCTTCAGCAAGGGCCGACCATCCTTCAGCCAGTCCAGTGTAGGTGGAGGAATGGAGCTGCTTTGACAATGGAGTTTTATAACTTCTCCCACAAGTACAGAGACATTCTGTTCATCTCCCATAATGTTTGGGGGAACTATAGGAACAAATGTTATCAAATTTAATTCCACCTTGCTTAGCTGAAGCCAGTGAAGTCAGTACCTCCTATAAATGAGCCACCATTTGATGCTGGGAATAGAGCACAGTGTGATTATAGAATCCAAGTCTAGGAAAGAGCCATGCAAGCTCATTTCATTCACCTCCCCTGCACCAGCAGGTGTTAGTCCAATCTGCTGTCACCTCTTTGTCTAAAAGTTAGATTATCAGAACATTCTGAGTATGCATTAGCTTTGCTAGCGAAGCATTTGTTTAATTAGGGGCAGGCCTCGGATTCAGTGGGAGCTCACAGGAGCATAGTTCCTGAACCTTTCTGAGAGTTCCACCTCCTTGTCCATTGAATAGTAGGTGCAGCTGCATAACAATCCCTGGATGAGCTCCACCACTTATTTTTCTACAAAATGACCCCTGGTTACAGGTAAACATCATCTCATGCCAGATATGACTCATGTTAGCAAGTCAGCACAACAGACACACACCACTGTGTCAAAGAACAGGAAGCATCATTTTGATGCTGGTACCTCACTCCCAAACTTAGCCCAGTGAGGTGGGTTTCACTGCACGGATGGGGAACAGGAGCTGATATATAACAACCTGTTTAAGGACATGTGTTATGTACTGAATTTACTGCTTCGCAGTAGCTTTCACAGGCATCCAGGCAACCATGGGAAATGCTATAGACTCTGATAGATTTGAACCCGGAACAGCAACCAATGAGCGGTCTTGGCGTGAAACTTGACCACCATGTTTTTGTATGGGAATCAGAGAGAGGGGGTGTTTTTGCATGCATGTATATAAGTGGGGTCACAGCCCCACCATGTTGTCTTAGTGTGTTGCTACTAATAAAGCATATTCTGGGTCGAACTCCTATGTGTTGAATGCAGTATTTAACATGGATAGCCATGGATGAATTGAGATTTAAACCCTGGGCCATATTGTTTTTAAACTTGAACTCACTAGTCTTCCAGTGTAACTGTTCTTTGTCTTTAAGAACATAAGAGTAACCATGCTGTATTAGACCAAAGGTCCAGCTAGTCCAGCTAGGCTTCCCAATCCCCAGGTCCCAGCGGAGGATTCCCCAGTTTTATAGGCATCCCCCCGTCCCCATCCAGCTGGCCAGCGGGGGAAGTCCCTCTCCCACAGCCACTCTGTACTTCTAGATCTTGGGCAGGACCTGCAAACAGGTCCAGTTTTAAAATGTGTGTGTGCCTTTAAATTGGAGCAGGAAGTACTTCATGGGGAAGGGTTAGCAACAGCAGACCTCCTGAGTGCAGCCCCACTGTTTGTTTTGCTTTCCTTTTGGACAAGTGAGTGTGTGTGTAAAAGAGCAGCGTAGCCCCTGTACTTTCCAGACCTCGTTGTGGAGGCACCAGAGACTCCTGCTTTGTTCTACTGCTTCAGACCAGCAAGGCTGGCCACTTGCACCAGAGACAATTAAGCGTGTGTGTGAGTGAGAGAGAGAAAACGGGGGAAGGGGAGGGAACTCTATTATTCCCTGTGGAGACTTATTCTCATAGGAAATCATGGAGAATTGATCAGCAGGTATCTGGGGCTCTGGGGGGGGCTGTTTTTGAGGTTGAGGCACCAGATTTGCAGCATAGGATCCAATACCTCTCCCCAAAATACCCCCCAAGTTTCAAAAAGATTGGACCAGGGGGTCCAATTCTATGAGCCCCAAAAGAAGGTGCCCCTGTCCTTCATTATTTCCTATGGAGAGAAGGGATTTAAAAGATGTGTGGTCCCTTTAAATGTGATGGCCAGAACTCCCTTGAAGTTCAATAATGCTTGTCATACCCTTGCTCCTGGCTCTACCCCCAGTGTCTTTTGGCTCCACCCCCAAAGTCCCCAGATATTTCTTGAATTGGACTTGGCAACCCTAAGTCCAGCATCCCATTTCCAACCATGGCCAGCCAGATGCCTCTGGAAAGCCCCCAAGCAGGGCCTACTGGCAACAGTCCTCAGCTGCTGATTGCTCCCCAGCATTTGTCAATCAGAAGCTTTCTGCCTCTGAACCCAGCAGTCTCCTTCAGCTGTCATGGCTAATAGCCAACAACAGACCTGTCCTCCATAAATATGATCCCCACTTTTGAACCCATCTAAACCAGTGGCCACAACCTCTCATGGTATGATTTCCATAATTCAGCTACTGTATATATATAAGCAATTTGTGCTGTCTGTCTTGCATCTACTGCCAATCAGCTTCATAATGTCTCTCTGAATTCTACTACTATGGGGAGAGATGGGAATATTTCTCTTAACCACTTTCTCCATGACAGGTACAGTTCTGTAGACCTCTGAAACACCATATTTCAGCTTTTTAACTTTTTTAAGGCACTGCATTATAACAGCCTTTATATATTTACCTTCCTATAGCTGTTCTTTCCTAAGAACCCAAGCAACATTCTCGTCTTATCAATGCAGTGAACTTTTCCATTTGGCCAGATCCCATGCTCCTTTGGTAACATTTATAGAAAAAGATCCATTCCAGCCTGAATGATATTTTCCCTGTCTTCTCCAGGACTGCACAAGCCACACAGAGGGGTATCACAGGGGGTAAGAGACAGTAGGGTTGCCAGGTCCCCCCTGGCCAGTGTGAGAGGAGAGTTGAGGATGGAGCCTGGGGAGGACAGTGACTTCAGTGGGGCACAATGCCACAGATTCCACCTTCCAAAGCATCTATTTTCTCCAGAGGAACTGATCTCTGTAGCCTGAAGATGAGCTGTACCTTTGGGATATCCCCAGTTTCCACCTGGAGGCTGGCAGGTCATCTAGCAGACCCATATGATTTTTTTTTTTTACACAGGCCACCAGACCAATATGAAACACAGACACACAGGAGACACTCTCACACCACCCAAGTTAGCCATTAAGAAGACCTCAGTACAGGCTTACAGATCTTCTTTGGTATCTACAGCAAAATGTCAGCAACGAATCCAAAAAAAGTGCCTACAAATATGTTAACGTTTTCCTTGTTGGAGCACCCAGTAATTTCTCAGCACAAATACCACTGTTCTGGAATGCCAGATTTCAACATTTTTTTTTTCATCTCTGCACACCTTTAACTGAACAATGCATCAAATTTAAACAAAACAGAAAATATATGAATGACATCATAAGGCTAATCACTATCCACTAGACATAGCATATCTAAGGGATAAACTAACTGGGAATAAACTGACTGGGAAACAGATGAATAAAACAGTGGCATGGTTTGTATCAACAGTGCTGTTCTTCAAAAAGTCATTAAAATCGCCTTGCTTTTCTTAGCACAGGAAGCATTAAGCAGGGCAGCTGATTGCACGGCTTGGAAATAATTTACGGGAAAGTCTGGTCTCTGTGGATAAGAAACATTAACTGTTAGAAATGTCCGTGTTTATTTTACTCCCTTTGTGAATTTGCAAAGGCCAGGATTCGTTATGACTGCTGAGGAACAGAACATTTGGGCCCAGCACTGCTTAAAGATGATTAATTTGCAAATAGTTTACCTCAAATAGCTTTTCCTCTCTGTCAAATGAGTTGGGCAGCATTCAAAGAAAACCAAAGTTTCAAAATCGGAAGCAACACTTGTGTCTATTTGAACAAAAAGAAATTTGGGGGGAGGACAAATCCAGATTTGCAACCTAGAAGACATTTGTCAGGAAGCTGCAGTCAGTCCTGTCTCTCTCCAATAAAAGATGTGGTAGCACTTTATTCTTCTCTTAATGACATTAGATGGTTCTTTTGGGTTTCTGTTGTATCGTTTTTGTATATGTTGTAAAGTTTTGTAATTGTAAAATAAGGAATTATTTTAAAAGATGTGGTTGCAAAGATGTGCTTGTCACACTCATACATTATTTTTTTGCCATCAAGTCATAACTGACTTATGGTGGCCCCATAAAGTTTTCAAGGCAAGAGACATCAGATGTGGTTTGCCACTGCCTGCCTCCAATGTCGGGACTCTTGGAGGTCTCTCAGTTAAATAAAAGGCTGGGCTAATGCTGCTTAGCTTCCGAGATCTAGCCTGGGATACCCAGGTCAGGGATGACCTCACTTAAAGTGTATTTTATGGGGGGTAATAATAATATCTTATTAATTAATACCTTTTACTGACTTTCACTGATAACAGATGGACGGTTTAAGCCACCCCAGGGATGGGAGGCAGACAAATCATTAAAGCATGTACACACATGCACATGTGCCTGATATTCCCGTCCCGCAAGCAGCCCTTCCGGGGCCAGATTGAAGCTGCCTCAGAAAGTCACCACTGTCAAAGTGGTACCTAAATTCTGAGGCGGCTTTGAGGCATTTCCCTGGCCGTCTAGATGGCCAGGAAGCACCCAGGTGTCAAGCACGGTAAAATTCCATTGCCAATTGATTGTTTTAGGGTCCTGCCTAATCTTGTCTGTGAAGTATCATGGAGGATCCCACTTTGCTAGCCTGTTATTCTTTCCCTCCCCCCCTCGCCCCCCGTCTTGCTTTATGGCTTATAATTAGAAGTAGTGAGAATTGAAATCAAGTAATCAGCACCTTCCCATACATTCCTGTAAGGGAGTGAGAGCCATCTGGGGAAAGCAAGGACGCGGTCCTGATAACACTATGGGAATGTAGACATTTATGATAGTTTATGTGTGAATGCTACCCCGCAACCCCCTCCTTTGGAATCCCTTTGAAGTATGCCTTAAAAGTATTGTATCGATGTATTGTCAGCATTACTCTCACGAACCTGTTACCAAAGTATCAGTCTATCAATAAACGTAGTCTTTGTATAAACTTCGACTCATCATTGAACCCGCATGCTTGACACCGGGGAGCAGCCAACAGGTGCATGAGCACTCTGGAAGCTCCTCCCTGTTCTGGAGGCTCCTGGCTGCTCCTTTTTTTGGCCGGCTCTCTTCCGGGACGGCTTGATGCCGCCTTGAGCCGGCCATCTGTTTTCAACCTTTCTGTCTCCCTAAGCATACAAATATTTGCTTAGTTCTAAGTGCTGCAGTTTATTATAACTAAAGGGCCATTTAGATGTTACTCGTCATCTGAGGTTATTGCCAAGAGGCAAGTGCATATGGATGTAATCTTTAAATGTCTCTTCTAGGTTCACCAGTTAAAATGAATGAAATGTCTTCACACCTGTATAACATAATTTAGGGACAGCTTATGTTGGTGTGTTGTACGGGCAAGAGGAAACAGACAGGACACAATATTACTTCACACCGTCCACAAGCCTATCAAACTCAAGTGGGTTGGCCAGCCAAATCCCACACCCAGCAAATTCCCAAGTGCCACAACCATATTTTTTCTGCTAACAATGTAGACTGTAGATCACTGCAATATGAAACCAGCTCAATTAGACAGAATAAACTAAAAAAAAAAAACACGGGGGGAGGAAATCCTGCAGATTTGACAAGCCACCTACACCAAAAGCATATAGCTTGAACACGACTGTAAAAAAGTTATGCATATATACATATTTGATTTTCAGTGTCGTGATCCCAGAGGAAAAATATTCTTGTGCTTCGAAAAGCCAACTGTCAACACATGCATATGAATATATTATCTAACCCAGATGCACAGTAGCCTGAAGATGATTCAGTAATGTGTAGAGTATGGTGAGAGTGCTATAATCCATAATGGGAAACTGTAAGGCCTGATAAATTCCCAGGACCTTATGTTTGAGAAGCCTGCCCTTAGTACATGATTTTCCCATACTGACAGAGGTTTGAGGGAAACAGCTCTGCAAGTAAAGTTGATTTTAAGAGGACTAGTGTCTTTACCACTTTGTTCTGCTTTGGAATGCAGCTGGAATTGTGCACACAACCAGGAAATAACCATATTGTTTTCATCTTCTATCTTTCACTTTATATGACCCACACAGAATTGACGCTAAGAGTATATCCTTAATGAGCACTGTCATGACACACATCCAAAGAGTCCTGGGGACTGTAGTTAGGAAATATCTTAGAAAATACCAAGATTTCCCGTGGGAGGGAAATGATTATTAAACTAAGATACATGTGTAGATACATGGCTTATCTTGACTCATTCAGACATTACTCTTTGATACTGTTTTCCTTGTTCACATTTAGGAAGCTGTAATGGACCCTCACCATGAACTCTGAGATCAATATCCCTTTGTTTCTCCCCTGCAGCATTTACAGCAACACATGTGTACCTTCCTGTATCGCTGATCTGAGCACTTGTCAGTGCCAGAATGCGGCCACCAGAAAGAATCTAAAAAGGGAATAGAGTTGTTAACAAGTGGCATGACCTGGATGAAACAATTGACAAGCATAATTGCATACTAAGAAAACATAATGCTCCATTTCTCATACTTAATGCTTTTATTTACACAATAATTTTTCAATGCACTTCTAAATGATTTTTTACTGTTGTAAAATTGTGCATCTACTCATCTGAAATGTGACAATTTCCCCAAAACAACTTATATCCACGAATGGCTAGTTGGTTAACTCTGCCCTATCTTCACTTAATCCTAACACAGCAGCATGAATCAGATTCCCATTTGATCCACAGGATCACACCTTTAATGTGGATTCCTGAGGAACAATAACGTTAGAGATACATACAAGAAACGGCTTAGGGCAGACAAAGAATTCTGCCCTATCAAAAACAAGCCATAACAGCTTTCACAGAAAAGATATCGTGGCACTTTTGTTGTGGGAACCAGTTTCAAGATCTTACCTGCCACAGAACCTACGATTGGTTCTATTTGATAAACTGCTTTAAACAGTTCAGTGCAATGCAATAATTAACCTTTGCATCAAAGTACCTGGAGTCCATCTGAAACACTAGAAACAGGGCTACCATCTTTCAGCCATGTCAGAATGGGAACAGGGATTCCACGAGCTTCACATTCTAATCTCACTGGGTTGTTAACCACAACAGTCACCATTTCATTGTCACCAGAAATAGTGGGTGGAACTGAAATGTTGAGAAAGGGAGAGAAAAATTCAACACTGGAAAAATACATATATATAAATCAGAGCTGAAAAGTTGAAAACACACATATATAAATCAGAGTTACTATCCTTGAACAGCAAGATTTCGGCATGCTTGTTGAGGACATTATGACAGGGCTAGGTAAAAAGTGCGAAAGAAATTTGGGATGCATTAAATAAAAATAAACACCAATGCTATATAAAACTATAATATGTGTCAAAATCTAGTCACACTTTTAATCATTAAACAACTGTTGCTTCTTCATACTTGTTTCTGTGTAACCAGAGATCTGGATCATTTCTTAAAATGCATTATGTTTAAAGAAGCAAAGAAGGAAATATGTCGCTCAGCCACTTTTGGGGGTAATAAATGCGATAAGTAATATTCGCAGATGTCAAAAGGTGTATTCTCTCTGATCACATTGTCTTATTATAATTATATAATATTGTTCAGAGATTAATGTACATCATCCTTGGAAATGTTTTGTAAAAGTAGAAGAACTCTACCAAGTTGCTAAAAACTCATGTAGGACATCAGATCCAGACCTCATGGAGCGCAATATTTATACCTACCAACATTGCATTTCTAAGAAACATGCCTATGGTTTCTAACAAAAAAATAATGGCAGGTAGAGGTAGTCAATATGCTAGCCTACTCCCAGAGGACAATGGTTATATTCATTTTAACATTAGTTACTTTTTAAAGGATTATACAGCAGCAGCAACAGAAGAAGAAGACTCCCCACAAGTTAGTCTCCCACAAGTTTCCAGCCTCATGCTAGTAACCTTTCTTTCATCTGAAGCACATATCTCTATTAAGGAAAGCAGACTGCTTACAAACATTCAAATTTTAAAAACAGATCCCCCTCCCCCTCAAAAAGGCTACAGACCCTGATCAATTACATTTTAATTGAAACAAGTCGGCCTCCTCCCAGCCGAGCGGCATCGCTGCTTTAGGCTGGGGGCCAGTTTTTGCCCTCCCAGAAGGAGGGAGGATGATGCCGCTCCCTAGCATACGGGAGCATAGAGGGGGCGTGGCGTTGGGGCTATAAAGCCCCCGCCCCGAGCAACGCAGGCCCTTGGGTTTGGTGATGTGAAGTTTGTAGGAGCGCAGGTCAAGCTGACAGTGCAACAGTCGAAAACCGACCAACATCAGAGGGGGACGGTAATCATGATCGGCCAATGTGCTACAGCTGAGCTGTGCCCGGTCAGAGCTTTAGAGCGAAACATTGCACTTAGGGGAGAAGGCGAGGGACCTTTGTTTCAGCATTTGGATGGCCCTCCCCTCACGAAGTACCAATTTTGGGCAGTAACCGGGAGAGCCCCTGCTCAGCTGGGTTTGGGGGGTGTCAAGTTTGGGACCCATTCATTCCAAATCAGGGCTGCATCTACAGCAGCAGCAATGGGATATACCCCCCCCCCTGCTATTCAGCGGATGGGCCGGTGGCGGTCGGCAGCTTATAGGTCCTATGTGCGCCCATTGGTCGGTTAAGTTTTAGCAAGGTATTAGCAACTGTTGCTTGTTGGCATGTTATTTTCGGTGTGTGACCCCTTTTCTGTTTTTCAGGTGCTGTGGCTCATAGTGAGAGGCATCGCATCCTCATCTGCGGGCACAGTATGGTGTTTTGGGCAGCCCACCAGGCTAAGAGATCCCCGATTGGTACTCAGCTGGGTCTCAGCGAGTGGGCGACAGTGGAGTGGCTTGGTCGCTGTGGCCTGCGTTGGCCAGGCATTATGCCACTTCTTTTTTGGGGAAAGGAGGGCGCCCCCCCAGATATCTTGGTCATTCACCTGGGCGGTAATGACTTGGGCTTTATGAAGGGCAAGGCCCTTTCCTTACAAGCGCAAGAGGACATGGAAGCCATCAAGCAGAGGTGGCCGGGGGTCCTTTTGATTTGGTCGGCAATTTTGCCGCATAGGGTTTGGCGGTCTGCCCTGCATCCTGGGGAAATTGGGCGTGCCAGACGCAAGGCCAACTGGGCCTTACAAAAGGGCATGGAAGGGGGCTTGGGCATATTCCTCCCCCATCCGACAATACGGGTCGAGAATGCTGACCTGTATAGGCTGGATGGGGTTCATTTATCTGAACTTGGAAACCGGCCTTTCTGGACGAGCTTAAGAGGGGGTTGCGGTCAGCTCTGGGCCGTCCGGTGGGCGCGAATGCCTAAGCAGAGGCTTGGCATTGGCGGTGGCAGGATGAGGTATTGGCTACAGCATTTTTGGGGAGCACCTATGGCTCGGCACCAGTTGGTGCTGGTGGTCTGTACAAACTGCAGATGGGCTTTACGGCTCAGTGCGGGGAGTGCAGATCACGACAAAACCTCACAGTGGCAGATCCTTCCAGTGGGTTGGATGCTGGCCTAGGTGGAGGTGGTGTTTGGGCCTGGCTGCTCAGCACCAGCCAGATGATATTCGGCTTGTGCTGGGGGCAGGGTGGCTCGTCCTCCCAGGACAAGGCGGGGTCCGGGGTTTGACCCCAGGGCTTGTCCTGTTAGGCCTAGACCTCTTGACATTCCTGCTCGTTCAAGTTGTGTTTAATAAAGCGGCCCGGTTTTCATCCAACATTGTGTCAGCCTCTTCTTTCCGAATGGGGGGGGGGGCAAATTCGTTAGTTCAGGGACCAGAGAACAGTATACAGGTAAAAACATTACAAGAAAAAATACTCAAATCTTCTTCTACCCTTATCCCTCCCAAAGTACAGATGTCAATTAAATACATCTATTCTTTTCTTTATTATAATTACACCTGTTTCGTTTGGTTTTAATTGCAATTGGAAGCAATGAAATCTCCATTTTTGGTTTTGCTTTGCCTGTTAAAATGAAATTTTCAGGGATTGTGTCCCTCACTCAAGGGATCCTGTCTGCCAAATTTCAGACAGGAGAAACCCTTTCCATTCATATTCTCACTCATGCCTTTTTTTGGTAGGAAACGCCCAGCTTGAACTCATTTGCATATTAGGAAACACCCCTGACACCAAGCCAGCCAGAATGGCATTCCTGTGAATTCCTGCTCAAAAAAAAGTCCTGTTCTCACTTGTGCACTAGGCAGGCAGACATATTTATCAATTCAATAATACAGTGAATGGACACTAATTGGTGGCAAGATATATGTGCAATTCTGCTGATGGGTACATGTACCTATCAGTTACAGACCTACAGAATCATTCCTCATTCTACCCTTTCCCTTTGTCCACTTTGAACTCTAAGCCAAACATTTCAGTTCAGAGAATAATATATATTTCACAGTTCACAGAATAATATCACCAATTACAGTTAATTTTCCAATTCATATTGGTTATAATAATCATATTAAAGAACAGGTTATTTAGTTCAGGTTTTGATAAGTCTGCCAGGATATCCTCAACATTCCAGCATATTCGACTGTGTTTACAACAAAAACAAAATCCAGGATGACTGCAGTTACCAAGGACAGGGAGTAGATTTAGAGCTTATCCCAAGATGTCTCCCTGTTGATGAGTGCTTTCCATTGACTCTTGTAGGAAAAAATAAAATTTGCATTTGGAGACACTATTGCCCTGGAGATACTATGGCCACTGGAGAGAGACTTTGCACCATTCAAGGGTCCTTGTGCTCTACCTTCATACAAATACCATCCCATATAATGAGAGGTGTTTGCTAGTTCTGTATACTTAGTTACTAAAACATCATCCAAGTGTTTGGGGATTTGCTTTGTTTTTTTCTCTTCCTCCTCTCCCCACCCTTTCCCAGCTCAGAACTACAGATAATATCGTTGGCGCCGAACATTTCCTAGCAATTAATGACTGGGTGGAGTTAATTGCAGTTGGCTGTGTCTTGGGCTGTCAACTTCTCCCCCAAAATGTACTGTTTAAGGTCATTATTGGTCAAGTAATTTTTTAAAAAAGCAACTGAATATAGTTTCTGTTTTGCTCAATGGGAGAATGTAGCAAGCAGACTTGCCAAATTCTAGTAATGGGTTTATAGACCTATTTCTCAAAGAGGCCAATCGGGGCCACATATCTGTGCACATAATTGGTGGAAGAGGGGTGCAGTGGGAGTGGCATTCCATTAGGGCTATTCTTGAGTTACCAATCCCACAGAAGTACTTTGTAACTGTATAAAAAAGCATTTACATGATTTATAACCCATCCATCCTTTTTATAGTTTACAGAACCTGTTTTTAAAATATATTTCTTTTGTATTATATAATAATACATGCTTTTTTGTTGAAATTCCCTGGGAATTTTTTAAAAAAGAAACTTTGATATCAGGCTCATAGTTATAGTGGTAGAGGGGCTGGTGCATTGAGAGATATATGAAGCCCCCTCTCTGGATTCCAGCAACTTTCTCGCCCTTTGCTTCTTTGTTTTTCTGTGGTAGGAAGACTGTCTCCAAACAGCAGCTGGGCCATGGAGCCAGGGACTGAAGAGGAGAAAACCAAATGCCCAGTTGCATTCAGTTTTGGCATCTTTTTAAAATAAAATTATTGTACTTCAATGTACCTCAGAGCAAATGACAGATTCCTTTTACACACCAATGAAGCACCTCTATCAAGTCCATATCTTGATGGAGACAGTGCTGGTCGCCTTGGTAGATGACCTCCAGTGGCGTCTGGATCGAGGTGCAGTGGCGGTACTGATGTTGTTAGATCTGTCGGCGGCATTCAATACGGTCGACCATCAGCTACTGACCCGCTGCGTCGCCGACATAGGGGTTAGGGGGTTGGCCTTACAATGGCTTTCCTCCTTCCTCAAGGGACGGGGACAAAGGGTGGCAATCGGGGGTGAGCTGTTCCTGAAGCGCACACTAGACTGTGGGGTGCCTCAGGGAGCAGTTCTCTCCCCGATGTTATTCAGTATCTACATGCGCCCCCTTGCCCAGATTGCCCGGAGGTATGAGCTCGGGTGTCATCAATATGCAGATGACACCCAGCTCTATCTGCTAATGGATGGCCGGCCTGATTGCGTCCCAGGGAATCTGGACCAGGCATTGCAAGCTGTGGCAACTTGGCTTAGGCTGAGTGGGTTGAAGCTGAACCCGACGAAGACAGAGGTCCTTTGCGTGGGCCGTGGTGCTCTGGGGAGGGAAATACCTCTCCCGGTTTTTGACGGTGTGCCACTGAAAGCGGTGCACCAAGTCAGGAGCCTGGGAGTTCTACTGGAGCCTTCATTATCAATGGAGGCCCAGATAGCAGCCACTGCCAAGTTGACGTTTTTTCATCTGAAGCAGGCAAGGCAGTTGGCCCCTTTCCTAGAGCATCGGGACCTAGCAACAGTGATCCATGCGATGGTCACCTCAAGATTGGACTACTGTAATGCCCTCTACATGGGGCTCTCTGTGCCGAACCCGGAAGCTGCAGCTAATACAGAACGCGGCGGCTAGGCTATTATTAGGGCTCCCGAAGTGGGAGCACATACAGCCAGGGCTGCGCGAACTGCACTGGCTGCCAGTTACATACCGGGTTCGCTACAAAGTGCTGGTTATTACCTTTAAAGCCCAATATGGTCGAGGACCTACCTACCTGAGGGACCGTCTTTCCCCATAAGAGCCCCAGAGAGCACTGAGGTCAGCGGGGAAGAACAAGCTGGCTATCCCTGGGCCAAAGGATGCGAAACTGCAGAACACCCGCACATGGGCCTTCTCTATTGTAGCTCCACACCTATGGAACCAGCTCCCGGAAGAGGTGCGGGCCCTGCGGAGCCTCGACCAATTCCGCAGGGCCTGCAAGACCACCCTTTTCAGGATGGCCTTTGCGGACTGCTGATTGAAGGATTGATGGATTCGTCTAAGTGACTCTTGCCATCATGCTAACCAACAGAATAGCACCAGAAATGCCTATTGTTATTGCCAATTTATGTTAACTGTAAATTAGAATGGTTTTAAGACCATTGTTGATTTTACAGTTTTGTATAAATTACTGTATGGACATGTTGTTAGCTGCCCTGAGCCTGCCTCGGTGGGGAGGGCGGGATATAAATAAAAATTTATTATTATTATTATTATATCTTCACTTTCATCAACAGCTGGGATTAAGGCTTAATGTCTGAAGATGGCATAAATCTTGGGTTGGCTTCAAACCTAGGATCTCTCAATATATTTGGGCAGGTCAGGGAGAGGGAGAGACATGCATTTCTGATTTGTGCATTATTTTCATTAATAGGTTCTTATAAGGTTGCCAGGTCTGGATCGGCCATGGGTGGGGGGGATGGGGGGGACATTCCAAGAGCAGCTAGTGATATCATGCCCCCCCTCCACTCCCACAGCAGCATCTCACATGACATGCCTGAGTCACCCAAAAGTGATGTGGGCACGTTGGTGACATTGGACACGATGCTCTGGTTTTTGGACAGAACTCTATGGTAAAATCACCTTCAAACCATAGAGTTTTGCCCAAAAACCAGAGCATCACCACCCCTTACATCACCAGCATGTTGACATCATTTCTGGGTGGTAGGCACTTCATGTACAACATTGGTGTTTGTGAGAATGGGGGGAATTCTCTCCCACCAGCTAGCTGGCCAGTGGCTAGCTGCATTAGAATTCAGTTCCACAGACGATGAGAAGATGTGAAGAAAGGCATTTGTATATGATGCCATACTGCTTAGGACTTGTGTATCAACATCTCACAAAGGAAGAATATGTTGTATTCACTTTGTCCTCTTAGTGGTTCCCATAGCACAACACCTCTAAGTAAGTGCTAATCGTTTTAACAATTTAAACATTAAGAATCCACCAGCAAAAGGTCAGCTAAAGAGACTGACAGAAATCAGATAATACGCTCTGGTACTACATCCCTCTCAGACCCTGCCATCCTCTCTTTCCTTCTGATTAACCACCAGCAGATAGCATGAAAAGCTTGCAGTGAATAAGTCCCCTAAGAAAAAGAAGAGAGAAGGAGAAAGACAGCTAGAGAGAAAGACGCAGACTTGATGTAAAGGGAAATGAACAGGGTGGGTCAGAAGAACATCAAGATTAATATCTGGGTAGTGGGTAGATGATTAATATCTGGACCAATTGTGCAAAACATCTGAGAAAAACATCTGTTCCTCTTAAATGTGCATTCTTCACCTAATCAGTTGCAGATAGCATGAAAGCTGAGGGTGAATGTGTTTCCTAAGAAAAAGAAGAGAGAAGGAGAGAGACAAGTAGAGAGAAAGAAGTAGTAGAAATTATTAAATAAACTCCACATTTCCAGGCCAGTTAAGGTTAAAGGCGAGTTCTGAATTTGAAAGGGTTGAAAAGAATAAAAGCAATAAAAATAAGTTGGTTTTTATGCCACACTTTTCTGTATCTGAAGGAGTCTCAAAGCAGCTTACCATCACCTTCCCTTCCTCTCCCCACATCAGTCACCTTGTGAGGTAGGTGGGGCTGAGAGTCTAGAGAAAACCAACTGACCCAAGGTCACCCAGCTGGCTTCAAGTAGAGGAGCAGAGAATCAACCCCCAGTTTTCCCAATTAGAGTCCACTGCTCTTGACCACTACACCACTACACCCTCAGGGTCAGACTGGATGTTACATGTGAACAAATTTCCTACAATCTTTTTTTTAAAAAACTAAATAGCAATAGTGCCTGTATATTTCTTCCGAATGGGGCAGATTAGCCATTAAGGCCTTTTTGGTCTGGTTCTCGTTGGTACTGTTGCATTGATCCAGCATCCTTTGCAATCCTCACTGTAGCAAGCCAGTCACCCTTCCAGCTGCAGCTGTGGAGAGCCAAAAGCCTTCTCCCCATGCAGAGCAGGTGAGTGGCTGCAGCAGAGAGTGAACCAGCTACCCTGATCCCACATTGGGTGGACAAACATCTGCTGCTTTGAGCAAGATGGCTGTCCAGGCATTGTGTGGGCTAGACGAGCAGTCACCACAGTGAGACCTAGTTTTGCTCCTTGCCCTCCATTGAAGGGCCCTTTTTGCTTCTCAGTCTGCTCCATCCTCCACAGAATGCATACCAGCTATAGAGGCTGGTTAAGGCTGGAAAATGGAATGGGAAGGGAAAGAAGATTCCCTTTCCTGCACCATGGTAGCAGTCTGAATCAAGGGCCTCCACAGCAGTTATTCAGGTTTTTTAAGAATTACAGGTCTGTTTATGGATCTTCTGAGGTGATATCTCATTTGATCTTGCAGCTTGCTGAAACAGCAACTTCCGAAATCCATGACTCCAATGCATATTTCTGTCAAGTACCAAATGGAATGGTTTCCTATTTTGAATTATGGCAGAACTAGAAAATGAGCTTTCTGTTTTTCTCCAAGCCTTCATGGAAAACTATTTTAACAAGTACCTGGAAGATGTTAAGTTTATGCAATAAAACTTCAAAAGACCAGATGAAATTAAGAAAGGTATTCCACCACCCCCACCCCCAGCCTGTCTTTTTATGAAGTAATATTTACCATGAACCTGAAGACTGTAGAACAGCTCAGCTATTCCTGCTGCATTCACCACAGTGCATTTATAAATGCCAGTGTCAGAAATCTGGGCTCCCTCAATCTCTACAATTTGACCTCTGTTCAAGAAACTGATGCTGGCAGTGCTGGTAAGAGGTCGGTTATCCTTGTACCATGTGATAACTGCAGAGAAAAACAAGCAAATGGGACTGAAGTAGGGACGAAATGTAGTTATTCTATATAAATGTACATGATACTGGAATGAAAATAATATTTAAATGGCATCCAAGGCTGTCCAGATTGAAATAAATATTCTGTGGGTTTCTATATTATACCACTACATGGCACAGAGAGAATTCAAAAGTCTCTCCCTCCCCAGGCATACACACTTCTGCTGCAAGGGCTCAAAAATTTTTTCCCAACCTGTAACTACTCTAGTGAATTATTTGCCCTGCTGTAGAATTATACCAGTAAAGATATGAACATCCCAGCGGAGCAAACACCAGTTCCCTGAGCTGTTGCCTGTTGGGAAGATGGCACTGCAGCCCCCATCTTCACAAAGATATCACAACCTGATATTTAGATAGGAAGAAATATTCATTAAACTCTTATTATCACATTATTTTTAGCTCTTAAGAAAGAGGATGAAGGCATGAAAGAATTCTATTTACTGCCAAGACCAAACTGGATATAAATCTTGCAGAATCAAGGTTGCTGAGGGCAGCTAGGGAAAATAATTTGGGATACTCTCTTACTGAGTCTTCCTATCATTCACAATACAAAGATACATTCAATTCCTGCTCAAATCCACAGTGGTCGATGAAGTCTTTGGGGCATAGACTTGGTAAATTCTTGTCTTTTGGCCTCATTTTCCCATCTGGATAACTGGAAATAATACTAATTTATCTCACAGGATCGTTGCATGGGCAAATGTTATGAATTTATTGAAGTGAATCTGTCATCCTCACACGCTTTAGTTTGAATTCTCTTCCAATTTAGGGCTATTTGCCTCAAAAATATGACATGTTGTGTTTGTCTCGCTAGGCAAATAGCATCAGGAGGGTAAATGAGAGCAAGAAAGTAGAGCAGAGATAAAAGGATTTTTAGAAAACCATCCGCCTCAAGTGCCACAGCCCAATCCAGATTGTCTTCCCCAATCTCCTCAGGCTGTTACTAAACTGGTACACAAATGAGAACCAGTCATCCATTTCCAAATGTTATGTATTGTTTTGGCCTGAAGCATCTTATTTTTGAGATCCCGAAGAAGATTACCAAGAGGAGTCAAAAAAATTGCTCACCATTATTTTTGTGACCCACCCAACCCTTGGTCTACTCACTAGGTCATTTGGTTCATGACCCCACACACTATGACAGAATTTCATTCATAGGCCAGCCCAGTATTACTTGTCATTACAATTCTTGAAGCAGTTTCAGGATTCTTGCCATACCATATGACAATAAATACTTTGAAAAGTTCAGGGCAGCTTTCAAAGAAGAAGTACATGTTCATCACTCACTGTAGGAAGTGATGACTTGCATGTGTGGAAACACATCACAGAGAAAACACCACAGACAAAAGCTTTTTTCTTATGTCAGTGGAGTCAGTTCACAAACTCAGCTGCAAGTCATCAAGTGCTGAGTAATGGAGTTATGCACATATATATGTAAACCAGTTCCATTGAAATCTGTTTCTACATTTACAGGGTGAGAAGAAATGGTGAGGAAGCAGGAGCCAGCAAAGACAGAACAGGCCCCCAAGGCAGATTCCATTTAGTCCACATTTATGGCATGTTGTTTCTGCCAAGGAAATCAAGAAAGCAACTTCCGAATTCTTTCCTTCAGGCTCACTCCTGCAGTCTCTAAATTTGATTTCCAGGTGTAAGAAGTTCAGCACATAGCACATAATCCACAAGCCCAATTTGTAAATCAGTGGGATCCATCCTTACTCAATAAAAAGAACCCCAAGGAGAAAGCAGTTCTGGCACCCCGTGTATAGCAGATCCACACTTCATGTGATATATTTTTGATGCAAGATGCATTTCATACATTGCAACCTTGTTTCAGCCATCTCAGTTACCTGAAGGCTATTTCTCAATCTCTAATGCATATTTAAAAACAACTTCAGTCCAGTGTGAGGCTTTAATCCTAGCCGAACTCACAAATTTCCCTTCTCTCACAGAAGCTGAACTGCAAATATTTTAACAGTATTGCATCCTGAGCAAATGGAATGTTCATGGACCCTGCAATGACCGCAATAGAATATAGCTGGATCACAACAGTTGTGACCCAAACTTCTATTGTAGCAGCTGTCCTACAGAGTACAAAAGAACTATGCTAAGGTTAGCTGGTAAAGTGCAGTTTCCCTCTTCCCAATACCCCAAATTATTTCTAAGTAATTAATTCTGGATTCTAATTTAATTAAATATGTATTCTAGTTTGATTAATTATGGTTTAATTATGAAAAAATCATTTTTGTGGATGAGAATAACTGATGGGCCCTGACTTGGATAGCCAAAGCTAGCCTGTCAGAAGCTAAGGAGGTCAGCCCTGGCCACTATTACCATGGTCATGATGTGGAGACAGGCATTGGTAAACCACCTCTGAATGTCTCTTGCCTTAAAAACCCTTTGAGATCTCCAAAAGTCAGTTGTGACTTAACAGTACTTTCCACAACACAACCATACCTGGCAAGGGAGGGAAGGCATGGTATAGCCTGATCTCATTAGCTCTCGAAAGCTAAACAGAGTCGGCACATGAAAGAGAAACCACCAAGGAAGGCTCTGCAAAAGCAACGGGAAACTACCTCTGCCTCTCATTTGCCTTGACCGCCCCTTGCTGGGGTCACCATAAGTTGACTGTGACTTGATGGCACTTTACAACAGACATACCTGGCAGAGGATTTCCAGATGCTTTGCACTCCAGCTGTATTGGATTGTTCATCACCACAGTCTCATTTATCATTTTCCCTGCATCCTTCAGACTGGGTGGCTCTAAAAAGAAGCAGAAAAAGATTGTTCAGTCGTGTTGAGTACAGTCTCTTTTCCATGCTTGGTCTGTGCACTGCCGTTTCCATGATCTTGTCACAGAAATACTAGCTTTTTCTGGGCAAGGAAAGGTTGATATGACTCAAAGAAAGGGCTACAAGAATATGCTGCCAAATGCAGAGCACCCAGCATTTACTGGATTTCTACCTTCTTTTGTAGGATGTTTGGGCAGTTTGGATGCCTCACATCACACACATGGAGTCTCTATTGGACAGGGAAGTAGATATTACAGTCTAGGGGTAGGCATCCCCTGACCCATGTGCAAAACCAGACCATTTTGCATGGCTTTTTTTGCCTTGGATGCACAATGCTGAGGGGCACAGAAAAAGTACATTACTAAAATAAATGTGTTATTATTACTCTTGTTATTTATGCATTTACCTTTTTACCAAAATAAAATCCAGTAATGGCTTTTTTGAGAGCAGTATCCCTTTGGATAGACCCCTGTCTCCAGGGACAGATTGACAATGCCTATCAGAGAGCTCCATCACCAGATTTCACCAGCCATGAGGGGACACAGATCCAGGAGGCATGTGTTTGGCCTAGCAGCAGATTCCCCGGCCTAGTTCCCACTGAGGGGATATGTCAAGGGGAAAGTGTCCAGTTTTGCCTTCTTTTTGACTTACTACTGTTGTATATGGAACAGCTCTTTTCTTGTATTTATTTATTTATTTATTTATATTGGGATTTATACCCCGCCCTTCGCACCAAAGTGTCTCAGGGCGGCTTACAACATGATAATTCAAATACTACAATTTAAAACACTTACAAGTAAAATTAAAACCATAAATTAATAAAAGCAAGATAGATAAAAACCGGCGGTCTACAGATGCATTTTGTTCCATCCAAAAGATTTCCTTGTCAGTCAGTATTATAGGCCTGCCGGAAGAGGGCTGTCTTACAGGCCCTGCGGAACTGCCCTAGGTCCCGCAGGGCCCGCACCTCCTCCGGCAGCTGGTTCCACCAATAAGGTGCCGATACTGAGAAGGCCCGATCCCTGGTGGATTTTAGACGGGCCTCCTTTGTAGTGGAGAAATGAATCATGGGAGCCATTACTTCCATTCTGAAGTAATTTATGGCCCAGATATAGGTTTACCATCTTAGTGAGAACTGGGCCATAAGTACAGACAGGCGATTATTGAGATGGTGGTGAAAGGCTAAACCAAGTGACTGGAGGTGCTGAAAGCTTTTCAGATGCTTGCAAAACAGGGGGAACTGGACACAAAAACTGACTGTGTGAGAGGGGAACGGTATGACCAGTAGGACATATTAAACCACTAGTTGGGAAAACCATTACCATATATATGCAGCCGAATGTGCTGCTGAGCTTCCCCCGCTGCGTTTGTTGCTACACAGGTGTATCTGCCAGCATCTTCCACCAGGGCTTTGGCAATCTGCAGAATGCGGCCTGAAGATTCCAGCTGCTCCAGAACAACAATGGCAAAACAAGGAACCAATGAAATGATAAATTCCACCACAACCAAATGTACACACACTAGCACAGTTTCCATAAACCCCTATTCTTCTTTCATGATATAATAGTATTGGGAGGAGGAGCTGATGGTCTGATACTCAAAAATGCAGAAATTCACAGTTAACATTGCAGTTTAGGATACATTTTGCAGAATGGATAAACATTATATTATGTTTGCTTGCTTGAATCTAGATAGACTAAAATTCAGGTTATTATTTTTGAACTTGGCCTTTTTCTATATTGAGAGTTTATTTATGAATTTAAAGCTTTTTATACTCAATCTTTCCACTGTATGTGTGGGAACCAAGGCAGCTAACAAGATTTCTTTTTTAAAAATATCATAATTAAAATAGATAAAAATGTATATTAAAAGATCAGATTGCTGCACACGAGAAATATAGTGAGAGCAAACACTGACAGGCAGATCAAGAGAAAAAGGAAAAGCAGCAACATATAAAGGCTTATTAGACTCCAATTGTCTTTTCAGGAATTTAATCAAACATTGAAAAGCTTGATTCCTTCTAGCTGCCAGAATGAAGGGGTGCAGGCAGGCCTTCAGGAGCAGTAAATTCCAAAAAGTTTTGTCCAAAATACCAGAGTGTCACCATCATGCTGGGGAAATCACCTGGATGGTGACTGTTGGGGCGGGGCTTCCCCCCACTGGCCAGCTGGCTGAATGCAAGCAGGACCCCGTGAAATCAGGGGATCACCTTCTCCCGCTTGGGTGCTGGCAACCCTAATTCTACTCGAGGGATACTGATCTCTGTAATGTGGAGATCAGTTGTAATACCAGGAGAACTCCACCCCTCCTTTAGTCAGCCTGAGACTGTAGGCAAGGCTCCATCAGAAGATCTTAGATAAGCGTATTTCACAACGGTGGAAGTATTATCTCATATACCCTGGCCTATGCCCCATTCTTATAGGGGAGATACATACACTTGATTATAAGGCTACCAGCCTGCAAGTGGGACTTGAAGGTGGGACTTGAAGATCTCCTAGAATTACCACTGATCTCCAGATAACAGAGATCAGTTCCCCAGGGGAAAATGGCTCTTTGGAGGGTAGAATCTGTGGCATAATACCTTACTGAGGTCCCACACCCCTTCCAAACTCCACCCATCCCAGGCTCCATCCCCAAAATCTTCAAGAATTTCCCAAAGCAGAATTTGCAGCCCTGCTTGGTTACAAGATGCTGCATCTCTAGATCCTGGGCCTGCTTGATCAGTGCACTCCTCACTATAGATCTTTTCCTCCTTTGACCCCAGTTTTCCTACAAAAAAGATTAGGATATTGGCTTTTGGGACACAGCTATAAAACAAAATATATTCAAAATATGTCATAAATGTTTGAAAAGAAAAAAATGGGAGACTATGTATTGAAGTTGCTAAAAATGCAGTGACGAGCTTGGCTCTCTGTATAAAACCATATTCCATTTTTATGCCATTCAAAAGTTGTATGTTTCTGCACCAATAGAATTCTGGCCTCTGATTCCTCTAAACCAATAGGGCAACAGCCATTCATTGTCAGAACTGTTAATGAGTTAAAGCTTGGTACTCACTCTTATATTTTCTCGAGCTGTGTTCACAGGTCTACCGTCTTTTAACCAGGTAATAGAAGGGGTAGGAATGCCATTGGCGATGCACTGCAGTTTTACTGGTTTGTGTATGACTACAGATCTCTCAGAAGGCCCAGTGGATTTGATTGCTGGAGGAACTGCAGAAACCAATAAAGAACTTTATGCAGTAGCTTCAAATTATAATATTGTACTAGATTAATTATTTCAGTGAACTGCATCAGATTAGTTCTTGTGAGTCATCCTGCTACTATAGACCTGCATATAGTCAGAAAAAGTCAAGCAAACACCTTGCAATGATTACACTTAAGGACCAAGCTAAATGATACATTGAATGTATGACTACCACTGAAAATTACAACCACATGTTTAATTCCTTCTCTTTTAATGATTAGGGTAATTTGCCCCTGTCTTGAGTCTTGACATCATGGAGGTCTGAGTTTCCTTACATCAGCAGCCAACATTATGGAGCAAGGGTAGAGAAATACAAAATATTGTAGCAGGGGTAAATTGCTCTAGGTACTCCAGAATATTGTGTTTTAATGACTTGTTTTGTTTTTATATTGAACATGTATTATTGTTATGATTTTATGGTATTGCTTTCACTTGGAAGCAGCCTCAAGAAACAGCACATACGTTCCCTAAATAAAATAAAAAATAGGAAAGGAAATTCCACCTGTATAAGAACATAAGAGCCCTTATGGATCAGACCAATGGTCCATCTAGTCCAGCATCTTGTCTCACCCTATGGCCAACCAGTTCTTCTGGATGGCCAAAAACATGGTATGGAGGCTGAGGCCTTTCTCTGATGTCGCCTACTGGCTCTGGGATTCAGAGGTTTAGTGCCTCTGAAAGTGAAGGTTTCCCTCAGTCACCATGGCTAGTACCCAATGATAGACTTATCCTCCTCTTTGATGGCAGTTACAAATTTAATGTATATCTTAACATTAGAGTTTCTTCTGACATCACTTTCAGAACACAGTAGCTTCTGTTCGTGACATGTGTGCATACACACACACACAAATGCACAATTGACTGGAGCAACACTAGCATGGGATGGAGTCACAGTGTGGACTTCTCCCATGTGGACTGAGGTTTTTGAAGCAGGAGTTGCACTATTTTCTCTCCCAAACTGCAATGGTAACATCAAAAAGATTCTTAAAAACCATTTTATACAGTACGTACCATGCACAGTCACACCAAATTCTTTCTTGTGATCCCCTGCCTTATTTGTTGCTATGCATTGATAATGGCCAGTGTCTGACACTTCTGCTCGCGAGATGAGAAGCTTGCGTCCATTGAGTAAGATCTTATATCCAGCTCCACCTTCAATGGGCTGGCCATTTTTCAACCATCTAGAGAACGGAAATCAGATCTCTAAAATTTATGAGCTACATGCCTTAGAACACATAAAAGGTTGTATGCCTTAGGACATACAGAACACCTGTTTACAAAATATAAACTAGGAGACTCAGAGATAAGAGCTGAGACCAAGTCTAATGAGTAATTATGGCTTCATGAGCTCTCCTGAGGAGTGCATGACATCAGCCTCTGTGACCAGCACACCATGAAGCCTTGGATTGGCCAAAACTGTTATAAATACCAGGAACCTCTCTCTCTTTTTTTTCTTTCTTTCCTTTGCCTTGACAACCAGTCCACCATGTTTTATTTCAGCCTTTACTCCAAAGAGCTTAGAGTGGTAAACACTGTGAGATAAGTTATATACAAAGAGACTGGTCCTGTATGTTCTACAGCAAGTGGAGACTGGAAGTCTAAACCTCCATCATCCGAGTTCAACACCCTAACCAGTACACCACAGAAGCACTGGCACAAACTGGTGCGTTTTGCATGTTAGGCTTCAGCTTCCAGTTCTTTCAGGCCAAACTACTAACGGATGCTGAGCTAGAGAATGCACATTCTAGGTCTGAATGCATCACTCTAGGCTGACCCAGATATGTGCATATATTAACTCTTCTTCCTTTATCAAGTTGCACTTCTTCAAATGGATTATATCTGTGTTCAATAAAAATTAATTAAAAAAATGACAAGCAGGGAAAGATGGGAAGAGTGTTCTGAAAGAGAAAAAGAAGGGAGATCAAAAATTAAAATGGATGGGAGAAAAATTGTTGGTGGACTAAGTCAGAAGAAAGACTTAGTCCTTGGTACTTAGCCTGTGACTGGTTCTGGACAGAGGGCCCTGCAAACTCCTGCCTCACAATAAGGGGTAACAACCTTTTGTTCAACATATGCTCCTAGGGTTGCCAGCATCCAGCTGGAGTCTAGAAATCTGCCTGAATTACAAATGGTCTCCAGACGACAGAGATCAGTTCCCCAGGCTGCTTCGGAGGGTGAACTCTATGGCATTACAGCACACTGAGGTCCCTCGCCTTCTCAAACCCTGTCCTCCCCAGGCTTCAACCCCAGCTCTCCAGTTACCTTCTAACGCAGAGCTGTCAACCCTATATATACCCTTAGGCTTTTTACATACACTCAAATTTCCATTTTCCTCTGCTGGCTTTCCAAGCCCTACTGGGGAGGAAAAAATAAACTCTTGAAGAAAAGGCATAAAACCCAGTGCACAATTTCACAACCTCTGCAGAAAATTTTGAGTGCAAAGGACAGAGCAAGAAGAAATCTCTTTTTTGGGAGGGGGGAGAATATATATTCAGGAAATTCTGGATCATTTTGGAGCCTGAGAGTCTAGGTGAATCTGTGCTTTGCCTCCTGAAGGCAATTCTTTTCTATCTAGCACATGCAAAAAAATCTAATTGGATTATACTATGTTAAGAGTATTTCATTCCCATTAAAGGAAAAGGACAATATCACCCTGAGAAAAGGGGGCATATACAGGATCTTCATGTCCCTTTCTTTTTAGCCCATGGTCAAGCTATATTTAAACCTTCTGCTCCTTACGTGATTGCTGGCAAAGGTGTTCCTGTGGCTGGACAGTCCAACTCCAAAGGGCTGTGAAGAATCACAATATGGTCTGAAGATTCATTTCCTCCTTCCACACTTGGTGGCACTAATCAGAAAGCCAAGACAATCAGTGTTTTGCATGCAGAAGGCCCCAGGTACAATACCCAACATCTACAGGTATAAGGATCTGGTAGGAGATTATGCCTGAAACTCTGGAGGGCTGCTACCAATCAGAATAGAACATACTGATGTTGACAGATCCTTGGCCTGATACAGCTTAAGGCAGTTTTATGTGTGAGAAATAGTGCCAGAATAAAAACCAATATTTAAAGTGTTTCCCGCTTCTCCCTTTCTTGAGTGATGGAAAATTCAAGGAAAACTTTACTGAGTTTCCTTTATAAAGTTTCTTTGGATAGGAGATTAGATCACTGAAGACTTCTGCTACTAGGGATTTAAAACACGAAAAGTTTAAAGGATCAAATAACAAGGATTTATTTAATGATATATATTGCTGTAAACCTTCAAACAATTTCCAAGGCTTGGAAAATTGGCAATGAGTTTCCAGTGTGTTCCAGAATCATTTGTGCCTGATGAATGTATAATCTTCTTATTAGTCTTACTCTTAATTGTCAGATAAAAGGAGCATCCTTGCGCACAAAAGCTCATACCATGAATAAAACTTTACTGGTCTTAAAGGTGTCGCTGGACTCTAACTTTATTCTATTACTTCTGACCCCAACATGGCTACCCACCTGGATCCAGGGGTGGATTTCTAGCAGGAGCTCCTTTGCATATTAGGCCACATTCCCCAATGTAGTCAATCCTCCAAGAGCTTACAAGGCCCTTTTTTGTAAGCTTTTGGAGGATTGTCTACATCAGGGGGTGTGGCCTAAAATGCAAAGGAGCTCCTGTTAGAATTTCACCCCTGCCTGGATCTATGTTAATAGTCAGTGCACAAGACTAACACTGCAGTGTAACAGCATGTTATTTTTAAATAAGAAATATCAGCAGTAGAGCAGATTATATGGGCCAGGTACAGCATGAGCCTGTTAATGTTTAAATAATAAAAAATTAATAGGTGATATGGTTACTTTATTACATGAAATCAAAATCCCTACATGGTACCTGTAATGACCTATTTGTGTTCAAGCTGAGGAGGCACTACAAAAGCATAAACAGGAACATTGGTTTCAAAGCAGCACCAGCTCTTCTGCCTCTGTCTACTCTCAGGTTGAGCCAATCAGTTTCAGCATTCCTGCAATCCTACAGTTGAATCTGACTCATGACGATGCAAGCCAAGGGAACTTTAGAGAAAGAGTAGCCCCAAATGGCTAGGAGAGTCCATTGTTACCCAGAGATATCAACAAACATATGTGTACAAAATGTGAGGAACAGTCTATTATTAAAATTGTGGGAGGCCTCCCACTGATCACCTGTGGTGGTTGGAGAAAAGAATTTTTAAAACCCACTGGCATCCTCCGCTCTGGCATACCACTTCCAGTTGCAACCTGGAAATGACAATGTGTAGCCCATCATGATTCCTAGAATAACCCATCGTGATTCCTAGAGTAACCCATCATGATTCCTAGAGTAATCCATTGTCATTTCCGGGTTGTACCCAGAAGTCACATAGTGATGGTGACATCACACACATCCATATCCCTGCTCCCCCAACCCTCCCACTGGTTGCTGCCCTATCCATTGCAGTATTAATACAAATTGGGACAAGAGAAATTCTGAACAGACTTAATCAAGTCTTGCTTATACTTATGGAAATTTGGGAACAAGCTAAACAGAAAACACAATGCTAATGCAACAATGATTACATACCAAGGATTTCCACATCATATTTGATCTCCTTTTCTCCTGCTATGCTAGTAGCCACACATACATATTGCCCATGGTCATCCTTTCCAGCATTCAAGATCTCCAGTTTCCTTCCTCCAGCCACAATGTGGAGATTGTCACTTATTTTCACAGGAACACCATCCTTTAACCAGGTAAGCAGGGGAGGAGGGTTGCCAGCAGCATTACACTCCAAAACCAGTGAACTGCCAGCAACAACTTGTTTGCTGTGGGCTGTTTCAGAGTCACCTTCAATGACTGGAGGAACTTGAGGAAGAGAAAAGAAAAGAAGTGTTCTGTGAGCAATTTAACCTAAGCCAGGAAATATATTCAAATCCCCACTCAGTCATGGAGCTTACTGAGTGATCTTGGGGCAGCCACTTTCACAGCTTAACCTTCTTCACAGGATTATAGTGCAGATAAAATGGAGGGTAACCATATACATGATATCCCTGAGCTCTCTGGGGGAAGAGGAAGATGAAAAAATGTGATCTAGACATGTGTGGGATACATACCCACATGTCCGTGCTGAGGAAGGGAGGGAAGTAACTCAGTCCTTAAAAGAAATATCCTTTCTAGGAATCAAAGTTCTTTCTTGCTTTCAGGAAAGCACTTCCTATGATTTCAAGTCATGCAAAGGGATAAAGTGATCAACTTTGGATTCCTTGAGAGGATTCTAGCTCTCACTGAAGCCTGGAGATTTAAGCTGTCTGCCCAGACCATACAGGCTCCATTACATGGGGAAGGGAGTTCTCCTGAAATTACAGCTGATCTCCAAACTACAGATATCAGTTCCCCTGGAGAAAATGGCAGCTTCAGTGAGTGAACTCTGTGGCAAAAGCTAAACTCCCCCCCCCCCGCCACCATTCCTCAAACTCCACCCTCCCCTAGCACTGTCTCCAAATCTCCTGGAATTTCCCAACCTAGTACTGGCAACCCAAGACTCTGTTGTTTCCTTGCTCTCACGGCATGAGAACAAAATAAGGAAGTTGTACTGACTTATTTCTTGGGTCCTCAAAGCCATCTGGGATGCAGGAATTCTGTGTACTCTGTTCCCCCTTCTCCCATGGCCCTTATAACGCAACACAGAAAGATATTGTACATGAGAATGGGCATGTCCTTTACAGTGCTCCTTCTAAGCTGTGGAGTCTTGTAAGCAAAAATTCTATTTCATGAGCTACTGGCATTAAAGTTGTGAGTGAGCAATTTGGCTACTTCATGAATTAGTTTGCTCTGGGGCCATCCTTTCTGAGCTAAGGCAAAAATGTGTGAGCTGGAGGCTAAAAAACTGTGAGCTAGCTCATGCTAACTCAGCTTAGAGTGAACAGTGGTCCTTTCTGCACATTTAAGTTTCCAGCTAACATGGTTTCCATATACAAAGAACTCAGTTATAGTTCTGTGGGGGGAAGGAGAATACAAACCATGCTAGTCACTTAAAAGATTGCAGCATCTATTTTTGTGAGCTTGGTGTGCCAGACACTTGAAAATCACTTCTGAATGGAGCCATCATGATCCTCCATGAGTGTATCATCTCAGAAGCTACACTACTCAGACAAACTCATTGCTTGCATGAGGAATGATTTCTCCATATTAGCCATGTCAGATTATGTATGAACTGCCTCAGAGCCTAAAGCAGGAAGTAACAGGTCAAAAAGTGGACAAACTGAGAAGATAAAGAGTCACTTGGGCAAGCCCTGTAGCGGTCAGGTTGCACATTCCAGTTTCCAGCACCACAAACAGCAAAAGAAACAGATTAAGAAAAATGACAAGACCAATCCCCTTCAAAGTGAATTATATCTAATATCTTTATACCATAGACATCCACTTGAAATGTCTTTTCAGCAGTCCCAGCTATGTTTGTTGCTTGGCATGTGTATTTAGCAGAATCGGAGATTTGAGCACGAGGGATCTGAAGGAATTGCCCCCTTTCCATGTAAAGGGCTTCTGGGCTAGAAATAATTAGATGTCCATCTTTATACCATGTTATTGTAGGGCCTGGGATTCCCCTTGTCTCACACTCCAGCTTTATAGCACTGTTTAGCAATGTCGAGACCTCAGTGGTAATATTTCCTCCTTTAATAGCAGGTGGGACTATTGCAAGAAAGCAAAACAAACAAAAGAAACAAAAGAAACAAAAATCAAGTTGCAAACCAGCATAAACATCATCATTGCTTCAGTTACTAAAGTCTCCCACCCCTGCCCATCATCCCAGTACAATCATGAAAGCAACAAAACTGGGCCATCCATAGAAAATACATATTTTGGGTTTTCCCCCAATATGCAGAAAAATAAGGTTTTCTAAGTCCTATAAGCAGCCTGATAAAAACTGAATATGCTCCAGAGGGCAGGAATGTTGACAGTGGCTGAATGTCAGTTAAAGGGAAAAGGTGAGGTGGGGGAGGAAAACGGTCTGTTCAAGCTGCTGAGGATATACAGAATCCTGTAACTGGGATTTACAAATTGCAGCCTGCAATTCTCCATGGTCCGCATCTTGTTCTTTCTAATGGCTAGCTTTAAGAGTACTTATCATGAAGGCAGCAAAAGGGGCTCCCATGCTGCCCAGATCTATGCATACCTGGGGACCAGGGGGAAAGGAACGCCAAGGCATGCAGAAAAACAATCATTTGTAAATTTTTAAAAAGTCTGGCGTGCACTGAGCATCCTTAATGCAACAAGAACATTAAATATCAGTTCGTGTAGGTAGGAAGAAAGCGGAGAAAGATATGAAGAAATACTACTATCAAAACCCTAAAAGTTTATAGTATTCTGGCACAGGAGATTTGGATTAGAGGGGAATTTCCTAACTGTTCTCTTGCTCCCTCCCCATGCAATTCTTCAAAAGTCCCAAACTTGTTAAGCCTTTAAAAGCAAAATCCATGCTTCCAAAGTAAATAAATGCTTAATTGTATCTTAGAAAAAGATGGGCAGGGTTTCCAGGTCTTACCTCATCTCTGGTGAGGAGCGGGGGGAAGCTTTCAAGGAGAGGGCGGTGAGGCATAGTCACCCTGCACAATGTCCCTGATGTGATGACATCACACAGAAGTGATGTCCTCACATCAGGGACACCATGCAGTGACACTCTGGTTTTTGGGCAAGCTCTATGGCAAAATTGGGCTCAAACCATAGAGTTTTGCCTCCAAACTAGAGCAGTGCCCCAAAACCAGTGTCCCTGGCATGATGACATCACTTCTACGTGACATTAACACATTGGGGACATCATGCAGGGCTACGGCTGTTAGGAGCAGGGCTTTCCTCTGCTGGCCAGTTGGCTGGAGGAGGGCAAGAGTCCATGAAATCAAGGGATCCCCCGCTCTCATCTGGGGACTGGACACCCTAATGGGTAACCATGTTAGTCTTTCTGTAGAGTAGAAAAGAGCAAGAGTCCAGTGCACCTTAAAGACTGATGAAATTTGTGCCAGGGCATGAGCTTTTTCTTCAGATATCTGAAGAAGTGAGTAGTGACTCATGAAAGCTCAAACTCTGCCTAGGGTTGCCAAGTCCAATTAAAGAAAAATCTGGGGACTTTGGGGGTGGAGCCAGGAGACATTGGGGGTGGAGCCAAGAACAAGGATGTTACAAGCATAATTGAACTCCAAGGGAGTTCTGGCCATCACATTTAAAGAGACAGCACACCTTTTAAAATGCCTTTCTTCCAGAGGAAATAATTAAGGATAGGGGCACCATATTTTGGGGCTCATAGAATTGGACCCTCTGGTCCAATCGTTTTGAAACTTGGGGGGTATTTTGGGGAGAGGCACTAGATGCTATACTAAAAATGTGGTGCCTCTACCTCAAAAAATAGCCCCCCCAGAGCCCCCAATACCCACGGATCAATTTCCTATTATTCCCTATGGGAATCGTTCTCCATAGGGAATAATAGAGTGCCCAGTAGACATTTCCCTCCCCCCCCGCTTTCTAAAGGGGGGGGAGGGCCTCCAAACTAGGGAATCCCCTGCCCCCTCCCTCTCACACACACACACACACACACACTTACAACTCTACTTCCTGTGAAAACAAAAGCAAAAGAAAGGGAGGGGCCGTTCTCAGAAGCCCTTCCTGCTTCCTGCTTCCTGCCCAGCCTTAAAGGGGCAGACATTTTGCAAACGGCTCAGGAGCTCTACAACATGAAGCCTAAAGGTATGTTCTCCCCCCCCTCCACCCCCCACCCCCGCTTCCAGAGTTTTGAAGAGCGGGAGATGAGGCTGCGAACCCAGAAGTCTCCCGCCAGAGCGGGAGGTTTGGGAAGCCTAACTCTGCCACAAATTTTGTTAGTCTTTAAAGTGCTGCTGGACTCTTGCTCTTTTCTGATTTTATCTATATTGTACGATGCCCTCTATTATGAAGAAATAATTTGCTCCACATTGCCCAATACACCAAAAAAAAAACCCCAAACAGCACTAACAGGCAAAACTATGGAGTAAAATTATTCATGAAACAGATACAATAGCCTTCAGGCAGCAGGTGTAAAAATATACACCAACAGTCAAGGACTGTTGAAACAAATTCCAGACCATATACTTAAATTGTTCCTGGTCACAGGATTTCAAGAATGCTGGGCCATGCTTCATGTTTGAATGTTTTTCCATCGGGTGAAAACTCCCTGCCCATAGAAAGCCAGTCAGAGACCTTTGTGTGTGTGTGAATGTTTGAATGTGTCTCTGTGTGTGTCTTTGCATGAGTGTGAGCGCATGTGTGCACATGAGAAATATTCAGTGGTGTAGTTTTCCACACACTACCTGATGCCATCCAGGAATAGGTTTACTGTACAGTGACTTTTGTTTCTGTAGTCTAGCTTCTACAGGGAAACATTAACTCAAGGTCACACCCAGGCAACCTCTCTTCCAGTCTAGCTGAAGCTGCTGCCTAGGAAGCTGCCTGTAGGCAGGAAAATCTAAACAGAGTGTATTTCAAAAGATTTTTAAAAGTCCTTACTGTATTGACCCTTCAGGAACTGAAGCAGAGCTTCAACTGAAGCATTGTTTGGGCACACAGGATTCAGGATATTAAACATTTTAGTGTAATTCAGGATATTACTATTGATTCAGGATATTACTATTGATGTATTACACATTTTAGTGTTGACCTATTACACATTTTAGTGTTGACCTATTACACATTTTTAGTGTTACTTCACTATCACTGGTGTGTTTTTACAGTATTATTGTCACACAATTTAGACACAGGCCGTTTTCGCACTCACGTTTTACTGGCGCCACGACCATCCTGACGCCGGCGAATCTGCATGGATTTCGCACCAGAAGCTCCGGCGCTCCCAGAAGCGCCGGCTACTTCCGTCGCTAAGCCAGCGCAAACGGAAATCGCAAAGATGCAGGAAAACGTTTGCGCTGGCTTAGCGACGGAAAGCGCCGGCGCTTCTGGGAGCGCCGGCGCTTCTGTTGCGAAATCCATGCAGATTCGCCGGCGTCAGGAGGGTCGTGGCGCCAGTAAAACGTGAGTGCGAAAACACTCACAGAGTATTTATACAACAGATAATGTTTTGCCCAAGTACACAGGTAGAAAAGGGATTTGAATTTAGTTTCAGCTCCTACTGAATGCTTGACTGAACTGCATAAACCACCATAGCTTAGAAGACCTACTGTCCTTCATACACAATTAAAGTTGTGAGTATGTGCGCAAATTCAGTACAATTCATATATTCTAAAGGTTCCCCCTTGATTTTTTTTAAAGTGTTCTTCCCTCATTTCAGCCTCTGTCCCACAAAACTTTTGTCTATGCAGGTGGCATGTTCTCCACTATAACTTCTTTGATGATCACCAACTTTTCTGGTGCTTGACAGGTTTTTTGTGTGTGATCTCTTTTCTTTTCCACCGCCATAAAAGCTGTTTGGATCCAACCATTCATGTGTCCTTAGGACAGTTTCTCACATGTCACTGCAATGGGCTCAGCTGTCCAAACACACTTGACGAAGTTGCCAAGCATAACATGGATCAAACAGAAACAAAGATCTGTGCATTTCATGTTGGGCAAAAGAAAGGGAGACAGCTGAGCCATGCAATGCAATTTGGGAGCCATCAAGAAGAAGAGAAGAAAGAAGAAGAAATCCCTTAAAATCTAAAGGATGCCTTTGGTTCCATTAGCCAGGTCAATACATTTTAAAAAACAACAAATCTGTGCTCAGATTGGCTAGGGAAGACCTTAAACCCGTCTATAAACTCCCTATGACTTCTTCAGATCCATTTTATACTCTGAGAATTACAAACAGCACTTCAACACCCTGTTGATTTCAACATGCCTTGAAACCTAAAATAATTCCCTTCCCTCTGGAGGCAGAAGTTTATATCCTTTTCTAGCCAACAACAACGTATGCAAAGTAATCACTTGCAGATGCTTATAAAAGACATTGCAAACAACACCATGCTCCCCCCAACACACACACATATACATGCACTACAACACTCAGTGACTAGTTTGACTGCTGTTGAAAGAAATGGCACATACTGGTATATGTGCTATGCTGCTAAATGTAGCCAGGGTGTATCAACATTTCAACAGTTTCCAAGACAGCACCATTTAAACTGGTATATCAAAAATATTAAAGGGGTAGAGAGGAAACCACTGTTTAGAATGCTCAAATGAGTGACAAAGTTGCTGCAGTCAAATCTCCCCAATTCTAGTAACCTAATCTGCATATTATGTATATTATTTGATTACACAAATCAAGCTCATTTATTGTATTATCTAGTGGTTGCTTCGTATCATCATAGCTTTGTACTTGTTGGCTACCACAAAAAGTTGGGGAAGATCACAGGTATCTTATCTTTATTATTATTATTAGTTTATTTATATTCCACCCATTTCCCCATTTGGAGGCTCAGAGTGGAGTACATCTTAAATAGTAATAAAATCACAGTAAAATTACAATAACATCACAATAAAAACCAATTACAACATTTAGTAAAGTACAACAGGACGGTCGAGCAAGATGACATGGCAGAATGGTACTACAGAATAGTGCAGAAGAATAGTACCACAGTACAGTAGTACAGTAGGGGGGAGGCCAACCGATCTAATAGATAGATGCTCATCACCTCATTCAAAAACCTGGCGGAACAGCTCCGTTTTACAGTCCCTACGAAAGGCTAACAAGCCAGGTAGGGCCTGGATGTCCATAGGGAGCTGATTCCACCAGGTCAGGGCCAGGACCAAAAAGGTAGAGGCAAGACGGGCATCTCTTGGGCGAGGGGCTGTTTACTTGACCCTCTGCACATACTAGGATTTGTATCTGTCCACAGAGAAGTTCCTGAGCTCCTGTTTGTTTTGTTTTTTCACCCAAGTCTCAAGTCTGGGAAAATGTAATCCTAAAATACACACACATCCCCCTTAGCTTGCACTGCTAAACCTTCACTAATGCAGGAGGAGGAGATTGGATTTATACCCCACCCTTCACTCAGAGTCTCAGAGCGGCTTACAATCTCCTTCCCTTCCTCTCTCCACAACAGAACAGCTCCGCAAGAACTGTGACTGGCACAAGGTCACCCAGAAACTGCATGTGGAGTATGGCATCAAACCTGGTTCTTCCAGATTAGAGTCTGCACTCCTAACCACTATACCAAACTGGCTCTCATAGCCTGCTAAAGTAAGTTTTAGGTTTCTTAAAGTCCAATAAAAACTTATTCAAAAGTAAATTCTATCCATTTTAGGACAGGCTTCCAAACACGCCCTCATATTATTGCAGACTTAAACCCCTTGAGTATTTCCTGACATACAATATTTAAGAGCTTCTCTGCATAAACTATTAAAGAAACTGGCTATAAAACCCCAGGTTAATGTAGCAATCCACAACATGAGCCACTTAACTGAACCCAAAGAACTGTCATGAACTCCTTTTGACAAAAAGGCTAATATGAATATGTTTTTATTTTATCTCTGGATCTAAGTTCTTTTTTCCCCTCCAAATGAAAACGGGATCTGCTGCAACTAATGGTATCAGGTGCCATGCACAGATTCTGAGTAAAAGCCACACAATGTGGCAACCTTAGCGATAGATGACCTTCTAAATACTAATGATGCCACCCTAAATTGTAAAAGAGCTAGACTCAAGTCCAGTAGCACCTTAGAGATCAACAGTTTGGGGGAATATAAGCTTTTGAGAGTGAAAGTTCCCTTCATCAGATAACCTTTGGATCTGAAGAATGGAGTTTTGACTATCAAAAGCTTAAACTTCGAAATATTTGTTGGTCTCAAAGATGCCGCTGAAATCAAATCTAGTTCTTCTACTGCAGACCACCAAGACTACCTTTCAGAAACTCTTCTTAGCTGTGGTACACTCTTTTAAGTTTTCTGAAATCAATGGGCTTAGAAGGCCACAACTCTGTTTAGGATAGCACCATAAATGGCTTTAGTCTATATAATCTTATCCAGGGTCTCTTCAGACAACAGGAACAAATGAAATGGACAAATAATGGGTTCATCTGTATTTATGATTGCTTTCATCCCTGTGCTTTCAGCCCCTGTGCCAGGACCGAAAGACACTGGTCGTTTTCGCACTCACCTTCCGCCAGCGCGACCCCCCTCTTCACCGCGCAGGATCTGCGCGGATTTCGCACTAAACGCTGCGGAGCAGCCAGAAAAGCCGGAAGCTCCCGGTGCAAAAGCCGCTCAAACTGAAACCGCCAAAAAGCAGTTTGGCGTTTGCGCGGCTTTTGCGACGGGAGCTTCCGGCTTTTCTGGCTGCTCCGCAGCGTTTAGTGCGAAATCCGCGCAGATCCTGCGCGGTGAAGAGGGGGGTCGCGCCGGCGGAAGGTGAGTGCGAAAACGACCACTGTGGTATAGTTCTTAGAGTGCTAGACTATGATCTGGGAACCCCCACCCTACCATGAAGTTTGCTGGATAATATTAGGCCAGTCACACAGTGGTTTCTATGAGGATAAAATAAAGAAAGGAGAGCCACCCTGAGCTCCTTGGAGGAAGACCAGGAAAAAAATGTACTAGACAGAGGACCAAGGGGTACCCACGAACAGATGAACCTAATATTGTGCCTAATAATACATCATTTTCTACCTGGAGAGAGGGCACATACTGAGCAAAAGATTACTCCCACTACATACCAGTTAGAAAACCTGCTGACTTCAATAAGATCTAAATAAATTTTATATAAAAGAAAGTTATCAGACCTTGCTAAAAACCAATTTAATGGCTGTTTGAAAGTTTATGGTTAAATAACCACACGAAGTAAAAGTAAATAGTTTTATCTTGGTCAGAAGGTAACGTTTGAATACTGGTGTATTTATGGCATTTTTAACCCATCTTTCTCTGAATAAGGAACTCAATGTGGGTTATAATTAAAAATAATATACCATGCCCTGTAGCAGTAAGAAAAGACCAGCCCTGAACACTAATCCCAATCCCATTCAAGTATCTATTCATTTATAAGAAAGCCTGTTTCAGTAATTCATGTTTCTGGTCCAGAAACATGTATCCTACCCAGAGGGAACACCCTGGAAGCATATATACATTACGTGCAAATAATGTTTAGTCCTATGGAAGCTGTTACTTGCATATTATATAGGCAGAAAATTTTACACATGCCCAGACTGGCGTGGGAGCCACCAAGGGGTAGCAGTAGCAACCGCTTCGCCCAAATATGTACAAACGCATGCCTTCAATTACAATAGTAACAGCAAGGTCTATAGCAAGATGTAAGCTCAAGCACACCACCAAAGGAAGTTCTTTGTTTTCCTTTTTAGAGGGTAGACAATAGATTAAATTAAGATCCTTTTTTGTCTGTGTCTCACACCCACTGTCTGAACAACTGTCTATATTCAGGGTCAAGGAGGCCTGAAAAACTAATTAAATATTCCACCCCATCCAAGCTTACATCCTCTTGTCTGTTTTGTTTTGAAGCCCTAGAACGTGTGGTCAGCCTGCATTGCAGAGACTTCTTTCCCCTACAGATTATCCTTTCTTTTCTTTCTTTTTTTTGCTTCCCATCTGTACTCCTCTCCCCCCACCACAATGAAGCCTTGATGTCCAAGATCATTAATGACCTCTTCTTAAGTATTCTGGCAGCCCATCACAGGTCTCCTGTTTCAATTACTTTTATGAGATTCAGGCTCTTCTCTCTGGCTTCTATCAAGGCTAGACAAAAATCACAACTCCTATATAAATCTTGGCTATGCTTTCCTGCCAACCTTCCTTCCTCTGGTCATTTTACAGTGCACATCCTGGAGTTTATCCTAGTTTGTGTGTGAAGATCTACAACCTTCCCTACTTTATGTTGTCATTAATGACAGAAGTAAGAAGTTTAGTTTTCAGGCAAAATTCAGTCCAAGGATAAAGCTTGAAACAATTAGTTTAATTAAAAGAATGATCTTGCTAGTATGGCTTAGCATAGACAGCTTCAAGAGGGGATTGGATAAACAAATGCAGCAGAGGTCCATCAGCGGCTATTAGCCACAGCCACAGCGGCTATGAGCCTGCCTTTGGCGGGGGAGGGCGGGATACAAAAATAAATTTACTTTACTTACTTACTGTCTAGGGCAGTGATGCTCTGTATTCTTGGTGCTTGGGGGGCACAGTGGGAAGGATTCTAGTAGGGCTGCCAAGCCCTTGATCCAGGTGGGGGTTCCCCCACTCAGGAGGTTCCCAACTCGCCGGCCCACATTGGGCCAGTGGAGGGAACCTCCCCCTACATTGCTGGCATGATGACATTACCATGAAATGATGTCATCAAAATGGTGGCGTGCACACAGAACCGCTCTAGGCATTTCCAGGAAAACTCTATGGTTTTCCCAGATGCTCTAGCCATTTGGGAGGTAAAACTCTATGGCGGGGTGGCTAACGGTAGCTCTCCAGATGTTTTTTGCCTACAACTCCCATCAGCCCCAGCCATTGGCCATGCTGGCTGGGGCTGATGGGAGCTGTTGGCAAAAAACGTCTGGAGAGCTACCACTGGCCATTACCTCCCAAATGGCTAGAGCATCTGGGAAAACCATAGAGTTTTCCCGGAAACACCTAGAGCGGCCCGCATGTGCACCATCATTTTGATGATGTCACTTCCGAGTGACGTCATTGTGTTGCACGCGTGCATCACATGTGTGTGAAAGTCCCCTGCCATGAGCCAGTTTGGTGTAGTGGTGAAGTGTGCGGACTCTTATCTAGGAGAACCAGGTTTGATTCCCCACTCCTCCACTTGCACCTGCTAGCATGGCCTTGGGTCAGCCATAGCTCTGGCAGAGGTTGTCCTTAAAAGGGCAGCTGCTGTGAGAGTCCTCTCAGCCCCACCCACCTCACAGGGTGTTTGTTGTGGGGGAGGGAGATAAAGGAGATTGTGAGCCACTCTGAGACTCTTGAGTGGAGGGCGGAATATAAATCCAATGTCTTCTTTTTCTTCTTCTGCTGCTACAGGAAGGTGGGGACTTGGCAACCCTATATTCTAGTGTCCTGGCCCCACTGATAGACCTCCTGATGGCACCTGAGTTTTTTGGCCACTGTGTGACACAGAGTGTTGGACTGGATGAGCCATTGGCCTGATCCAACCTGGCCTCTCTTATGTTCTTACGTAATGTTCTTTCTCTGGACATCTTTTAACAACAACTTTCAGAGAATACTTCCACTAAAGATTCTCTGCACATTAGCTTAAGCCCTTTTATTTAAGACTGACAAAGTTTTTTTTGTAAGTAAAAACTATGCATGAAGGGGAAGTGAGTTTAAAGTCCAGCATTCCTACGCTACCTACTAGTTGTTCATGTGTGGGCATAATGTTTCTATAAGACTTATGCATGTCAAGTCCAAAATTTGCAGGCCTGAACCATGTGATCAGTTGCTCACATGTGATTCAGGAAAAAACCTTGAATGCACAGACTTTATGGAAGCACTATTTCCATACATGTCTATCTTGTCCCAGAGGCATGACTGAGTTTCTACACCTCTTGTGGAAAAGTTCGTTCCCTCCCACACACTTTTACATCTGGCTCTTCTCATTACATTATGGTAATGCTAGAAAAGTGAAGTTCTCCCCCTACCCTGCAAAAAAGAAAAGAAAAAAAATTAAAAATGTGTTTTTTCCCCTGATTTTTAAAAAAACTTTTCCAATGGAAAAACTGGGAGATTTGGGGGAGCACTAAAAAAACCCTTCAAAATAGTTGTTTTCTTTTCGAGATTAAGTGCTTTTTAAGACAAAGGTTTACTTAAAATGTATAGCATGAAAAATTTTATGTAAGACAGTCTAGGTAATAAAATACCAATGTATACTGTAGTTAAACACAACACATTTTCAAGAATACTTTTTTAAAAAATGTGAATGATATTGGCAACAATTATGTGATAATGTGTTTAATGACAATACCTTATTAAACAGTTAAGTGTTTTAAATGTTATAAAGTTTAACTTGGTATCCAAATATGCTGGTAGCCATACCTATTGTGGTTGTATCAAAGTATTTCTATTCTTTTATGCACTACCTCTCAGATGGGAAACAATAAGGTATGTGTAAGATTGACTCAGCCTTCCATCCTTCCAAGGTCAGTAAAATGAGTACCCAGCTTGCTGGGGGTAAAGTGTAGATAACTGGGGAAGGCAATGGCAAACCACCCCGTAAAAAGTCTGCCAAGAAAATGTCCTGATGTGACGTCACCCCATGGGTCAGTAACGACTCAGTGCTTGCACAGGGGACTACCTTTACCTTTTTTACTAAGTGAGCATAGAAAGCAGCAATTTGCAATTCTTTCAAGCATGGGGTATATTTCCAATTTTTATTAAAAACCTACAGAGTTGTAAATTCTATGAATATGCCAAATAATATACTTTTATATGCACATTACATTAGAAATGTTGCATTTTATGGTGTTCAATCAATAAAATGTTAGATTTTATGGGAAAGTAAGGATATATTTCAATCCCCCCAATTTCAATCTCTCCAATTTCTCTCTCTCTCTCAAAAAAAAAAGGATTCTCCCCCCCCCCCCCATGGCTTCAAAATTTCTAGGGCCGCGGTCACACTCACCATTAAATCCATCTCTAATGCATCGCTATTATACTCCGCAGCTTTTTTATAACAAAATTCCTGATCAGACATCCCTCCATTCTCAGTTCTAAGCCGCTTCGGTCCTGTCGTTGGTTGATCAGAGGTCTCAACCGGACCTCGTTTTTTGAGATGGCATTCCGCACTCACTCATGCAATTGCAGTACCTTGGGATATCGTACTTGGCTTAAAAAAAAAAGTGCCAGCAAAAGTGGGCAATCTGCCCCTCCCCACCCCATTTAAACACCCAGCCAGGAAGGGGAAGCCCGGGAGCTCTCTTTGCTGTCTCTTTGCCTGGCAGTGAGAGTCTACGTTTTTTGTGACAGTCTACATTGTTTGATACCTGTTCCGGTCCAGTCCAGCTTTTACCCTGTCCCCATTTAAACACCCCGCCAGGGTGTTTAAATGAGGGGGAGCACAGGAACTCTCTTTGCCATCTCTCCGCCTGGCAGGGAGACCACAAAGGCAGGTCATCTTCCCCCCCCCCTTGCTGGGGTGTTTAAATGGGGGGGGAGCATGGGAGCTGTCTTTGCTGTCTCTCTGACTGGCGGAGAGAAGGCAAAGGTGGGCAATCTGCCTTTCCCCCACATTTAAACACCCCACCTGGGTGTTTAAAGGGGGAGTGGGAAGCCTGGGAACAGCCTTTGCCATCTCCCCACCTGGCAAGGAGACAGCAAAGGCAGGCGATCTGCCTCCCCCCCCCCCCCCCATTTAGGAAAGGAAAGGTCCCTTGTGCAAGCACTAGTCGTTTTTGACTCTGGGGTAACTGCTTTCACAATGTATTCACAGCAGACTTTTTACAGGGTGGTTTGCCATTGCCTTCCCTAGTCATTACAGTTTCCCCCCAGCAATCTGGGCACTAATTTTACCAACCTCGGAAAGTTGGAATGCTGAGTCAACAATTGCTGGCACAATGATATCATTTGGAGTGGGCTCTCACAGGGAAGTGGATGTGCACTTGTGACGAGTCGGCTACGATGGAGCTTTCAAACATAGAAAGTACACGCAGGAGTCGTCAGAAGCATTCTTGGTCCAGATTTAATGCACTATCAAAAAAGTCTGCGTCCCAATAATGGCAGTGTGGGACACAAACGAGCCAATGACCATTGCCAGATGCTGATGTTTGGACAACCGCATAAAATCCGACATGCATCCGGCTTTCATCCATGCCCATCTCGTCAGTTTATGTGCGTCTGACCTCGGCCTAGCTAATGCAAATGGATTAAAAATAATTAAATTTGAATGTAATTCTAGCTACAGTACCAGAGTCAGTAAAGAAGGAGAAATATTTACTAAGCAGCAAAGAAGGTTTCATATAGCAAAGGAAAAAGGTTTAAGGATAGGAAGTCATTACTGTTGTTCCCACTGGCCATTGCCAAGATCTTATCTGTCTTATCCAGACTTTCTACAGAGTCAATATTATGACAAAAGCATTGTTGACTGGAAGCACTACAAAACATGATTCAGGCTTTCTTTTGTTTTTATTACAAAGACTAAAAGAAAAATTAGCCAGAATTCAGTAACTTTATAATGCAATCCTAAACACTGGCTCTGAATGGCTTTGGATACTGAATAAGCTCTATGCTTGCACAATGCCAAGACATGCCAGAGTAACTCAAAAATACACCAGTGGTGAGATGGGTTGATGCCACACAAGCATAATCACAGCCAGGGATTTTTTTTTTGTAGAAAAAGCCCAGCAGGAACTCACTTGCATATTAGTCCACACCCCCTGCCATCACCATTGTTTCACACAGGGCTTTTTGTAGACAAAGCCCAGCAGGAACTTATTTGCATATTAGGCCACACACCCCGATGCCAAGTCAGCTGAAACTCCGTTCCTGTGTGTTCCTGCTCCGAAAAAGCCCTAATCACAGCCCCAATGTGTAATGGAATGGTGGAAGGGGTACGGATGAGCACGAACTGGCTCATGAGCCAAAATTTGACACAAACTTGGGCTGGTTTGGTGCCCCCAAACTGATATTCAGGAAAGGTGCTTTTCTGAACATTTACTGGACTTGTAGTGGTTCAGCTGTTCAGTGCCATTTAAATCTGAGCAGTGCAGGGTCCACAGTTTAAATGGCTGACAGCTATTTAACTGGTCGGTTTCATTTCCCCCTAATTTGAAGTGAAGGGAAGCAAAACAGATAATTGAAATGGTGCGAGCCATTTGAACCTAACAGCTGACAAGTGTACCTGCCCCATTGTTAGGTTTAAATGGCCATGAGCCATTAAACCCATCATTTTCACTCCCCTCTGTTCCAAAGCAGGAAGAGAGAAACAGATGACTTCCCAGGAGAAAGAGGGAACCAAATTTGCCAGGCTGGCTCGATTTGGGTAGAGGACTTTTGGCTCAGTTGGGGATTCAGTTCAGGAGCCACCATGAACCCAACAGATGGGGGTTTTTAGGTTCATCCCTAGTTAAGGGTCTGCCAGAAGAGGAGTCTCTCTAACCCTCTCTAACTGAAGCAAGACTCTCTCTATCCCTAAGTATCTCTAACCCAAGTCCAACCCCCGGTTCAGGTGAAACATTATGCCAGCAACAATCCCAATGCATCTGGAAAAGTTCCAAAAGAAGTCACGGAGAACTTTAGTAGACCTTCTCCCTCCAGTCTCCCACCATAGCCCCAAGCTACAAAGCAGTTTAGGATACTGACTAAGCCTGCAGCCAATCACAGCTCTTCCAAACTCTGTGTAAACCTCAGCCAGTACACAGATTATAGGAAGAAGAAGAAGAAGAAGAAGAAGAAGAAGAAGAAGAAGAAGAAGAAGAAGAAGAAGAAGAAGAAGAAGAAGAAGAAGAAGAAGAAGAAGAAGAAGAAGAAGAAGAAGAAGAAGAAGAAGAAGAAGAAGAAGAAGATGATGATGATATTGGATTTATATCCCACCCTCCACTTCGAAGAGTCTCAGAGTGGCTCACAATCTCCTTTACCTTCCTCCCCCACAACAGACACCCTGTGAGGTGGGTGGGGCTGAGAGGACTCTCACAGCAGCTGCCCTTTCAAGGACAACCTCTGCCAGAGCTATGGCTGACCCAAGGCCATGCTAGCAGGTGCAAGTGGAGGAGTGGGGAATCAAACCCGGTTCTCCCAGATAAGAGTCCACACACACATGTGCCATGAGACTACATCTCTCTCTTTCGTCATGTTGGCACACATAGGGAGATTCTGTTGATGAGAAATCTATAATAAGAGCACTTTGTACAAAGAGGAAGAGAAAAAACACTGGTGTGGTATATTTCTTACTCTGCTCTGCTCAAAAGCCATAGAGGTACTTCACCTCCCAGCACAAACACCAAACAGATGACTCCATTCCAATTCCAATGCATGGACAAGTCACCCACATACGGTAAAGAAGAAAATTCCCTGCCTTGTGGAGCGACTGCTGCAAATGGTTCTTCATGCCCCTTCACCATACCTACCCTGAAGTATTGCCTTAACAATCCACTCTCCTTCAGCAGTTGCTAGCATTAAGTATGCACAGTGCAGAAATTAGGGATCTCATTGCAGATAAGGTGGCAGCTTATCACAGCACTGTTAGGGCAATGTAACAATGGTATAATCCCATCCCTTGCAAGTGTGGGGGAGGCACATGAAACACAACCATAGTCCTGGGGAACTATCAGAGATTGCTACTATCAGTCAAACACCTCTTGCATTTCAGGAACAGTGCCCCTTGAAGCAGCCCCAGCAGACAGAGCAAGCATAGTTGCAGTTCAGTTCCCTAAAAGGGGAGATGTTAGTATTGATTCTATGGCTTCGCTATGATATCCTTTTCCTCAGGAGATGCATTCCAACATCTGGGAACCCCAAAGGATGGAAATGAAAGAATCGCATGCAGGGTTTGGGAACCCACTATCTCTTTGCTTGTATAGCAGAACATTAATCATTACTGTCCTTGTGTCTCTCTTGACTCTTTGCAAGCAGCCATGCTACAGGGGTGGAGGCCATTCACAGGGAAATGCCAACCACCTGCTGAATCTGCAACATAACCAACAGTTGCAGCGGTCCATGTACATCTAACTGCTCTCCCACAGGGTTGCTAACTCCCTTGTCCTAACTCCCTTGTCCCTTGCTAACTCCCCTGCCTGCCCCTGTACCACTGTGTTATCCAAATAGGTAGTCTTCTATTTAATTGGGGGAATTTAGCTTAATTGGAGACAAGCAAGAGAGGAAAACCGTGATTTCCACCAATGTATACCAGGAGAACACTTAAAATAAACCAGTCAGGTGCTCAACTGGAAGACACACAGACAGAACATGCAACCACACAAACTAGCTAAGAGGAAATCAAGCAGGAGGGGGAAATAGTGATTTTCAGGGAAGGTAATATTTACCAATCTAGGGAAGGTAATATTTACCATGGAAGGAGAGTTTCATGGAGTGAAAAGCACATACAAGTGGGAGTGTGAGGTTGACACTTACCTTGGATAATGAGTTTGAATTCTTTCATCTGCTTGCCAGCAGAATTGGCTGCGCTGCATTGATAACGTCCTTTGTCAATCCTCCGAGCACTCTTGATACGCAGGATCTGGCCTTTCTCAATAATCTCAATATTAGGATCACCTAAGAAGAGGGGCCTGCAGGGGGGGAAATCACTATGATGTCGCTTCTGTATCTTTTCCCTATGCCATCACTTTTCCATTTAATTGATGTGTGCTTTTTAACAAATATGGTACAAAAATGTGCACATTATTTTCCCCTTGATAATAAACTCTTTGTTGAGTTATTTCATTCTAAGTTTCTTCTCACACTGAAGAAACCAAACCTAAATCTACCAAAGAGTTATGCAATTTCTTTTAAAATGCTTTGAAAATTCCTTAGTTCTTTTATTTTCATCTCAGAAATATTTATTGTACTGCAGGTTTTAGTAAAATCAATAGAAGGGCAGATACTGCATTTGAAAAACTGATACTTTCCCCTGATCTGGCAGATAGCAGCACTATCTCAAAATTGAACTATATGCTAACCAAAACCATTAATAAGAATAGGATAACAGTTATGAATATATGCTATATGTGAAAGAGGCCTTGGGGTTTCCTTAACTGATAATGACCAGCATGAGGTCTGCCCTGCCCCCTCCTGGGCTCTTCTCATGTGCACAAAGCACGCACAGCCTGATGACATCACCGGAAGTGACATCATCGGGCTGCATGCACTTCACGCAAGTGCTCTCCCACTTCAAAGGAAGCCGGCAAGAGGCTGCTTCCTTCTTTCTTGTGGAGGCAGCCTCTTTCCAGGTCCCTCTGAAGCAGGAGACGGCCGGGCAAGGGGCGGGGCAGGCCGCACAGTCTTTCTTCAAGAACACATGGCTTGGCCCACGCCTTGCCTGGTCCTCTCCGGCTTCAGAGAAACCCGGAAAGAGGCAGCCTCCTTCTTTCTTCACAAGAAAGAAGGACGTGGTCTCTTGCCGGCTCCCTTTGAAGCGGGAGAACAAAGAATGTGCAGCCTGGCCCATCCCTCTCCCGCTTCAAAGGGAGCCAGCAAGAGGCCGCGTCCTTCTTTCTTGCCTCTTCCCGGCTCCCTCTGAAGTGGGAGAGGCAAGGGATGTTTGGGTCGGTGATGAAGTGGCACCCCAGGCGTCCGCCTACTTCACTGACTCCCATGCATCAGCCCTACCTGAAGCAAAGTTGGAGTCATGGCATCATTCTCAGGCTGCCTCCCTCCCCATCCCTCTCTGGAAAAAAAATCATCTTTTCAATTAATCCCTTTCCCAACATGTGTGCTGCAAAAAAAACAGAAAACAGCTGAAACACATAGGTGTCTTTATTTGGAAGGTTTTAAAAGTTTTTTTAAAAAGAGAAACCCAAGGGATGAAGATCAGCTTAAGTGCACACTGCTAAATGAATGTTTAAAATGGCACCAATGCAAGCGTGCTCTCTAGGTTCCCAAATGGCTTTATTTCACAAGAGAATGTTTAGAAATCAGAAACTGCATGGTGTATCCAGTTCAATCTGTAAAGACCTGCTTTCTTCTGTTGTCAGGAAAATCAGCTGTGAGTATTGGCTGCCAATGACTGCAGAACAGGAGACAGATGTCACTGTCTGTATGATCATTTTTAATCCATACAGGAGAAGCAACAAAATTGGGTCAAATAGCTCATCTGATCACAGCCTATACCTCCTGTAATAGTGCACTGTATTTGAATTGTTTGCAGGGGTGGGGTGTAGAAAAAGCCCAGCAGGAACTCATTTGCATATTAGGTCACCTCCTGATGTCAGCATTGTTTTGCACATGGGCTCATTTGCATATTAGGCCACAACCCTTGGCACCAAGCCAACCAGAACTCCGTCCATGTGTGCTCCGGCTCAAAAAAAGCCCTAGTTGTTTGTTTTAATGAGCATAGGACTTAACATCAAGTGTATAGTTTTAGTCATGTTATTATTTGTTGTGTTTTATTTGATTTGTTAAGACGTTGTTGTTTAAAATCATTCTTTAAAAGAGTTATGCAGTTTCCTGAAAACTCAGCTTTTATTAGTTGCACTTTACAGAACTAGAGTCCTTGGAGTAAAAACATGCCAGTAAAACCAGTTCCAAATGGGTTTCAATTTTCTTCTGTAAACATATGCATAAAATTAGAAGAAACAGATTTTTATAGCATATATTCAATTACAAAGAGGCTCCATAATGCAAGCCTGTACACAACCTGGCCTTAAGTGGTGCCCAGATATTTGATAAACATCACAAACTAGCTACCAACAGACTTCATACTGCACATAGTTCCAAGTTACAGTTACCGCACTGGAAGTATCCTCTTTGACTGGCGACCAGTTTGTGTTACTAAACACTAACGCTATTTGTCCAAGACTATTTATATACTCATTTGTTGTTGTCCAACTAACATTTGTACTGCCAAATTTCATCCTCTTAATGGGCCTTCCTGGAAGATGAGCAATTCAGAGGCACAAAATATCAGTCCTGCAGAATGCTGTGCTGGACCGTAGCTCTGTGCATCTGGAGAAACCATTCAACATACTTAGGCATTCTGTCTAACAAATGGAACAGTAGGTTAATTCCCCAAGAATTTCTTTTGTTCAAGTTCCAGTGCTCTTGTGCAACTTTTATTAATTTCATTCGAACTTTTGTAGAAGACTTCTGTCTACTGTTTTTCAAGTTGATTGTATTGTATGCCTAAAAACAATGGAAATGCAATCCACAGCTGGCTTCAGGCACATAGGAATAATATGTCACCTTGGTTGACACAAGGCCTTGTTTTGCCCTACGCTGCATTTGGCACTAACAGGTAGGCATTGCACTACATATGTTTTTCTAGGGTTTCAGAAAAAAAGATGAAGATAAGTATCTTTGGCTTTAGGAAATGATATGACACACTAATGCAAAAGATAATACAAACATGGCAACTGCAAAATGGATGAGGGTCTTTTGATCTTTAACAGAAAACGTAAGAGCTTGCCTGAGCAAGAGGCACAATCAATTCTTGGTGCATCTTGCACAACCAAACTACAGCTGTACTCTCATTGGCAAAGCAGACAGGAATACAACATTTTCTTCTACCTCCATTTCAGTACAGTATTCTTGCAAAAGACTAAGCAATGGTACTTACTTGCTGTCTTTGAACCACTGGATCATGGGAAAGGGAGAGCCACTAACTTTACATTCTAGAGTGGCATCTTGGTTCAGGATGACTGAAACTTCAATGGGTGTATCAGCATCCCATATAGAAGGTGGGACTAGATGAAAAACAACATGAGAATCAACAATTAAATACAATGACCATACTTAAAATTAACGTACCCTGTGGAGTGGAAATAAACCGTTTCAATAGAAAGGTTAAGGAGGGATGGTAGAGTCTTTGAAATTTATGTATGTAAACAGGTATTCATCCCATTTGTTTATTACCAAATTCACTGCTGGATATATCGTTTTCATTATACAGGAGGTGGAGGCGGAATCTAACTAGTTTCTACAGTGAGAACTAGTACATGGCTAAAGGGATTGAGTTCTACATCAGCATATCCCCAGTTAAATCTAACCTCTGCAGAGAATTCAGTAGGCAGTCTTAATCTTAATTCTTCAAGTGCAGTATTAGGGAAAATATCTCCAATCTCTTATACAGGGTTGTGATGAGGATTATGGATTATATTGCCTGTGAAGTACTTTCAGTATTCTAAGGCACGCTATAAATGCTAGACATTATTGTAAATAGTTTCAAACATCTCCAGATAAACAGTTAGAGGGAAAGAATAGGTGGTCTAGAGTTCAAAGTGATTTCTTCTTTCCTCCTAAATTGAAACTGTTGGACTGATTATCTTTTCAAACCTCCAACATTACCTTGCCTCTGTAGATGGAAATGGGCTATGATTCTCCCACCCAAATTAATTAGGGTCAAAGGGAATTTAGGATTGTAAAAAAATGTAAGATTACCTGATGTGGCATCAGGTTCCCTCCCAATGTTCTACAATTTACACTCGTGTTTCTTTGCCTAGTTAGATGCATGTACACCAAGACATGAGCACGAACGGACTCATGAACTGAAGTTCATCACAAATTTTGGCCAGTTTGTGATTCACAAAATGATATTTGAGGAAGAGCACCTGGCACAAACATTTTGTGAATTTTGGTGTTGTTTGTGGCAGTTCATGAATGGATATTTTCCAGACGGATTGTCTCCACTAAATCAAATTGTTTACAGAATTCCAAGATAACAGAGTGGAGGAATTCTCCAACCTTGGAAACACCAATAAAAGCCCTCTAAAACTTAACAGACACTGCTGGCTGCCAATAACAGAGTTCCCATTCTACTCTATGGGATCAGAATGCTATATATAAGCTCAGCTCAGCATCCTCTTTTATCTCGGCTGTTCAGTTACAGAGACAGTCAGGAAACTTCTTAAAAAGTGGACTAGCAGAGCACATTCCCTCATGACTGGGAACTCCTCTCCCCTGCTGGGGTTTTGGTGTTAGGTGGACCCAGGGCTCTGAGCCACCTCTCTCTCTGCTCATGCCAAGCAAGGAGCTTAGCTAGTGGATTTCTCAGCTGAGGATCCAGATTTTGGTTAAGAACTCCTCTCCATTGCTGAGGTTTGAGAGTCTTAGGAGGACCCAGAAGAGTTCCACTCCCTTTCAGCAGGGAAAAGCAAAGGTGGAGTAGGAAGGCCCTCCAAGAAAGGTTCCCCACACTCAGTGTACCAAGGGTGGAGGGATGTCACTTCAGGCCATCCTCCATGGGGATGCTGACATTGCCATCCAGAAGGGCTGCATGGAATGTCCAGAAATAGGGTTTCCAGCCTCCCGATTGGGGCAGGGGTTTCCCCAGTTTGAGAGCCTTCAGCCTACCAGCACAGAGCTTGCCCCCAGGAGGATCCCGGCCCCCAAAGAGCTCAGCCACACAGGACATGCCTAGCATGAGGATATCACCCGGAAGTAACATCATTGTGCCATGCTTGTCGCACAGGGATGCTCTAGCAATTTATCCAAATTGCTAGAGCATCCCTTGCACAAAATGCCCAGCACATTGACATCACATCCAGGTGACATCATCATCCCATGTGTGCTTCGCGTGCGTGAGGATCATTTCCTGCCAGGAGTCAGGTAGGACCTAGCAACCCTATCCAGGAAGCTGCCACTCATCTTATCAGTGAGGATGATTGCTGTGGATGGCCAACCCTTCTCCCTCATGGAGGACACAGACTTTTGCTAGTTGCTGCAACACCTGGTACTCCATCCCTTCACAGAGGTCTATGAGCTGATAAGTGTTGCTCACTATGCACTATTCCACAGTGGTGATGGTCAAGGGTGAGCCCTCCAGAGCTCAAGGCAAAAACCGTGCACTTCACAGCAGATCTCTGGAGCAGACAGCAGCATAGCTACCTCTCTCACACTAACCACTGGTGACAACCAGAAGACAGGCCCAAAAGAGGATAGTCCTACCCCCAGGCTACAAAGTGGTTTGGCTCCATGCAGACCAAAGGTGCAAAACATCATCGCCATGATACAACGTAGCCTGAGGGAGAGGGTCAGTGGTGGTGACATCATCTAAGGCAACATGGTCTGACTCAGTATAAGGCAGTTTCATGAGTGTTCATGTATTTGGAACACGGCTTTTTTTGTAGCAGGAACTCCTTTGCATATTAGGCCACACACCCCTAATGTAACTAATCCTCCAAGAGCTTACAGTAGGCCCTGTAAAAAGAGCTCTGTAAGCTTCAGGAGGATTGATTACATCATGGGTTTGTGGTCTGATGTGCAAAGGAGTTCCTGCTACAAAAAAAAAAGCCCTGATTCAGAGTATTTCTTTTAAACACTGAAGTACCAACCTCGCACATCAACCGAGAAGAATTTTTCTGTGCTCCCAGCTACATTAGTGGCTTTGCACGAATACTGGCCAGCATCATCACTAGCAGCTTTGAGAAGTTTCAGCAGCTTCCCATTGTTCAAAATCTGCAGAGTGCTGCTCTCCACAACCTGAAGCAGATCCAAAAATAACTGTCAACATCCGCCAAACGCGGCATCTGAACTGTATAACTCACTCAACCCATTCCATTTCCTCTGCCTAATTAGGCTAGTCATCCTTTCAATAGATTCCTGCAAGTTATAAAGCATAGCCTGCAATTAGGAGCACCAGCAAGGGCTAAATAACTTTATTACCATCTGTGAAATTTGCATCAAGATCCTCCAGAGCCAATGGGGTGGATTTCCCTTGAAACACCAATAGAGAAAGAACAAAATAGGAGTCAAGTTGCACCTTTAAGACCAACTTAATTTTATTTAGAATGTACGCTTTGGTGTGCTCTCTAAGCACACTTCATCAGACAAGGAATCTGGTACAGTGAGCAAAGCCACACACAGCTGGTAGTCAGAGGCTCAGAATGCAAACTGGTACAAACTTAAGATCCAATAGAGAAAGAGTGAGTCCTAATGTGTTGTTTTCTGGGTTGGTTTTCGTCAAGGGCAACAATGCATGTTATAGGATGTGAGAAGTTATTAGAGTTCTGCAGCTTCTGTAGCAGCCCCTGTAATCCCAATAATCCCTGGCATCACTGGCAACAGGCATATTATATCTCAGTGTCAGAGCAATCTCTGCACTTGCTTGTGAAACCTCAACCTGGGCCTTCCTCATGCAACACAAGCAGTTCCTCAACTTGCCACTGTAGCTGGAAATTCAGGATATGCCTGAAAGTAGTCTGCCAGCCAACTCAATAGTTGAATGGTGCTGGTAAAAGGTGCTGCCAAGTCACATTCAGTTTATGGTGACCCTGCAAGAGACAGGAGCTTACAGTAGGCCCTGTACTAACAGCCCTGTAAGCTCTTGGAGGATTGGCTACACCAGGAGTGTGTGGCCTAATATGCAAAGGAGTTCCTGCTTAAAAAAAAAAGTCCTCGCAAGAGACATTTAGAGGTGGTTTTCCATTGCCCTTTTTTCTTTTAAAAAAAAACGGGAAGGGAGAACAAGTGGGGAAACTTAAAATCCAGAAACTAAAAAAAACCCTCTTTATTTTATTTATTTGATTTGATTTGATTTATATTCTGCCATCCGCGCTGAAGCAGGCTCAGGGTGGTTTACAACATAAAATCCCACAAACAATTAAATTAATAAGTATTAAAATTACACATTCAGTAATAAAACAGATCTTCAATGATTAAAACAGTTAAAAAAAGAAAATATAACCTTTAAAGGTATTAACATTGGTCTGGGACCAGCATATCTTTGGGACCGTCTCCCCTGGTACACCCCCCAAAAAGCATTACACTCTAGTGACAATAATTTACTGGTAAACCCTGGTCTGAAAACTCCGGCTGTTCTCAACCAGAACCAAGACTTTTTCAGCCCTGGCTCCAAACTGATAGAATGTTCTGCCATTTGAGATCTGGACCCTGTGGAGCTGTTCTGCCAGACCTATGGTTGAGGAGAGCAACAACGTCTACTCTGAACTGGCCTCTACTTCCTCCTTTCTTCTTCCTTCCCCTTCTGTTTCCTTCCCTTTTCCTTCCCCCACTCCTTCCTATCAGATAGATCTTAGAATATTTACTGCTCCTCCTGGAGTAAGAAGCACCAGGTTATGCCCTTTATACACCATCTATTAATTGCTGCTGCAATTGTAGAATTGTAGAACTGCCGGAATGGCCTTGAGTAAGCCACAGCTATTGCAGGAGCTGTCCTTGAAAGCTGCTGTAAAAGCTCTCTCAGCCCCACCCACCTCACAGGGTGTCTGTTGTGGGGGGAGAAGATATAGGAGATTGTAAGCCACTCTGAGTCTCTGTTTCAGAGAGAAGGGCAGGGTATAAATCTACAGTCTTCTTCCTCTTGGTAACCTTCCATCCAAGTACTAAACACCTTCTTAGCATCCGAGATCTAATTTATTTATTTATTTATCTGGGATTTATATCCCGCCCTTCCCACCGAGTGGCTCAGGGAGGCTTACAACATATATAAAACTAACATAAAAGTATAAAATTACACTTTAAATTAACATTTCACAATATATAATTAAAATCAAACATTTGTTATAACTATACATCATTAAAACAGACAGCAGTCGTGGAGCTACACTCTATTCAGCTTCAGATAAAAATTCAGTATACAATATACAGCATTCAGTAGTCGGTATACAGGGCCGTTAGTTGTGGGCCAGCCGGAAGAGGACTGTCTTACAGGCCCTGCGGAATTGGGTGAGATCCCACAGGGCCCTTACCTCCTCCGGCAGCTGGTTCCACCAAAATGGAGCCATTACAGAGAAGGCCCGGTCTCTTGTGATCTTCAAGCGGGCCTCCTTTGGCCCGGGGACAACCAAAAGATTTTGAGATCCCGATCTCAGTGCTCTCTGGGGAACATGCGGGGAGAGACGGTCCCTCAGGTAGGCAGGTCCTAGACCATATAGGGCTTTAAAGGTAATAACCGGCACCTTGTACCGAACTCGGTAGGATATTGGCAGCCAGTGCAGCGCCCGAAGTCCCGGCTGAATGTGCTCCCACCTTGGGAGCCCCAATAACAACCGGGCGGCGGCGTTCTGCACCAGCTGCAATTTCCGGGTTCGACACAGGGGCAGCCCCATGTAGAGGGCATTGCAGTAGTCCAGCCTCGAGGTGACCGTAGCATGGATCACCGTTGCTAGATCGTCGCGTTCCAGGAAGGGAGCCAGCTGTCTAGCCCGCCTAAGATGGAAGAATGCGGACTTGGCAGTGGCTGCTATCTGGGCCTCCATAGTTAAGGAAGGCTCCAGAAGTACCCCCAGGCTCTTGACCCTGTGCGCCACCATCAGCGGCGCACCGTCAAAAACCGGAAGGGGTATTTCCCCCCCCCCCGGGCCACGACGGCCCAAGCAAAGGACCTCTGTCTTCGCTGGGTTTAGCCTCAGCCCGCTCTGTTTGAGCCACCCAGCCACAGCCTAATGAGATCAGAATATCCTGGATCATCTAAGTTAGTTGAATAGGCAATAGACAATTGCAAACAAAAAAAAGGTGAGGAGAGGAGATCACAGACAACACAAAATAGAAAAAGAAACAGAATCTGAGGAACAGTAAACAGGCATATAAGAAAAATGAATATATTCTTACATTCAACTGAATATGAGAAAATAACCAACAGATTGCCAACTGTTAAGTCATCTCAAAACAGAAGTATAATGTACAGATCACAATCTCACCATAATCAAAATCAGCCTTTCCAAACTAAACATTTACTCAACATAAAAGTTGTAACAAAACACTCGCTAAAATCAAACGTGTTTGGACTAAAAGATACTCAGCAAGAGCTGGCAGACAGCATGTTACAGAAATACATCCAGTGTGAAAACATAAACACCAAACATTTTTTTAAAAAAAAAAAGCTATGACCAAGATGCAAGCAAACACTATCTCTTATAAAAATACAAATTGCCCTAACCAGCCATAAATGTAAAAAAAATGAAAAGAAAAGCTGTTTATAGCATATAACAAATTACAGAACACTTTTGTGACTGTTTCTAAATTAGGAATGCCGCAGGATTATTAAGAATATTATTGTCAAAGTTTTTTGGGAAACCAAACTGCAACACTCCTGTTTTGACCACAGTTCATTTTCACCAGGCAGGGAAGCAGGATTACAGCTGCCATCATCATTTCTTAAAATATTTATACCTCATCGTTCCCATATGGGCTCTGTGCAGCTTACATCAATGCATCGAAAGCACAACAGAATCCTATTATTAAAATCAACAAAAATTTTACTCCCCCATAACTGCTCCAGTTATGTGAATCACCAAATGCTTTGTTATTGATAAAGTGCTGATGATTGCTAAATAGGGCAAAAAAAAAAGAAAAGAAAAGCACATTTTGCCAAAATGTTTACAATTTGCAGGTCAAATTCCTTACAAGGGTAGTAGGAATGAAAGGCCCAACTCAAGAAATATCTGGGAAATTTGGAGGTGGAGCTGGGAGCAAGGTGTGACAAACTGACTGAACTCTAGAGGGAGTTCTGGCCATCACATTTAAAGGGACCACACAGCTTTTAAATGCCTTCCCTCCATTTGGAATAATGAAGGAAAGGGCACCTTTTGGGGGGGGCTCCTGATCCAATCTTTTTTAAACTTGGGGGTGTTTTGAGGAGAGGCACCAGATGCACACAACTGTAATGAATAAAACACAGGGACTTTTGTAGTAGTACCTATACCAGAATGTAGTCCCAGCCTGGATGTCCCAGGCTTGGCCATTTGTGTCAGATCTTAGAAGCTAAGCAGGGTTGGCCCTGGTTCGTATTTGGATGGAAAACCACTAAGGACATCCTGAGTTGCTATGCAGAAGCAGGCCATACCATACCAAACCTTTAATGGCATAATAGATTCAGATAAAAATACACAGAATATAAAAATGTAAACATTGGAGATAAAATCAAAATAAAACCGAGCTTACAGATGCATTCAAACATGGTCAGGATTAAATTTAAGGATGTCAACCAGAAATTTTGCTACAGCCTCACTAACCACCCCCTCAGTATCACTCAATAAATAATAACAGGGTGCCAGAATAGACAAATCTGGAGAAAAAGAAAGCTTGCCAAATAAATCTTTACGGAGGTTATGGTATAAAGAACAATCAAGCAATATATGCTGGATTGAGTCAGGGGTATTTGCTCCACAGGAGCAAAGTCTGTCGGCTAAAGGGACTCGCTTTGGTGCAGAAGCAGGCAATTGCAAAACACCTCTGGATATTTTACCTTGAAAACTCTATGGGATTGCCAAAAATTGGCTGAAATGGGATGGCACTTCCCAACACCATCATATCTGAACGAGACACTATCATCAGGCACTCAAAGAAGAGAAGCTAGCGGGGTGGGGGGGGGGAATCAGAATTCCTCATACGAAACTTTCTGAATGTGGCTACTTGTATACATACCTGGACATCATCTTTGTACCATGTGATGATGGGGAAAGGTGTGCCAGACACCTCACAGAACAGACTTAGTGGCTGGCTAATTGTCACAGATGCGTTTGTAACTTGGTCCTGATCCCTAATTTCAGGGGGCACTGCAAGGAAAAATACACCAAAAATTTATGCAAACACACACTTCAATGCAATCGCCAGTTTTGGTTTTTAAAGACATTCTCAGTCCTTCAAGACTTCACTCCCCTCCACTCCATGAAGTACCTTTTCAGTTTTTAATATATATATTCTGCCAACACCCAAACTCCAGGCAAGCATTAATTAATTAATAAAGACTTGGTTTGAAACAATAAAAAGTTGCAGAACATCTTCTAAAGGTATTCATAACATTAATGGTGCCTTTTTGAAAGCATTAATGAATGTCAGATGGTTATTTACCATGAACTTTCAAATTATAATTCCTTTCTGTGCTTCCAGCTTCATTGACTGCAATGCAGACATATTCTCCATTGTCATATGGTGTGACCGAAGCAATGACTAGTAGCCTTCCATCTTCCAGGATTGAAATGCCAGGTTCATTGCCTGTCAACTCCCTGTTGTTGTGAAGCCATTTTATAACAGGTTTGGGGGTACCTATAGAGAAGGACAAACACACATGACTTCTGAATTGCAGCATCAAGAAAGAAAGGTAACGTTGATGAAGAAGTTCATCAGAAGCCTTCAGTTTTGTGCTGTAGTGGGAGAGAGATGTGTGAGAGAACTGGGCTCCAAGAGTGGAAATCCTACCACCAGCGGTAAATTTTACAAGATCCAAACCTATCAATGCAATCATTATGGGTTTGTCCCATCCTATCTCTACATAGTATCACACTCTGTTTCCTACATTTTAATTTTTTTCTCAATTTGTTCCCATCCAAGTATGCTTCCAATCATGAAGAAAATGGCATCAACGTGATGCTGTCAAAAAGGGCAAAATGAACAACACCAAATAATATGCCATTCCTCACCTTTGGCTGGACATGGAAAAGCAATACGTTGATTTGCTACTCGTTCTTGAAATGGAGTGTTGTATGGTGGATCAAGGTCACTGACTGTTGGAGGTTCTAAAACAAAAATGATGAAGAACAGAAACAGAATTTTGCATACTCTGGCACATTTCCCAGCATTGTGTTCAAAATTCAGAAGTGTTTAATTGAGTATGAAGCAACAGTCTGCAATTAATTTTTAATAAAAGTTTTGAAATGTGAGAGCGAGTTTGCATGCTCTGGACTAGCTTGTTGTTTCTGCTGCCTAAATGCTTTGCAGGGCGGCTGAAGCGTGCCAGAATTCCTTGGTAAAGGGACTCTGAGGAAACCTTGCATTCTCTGAATATAACCCCCAAGCAGCAGCATGTTTCACATCCATCTAGGTCAATCATAGCTCTCTGACATATGCATTTGGAGCCATTTGCCTCTCCTTTGTACTTTACAGTGCTCAGAACCAAAAACACCACTGTGCATGTGGCAAACACGCTCCTTGCATGTAACATTAATGGCCTCACAAACCTGGATTTTTACCTGAAATCTGAAACACACCTTTCCAGGAATAGCATGTAACGAAGAAACAACACTGCTATGTACTGGGCCATGTTATCTTCTTGATAACAACAGTAGACTAGCCAGACACATTCTTTTAACTCTTTACTTCCCCACTTTATTTTTTGAAGGGTAGACATTTTCCTTACTAGGCTTCTCTCCAGGCATTTCTCCATTCTGGGATTTCTCCATTCTGGCAACAAAAACTTGCTTGCTGTCTAATACTCAGTTGTCCCATCAGATTCTTGATTGCTCTGCTATGTTACCTAGTTATTCATATCAGTGATGATTGCTCAGTAACAATTAAATGGATTCAAGTGTGTGTGTTTTCTGGATTGCAAGCAAACAGATTTTGCAGTATCTTTTTGTTAAAATGTAATGACTTAACAGCTCTCCATGGCAAGTGAAAACTTCACCCCACTAATACTACATAAGGGATACCATGCATGTTGCTAGCACTTCTACTTGCAATCTTATAGTTACCTTGAACATGGACAATTATCTCAACTTCATCCTGACCAGCAATGTTATTCGCCATGCATTTGTAGGTTCCAGAGTCTGAAAGCAGGACATTGCTGATGCTCAGCATGCCATCTGGAGACACAATGTACCGCCCACTGTTTGTTAAAAGGGGATTATGATCTTTAAACCAAGTGATAGCTGGAGGTGGGATCCCTTCGGCGCTGCATGGTATGTCAATTCTGTGACCCACTTTTGCTTTCATCACTTGTGGTCCACGTTGTATCTTCGGAGGAACTAAGCAAAGCAGATTAATTAGTTTTAATCTATGATGCTTTCAGCAGATGTAATCAATGTGTTTGATCTCAGAGGAAGACGAAGTTGTTTTATACTCTGCTCTTTATTACCAAAGAAGTCTTAGGCCGTTTTCCCACTCACGTTTTACTGGCGCCACGACCATCCTGACGCCGGCGAATCTGCCTGGATTTCGCATCAGAAGCTCCGGCGCTCCCAGAAGCGCCGGCTACTTCCGTCGCTAAGCCAGCGCAAACGGAAATCGCAAAGATGCAGGAAAACGTTTGCGCTGGCTTAGCGACGGAAAGCGCCGGCGCTTCTGGGAGCGCCGGCGCTTCTGTTGCGAAATCCAGGCAGATTCGCCGGCGTCAGGATGGTCGTGGCGCCAGTAAAACGTGAGTGGGAAAACGGCCTTAGAGCGGCTTACAAGCTCCTTCCCTTCTTCTTTCCACTACAGACATCTTGTGGGGCTGAGAGAGCTCTGAGAGAACTGCTTTTGAAAGAACAGCTCTCAAAGAACTGTGACTGACCCCAGGTCACCCAGCAGTTGCATGTGGAGGAGTAGGGATTCAAACCCAGTTCTCCACATTAGAGTCTGCTGCTCTTAACCACTACACCAAACTGCCCCCCAGTATGACTGCCAGGTTCCTAATGTGATCTCTAAAATCTCTCTGGTACATTTTCATCCCACCCTTCCTCCGAGAAGCTTATGAAGCGGTGTGCAATTCCTCATTTTATCCTCACAAAAGTCATGTTAAGTACATTAGGCTGAGAGATCATCCCTGGCTCAAGGTCACCCGATCAGCTTTGTGACAAAGGGAGGAATTGATCTCAGGCCTCCCAGATCCCAGTTCAACACTTCAGCTCCTGCACCACACTCTCAGTTTAGACTACCCTCTGAGTAATACCATATGTAGACCAAGTTAAGGGCTAAGACATACCATAAACTGTGAATCCACAGAATTTTGTTTTGTTTTGTTTTTTGCTGAGGAACCAACCCATTCTTGGTCTGAGCACTGTTAAGTTAATAAGAAACCCTCTTCCTCATGTTGCCATTTGGTGAAAATATATCAATAAAAGTCAAACTACCTTTTAGTTTAATATTTTGATTATGGGGTGTCATTTGGAGCATGACCCATCCACCCTTTTCTGACCACATGTGATTATTCCTCAGGAGCACCTCTCAGAAAATCACTGGTTATTCATAGCAAGTACCTCCTAGATTGGAACCTGCCAAAAATGTCCATGTGACTACCTCCACCTCCCACTTCTGTTGCAGGGCAAAATGCCCCTTGAAATGCTGTTCCTTGGGGGTAGGGGAATCCCAAGAACAGCATGAGGGGGAATCTATTGGCTTGTGGGGGGGTGGAGGTCTGATGAAAATTACCCCCACTTCAGCCAAAATCCTCCACAGAATCCAACCCATTGTTATTAACAATGAAATGGTGCATGCACGATATATGTAAGCAAATGAACAAAATATTTTGCTTTTTAAAAAGAGAATGTTTCTGTGTAGATGTAATTTTAATTATTCTGAGCTGTAGAAAAGAATCACAGAAATGCTCTTATAATACTGTACTGCTTATCAGTTTATCCTTGAGAATACACCAGGGCCAGAGCTTGGACCTTTCTGAAATCCTCCATATTAAAATAACTGAAATTTGAAAGGAAGCCGACCATTTTAAAAAGTTTCCAGGCTGAGCTGCTCGGACAGGCTGGGCTATCAATGTAAAAAAATAACTATCCTTTCGCAGCACAGCGCAATTTAATTTCTCCGAGACACACAAATACGGTGGAATCAAATGCCTGTGAAGACTTTCAGGATGCCTCCACTGATTACTGCAAGTCTAGACTGGAAATCCTTGTGTTTTATTTTCCATTCTCATTCTCTCAAGCATACTCTGGCTATTTTCTATCTGCAGGAAGAAGCAATCTGAATCTTTTGTGATGGAAGTTCAATACATATCCTTTGACAGCCTTAACCTCCCACCTCTGAAGTCTCCTGCTGCCAACATACGTTCTGCCAGGAAGATAATACAGGGCTGGAACAGATATTGCTGGTCCCAGAGAGAAAAAGCCTGCATAGATAAGCAGCACTGTAATTGCTACAGGAATTGTCTGAATCAGAGGATTTCAAACCACATTTCAGGCAACATTATTGAGCCTCGAAGGCTTATCCAGGGTTCCCCAGTGGATTTCTCAGTTAAACGATCCATAATGGTGAACAAGTTGTCAAGTTCTGAAGGGACCACTTGTAGCATTTTGGAGGGAAACAGTGGGCGTTTTCGCACAGGGCTTGCCTCTTCACCGCGCAGCATCTGCGCGGATTTCGCACCAACTGCTCCGCAGAACCAGGAAGAGCCGCGAAGTGCCGTGGCTTTTGCGTCGCAAATGTAAACCGCCAAAAACCAGTTTACATTTGTGACGCAAAAGCCACGGCTCTTCACGGCTCTGCGGAGCAGTTGGTGCAAAATCCGTACAGACACTGCGTGGTGAAGAGGGGCGTCGCTCCGGGGTAAGCCCTGTGCGAAAACGCCCAGTGTCACATTAGAATGGAGGAGGAAGAGGTGACTGGAATTTGAAACTTTGAGTAAGATGCTCAAGCATGAGAAGGGAGCTGGTATAATGGAAAGTAGTGGTGATGCTAGATAATTTATTTAAATACTTTTACCTCACCTTTCTTCTTTAGTTCAAGAAGGCTTATAAATAATAACTAAAACATTACAAATTAAGACAAAATAAAAAGACCAAATACTCCTCCCCCCCATCTAAACATTTGTACATATCCCATCAAAAGTTCTGACAAGCTAACAAGTGAGGGTGCCATAAGAAGATCATCAATGAAGAGACTCCCTTCACCCCTTCAGGGAGCCCATTTCTTAGAGCAGGGCCTGAGATGGAAAAGTCACACTCTGGTGGGAGCCAGAATTTGCCATCCTAAGTGAGATAACAGCCAGTAGATGTCAGCCTGAAGACAATAGTTGGTCCACAGAGACTAATATTGTAAGCCACCTAAATATAAATATTGTATTAAATAAATAAAACATGAGAGGAAACAGTCCTTTATATGACCCCAGTCAGTCAGGGGCAAGGGCTTTAAAGATCAGTGTGGTATAGTAGTTAAAATGTTGGACTTGGATCTGAGAAACCCAGGTTCAGATTCCCACACTGTCATGGAAGCTCACTAGGTGATCTTGGGCCAGCCACACATTCTCAGCCTAACCTACCTCACAGGGTTGTTGTGAGAATAAAATGGAGAAGAGGTAGGGTTGCCAAGTCCCCCATGGTACCATAGAATTTCTTCTCCCAAATTTCTAGAGCATCCAGGAAAACCATAGTTTTCCCGGAAACGCTTAGAGCAGCCAGCACTTGGTGCCAGTGCAATGACATCACTTCCGGGTGACATCATCGTGCCAACGACATCAGGGGAGGTTTCCTCCACCAGCCCAATATAGGCTGGTGGGTTGGGAACCTCCAGGGTGGGGAAATCCCCACCTGGCCCAGGGGTTTAGCAGCCCTAAGAAGAGGAGAATGATGTAAGCTGCTTTGGGTCCCCACTGATGATAAAGAAGAAATACTTTAAACAAAACAAAAAAATACCTTGAATTAAAGTCAGAGACTGTTTCAAACAACATTACTGTTTCAAAATGGGCAACATATGTTAAGCCATGACAATAATTAGGCTGCCACATTCCTGACCAGATGCAGATTCTGGGTTATCTTCAATGACAACCCAACACAGAGTGCATTACAGTAATCCAAATGTGACGTTACAGAAGCATTGATCAGCACATCCAGATTGGCTGAGTCTAAGAAAGGAGAGTTGTCAAACTAGATGCAGCTGATAAAAGTAGCTGTTAGCTACTGTGCCAACCTGCTTTAGAAACAGCAGTAAATTGTGTCAAGTTCAAGGATCACCAAAGAGGATAGGAACAGAAAGAAAGCCTCTTTGGGGTTAAATTAGATTAGATTTTTTAGATTTATATCCCGCCCTCCCTACCGAGGCAGGCTCAGGGTTGGATAGCAATGGATATTTTTAACAGGTTATGGATCAGCCCTACTGCCAGTCTCACTTCCATCTCAAAACTGGTTTCCCCAACCACAAAATACTGGTGTGGCATCTGGATATCTGCTGAATAGAAAGAGTGATATTCCCAACCTGAAACATACCACTCTGTTGGTAGATTATTCCCTGACAATTCAGAAATGACTATTATGGCAGCTTAAAACAGTTTACCTACCATGTACATTTAGTTTCACTGACTGAGTCGCATTCCCAGCAATGTTTGTGGCTACACAAGTATACATGCCTCTGTCTGTAACCCGAGCCTTGATGATCTTCATGGACCCTGAGGGGAGGAAGGTGTGTCTGAAAAAAAAAAAATAGGAAACAGATATAGCTATATAAACATTTACCATGAGAATGAGCATTACACAGACATTAGTAATGAATACCACATGCTAAACAGCATCTGTTCAGGATTATTTTTATTCAGATTGGGCTGTTGTTGTTTTTTTTTAATTTAATGTTGCCGGCAATATGTCCAAATCTTTGCTTTTCTACAGCTCACTAATACAGTGAAAGATTTGGAATGACCAAAGAGTTTCTTGAAATATGTCATCCAACAGAACTAATTACTAAAAATGTTGGATCTTCCCATGTCTGTCTTTCTGAGGGAGTGCCTGCCCACACCCCTGATATGTTCCCATGTGAAGGATGTGGTGCGGAGATCAAGGACTGTGGAATTTGTTGAGTGCCAGCACCATCAGAGGCAAACCTGAATTTTACTCAAAATAACCTTTTTGATTTTTATTTATTTATTTTTATTTATTTTGTGACTTCTATCCCGCCCTTCCCAACAAGTGGCTCAGGGTGGGTTACAACATAGGAATCTAACGTAAATAGGAATTAAGTATAAAACATTTAAATTCAAACATTTTTGATTGTAGTGCCGTGTCTGTGGAACTCCCTGCTGAAGGAAAACCACCAACTCTATTATATTAGCCATTCATGGAAGGTAGCAAAAATATTTTTGTCAAGCTTTTAGGTCTGTAGGCCACTGTTTTTGCCAGACACCCCTACGACATTAAACCAGCACAAAGCCAAAATAAAATATGGGGTGGAAGCATCTGATCCCAGGGTACTTCAAATCATAGTTTGCAAACCACCCCATTATGTCCAGACAGGACTTGTGTGGATTGCCATTATATGCAACAATGAAAGTGCTGCTTTTTGAGCAGTTTAAATAGCATGCAAAAAAAATCCCAAACCCAATGTATGCATGATTTCTCTGGGTGGCACTGATATTCTCACTGCTCTACATGGCTAAAAATCAAGACAAGCTGTCCGAAACCCAGAATATACAACATTTTGAAAGATCTAAACTGACTGTTATGAGCTGCCCTGAGTCTGCTTCAGCACGGAGGGCGAGATATAAATCTGAGAAATAAATAAACAAACAAACATTGCATCTTGACACAATCATTTCATGGTTGGCATCTATTCAATACAATGCTTTAAGAAAAGGCTTCTCAGTATCAGAACCATTGTAAGCAAGCCGTTTAAACAAAGGAGAGTTTGGTCAACAGCACCGCTAGCTATTGTCATGAAAAGACAGGATTAGGAAGACCGGCTAAACAGGATTACATCTCTTCCTGTGCACACCATATTTTGACACCATGTCTGAGACCTATAATCTGAGTCAGGTGAGGAACATCACGGTCAGACAAAGGGGCAAGAGAGCGAAGCCAAGACAAACAGCAGATAGACAAAGCCAAGACAGGAATGAGAGCTGGGAAGGGTGGAGAAACTAAAGCGAGTCATGGAAGTCGATTAAGAGCCAACTGATACAACAAGCAGCTGCACACAGCGCATCTGTTGCTGGTCTGTACCACTTCAGGCTGCAGGCTGGGATTAAAAATCTGAATTCTGCCCATTCCCCCATGGGGGCTCAGGGTGGAAAATAAGTAATAATAAAACAAAATAAGTAATAATAAGCCAAACAATCAATATTTCTATTCAAAGAGAATTGCTTTAATAACTTTAATCATGTATTCCAATAGTGTATTGTGGCCCCATCTGCAGATACTTAAATACATGGATTGATGGATTGTGTAGTTCAGAGGTGAAACCAGCTGCCTAGGAAGGTAGTGATATCCCCTTCATTGGCAGTCTTCAAAATGCGGCTGGATGATTATTTGTCGGGGATGCTTTAGGCTGATCCTGCATGGAGCAGGGGGTTGGACTAGATGGTCTGTATGGCTCCTTACAACTCTATGATTCTATGTCATACAGAAAGATACAAGATTTCTATCCAAACCTGGGGGAACCTTTAAAAGGGGTGGGGGAGGATACAAAAGAAATCCAAACAGACAACATTTGTCTGTGCCTGTGCTGAACTCCCACTGTTGCTTGCACTCCAGAGGCGGCAATGCTGGAGGGGGAGGAAGAAGAATGAACATTGTTGGTGTCACGGCCACCACAGCCAGGCCCACCATTGCTGCCACTTCTGTGGTGGTATTGTGGGAGGAAGAGGAATGTGTTTAGACTCACTGTTGCATCATCTCCAGCAGTAGCACTGCGGGGGGGGGGGGAGGGGGAGCAAGCACTATCACTACCATTGCCTGTTGCTTCCTCTCCAGATAGAAAACAAGAGAGAGAGAGAGAGGGCACTTAGGGAGTGAGATAGAGAAAGAAAGTGAAAGAACAGGTGGAAGAGAGGGGAGAAAGCAAATTAGGTGGTAATGGGATGCCCCTCCTTGCAAGTTCTTTGTAGATCCCTGCTTGTAGACTATACTGGCTTTATTGTGCAAGTGGAGCCTTTTTGCAGGTTGCCTCTAGGAAAGGCTTCCTTGTCTTCGCATCCAATTTGCATTGTTTGGGATAAGGAGCATTCAAAGATGACACCTCCGACCTGCCAGCTTGGGCTCAGATCCGGATTTGGTCTTCCAATAGCAGAACTGAACTTTTCTCCCTTCCCTTCCCCCAGCCAGAGAAGCCCAATTGTCTCCATGATATACTGCTCCTGGGGCCTAGGGGACCCTGAAGAACAATGTAAGGAGGACATCTGCAGCAGGAAGGGGGAACTGGTAGAAACTGCCAGTTTAGTCTGGATCCAACCCTTCAGTGGTACAGTTAGACAAAATGACAATTCTGTGATCTGCATCTATGTTAGGAGTAAACAAGGCCAAAAGAGGATCTGTTAAAATGGGCCGGAACAGGTGATGCAGATTAATTTGCAACTCATTGTTCAGTTACAGGGAATTCCAAGGGTACACCCCTATTTTACATAATCCAGTCCAATACAAAATGCAGCAACATGGGGAAGAGAAAATAGTTCTGGTAACTGTGTACATGTGTAAGAGAAGCTGCATCTCAGTTGAGTTCTTATAATGCACCTTCCAGTGCTTAGTTATGGGGAAATAATCAACCGCCAACAAAACTTTAATTCTGAAACACTGAAACCCAAAATGACTTGAAATATTTTTCCCCTTGTAACCATACACTAGACTAGCAGACATAGCATTACTAATACATCAACATTACACATTTTAAAAAAAGGAAAAATGGCATTCTATTAAATGTTCTAGTTTGTACAGAGTGGATCGTGCAGAACAACACACACTGCTTCACTGTACTTCATTGTTCACCAATGCTTAAAAAAACAGCAGGATCTGGGAGATCTTAATCTATCAAGATTATTTGCTTCAATTCAAGAATCTCAGGAAACTGACTCAAGAAACTGAACTGGATCAAGGAACTGGGGTAAATCTAAAGTCACTGACATGGTTCAAACAGCAAGAAACCTGGGTTATATGAATGAGCCTGGGAGAGTTATGGTTTTGCTCACTTTCCTATTTTCCCTTTGTGTAAGGTTTGAAAATTAACAGCAGTTTGTCATTAAATACAATTTGTCATTTCATCATCAAAAACAAAAAAACCACATTAGAGATGTGCACTGAGATATTTCCAATCCAAAAATATACATCCCCTAGAATTACAGGCTTCAGTTCCACTGGAGAAAATGGATGCTTTGGAGGGTAGACTTTATAGAATTGTACCCCCCTGAGGCTTCCCCGGGCTCTACTCCCAAATCTCAACCTTGATCTGGCAATGCTACTTCCCCCCACTGCTGATACCAGGGAAGACATGGCAACCTTGCTTTTTTGGCATTTTTCATATTTAATCTGGTCAGTTTTAATGGTATCTGGCATTCCAGGATACTGCCATTTTAAGGTTCACAGGACTGTTTCTCCCATTTCTCAGGGTTCCCTGGCAATGAAGAAGCACTAAAGGAAGCAGTTCATTTAAGTTCTGAAACGAGATGGCTTCCTCTGAACAGTAATTCTCTGAAAAAAAACAAGTTTGCCTCAGCAGCAAATTGTGAGGCTTCTTAATTGCTATAACATCCAAACAGCAGATTCTGTTAAACGTATTAAACCATATTAATGAAGTAAGTAACTCATTTTGTTCATTTGGTATCCTGCCCTTTTCACCTCAGTCACATTTACAAATAATTAATTCTTCCTCACAATAACAAACTCACATTAATATAGCCATCAAAATAAAGACTGGGACTGATTTCACACTCACCCTACACCGCTCTGATGTTCCTCTTTCCAGCACGGCGTCCTTCCGATTTCTTACTATCTGCCCCGGGGCTTCAGCTTGTGTCGCTGTTTTTGCGTGGCAAAGAGAAACTGGTTTTTAGCGATTTCTCTTTGCCTCGCAAAAATGGCAATGCAAGCTGAAGCCCCAGGGCAGATAGTGGGAAATTGGAAGGATGCTGCGCTGAAAAGAGGAATGTCAAAGCAGCGTAGGGTCACTGCAAAATCGGTCTGGGTTGTGTTAGTTTAAAACGCATTTCTGTCACAAATAGCCTTGAAGATAAAGAGGTATCTGTCTCACGGAAAAGAACCCTTGGACAAGGAATTGGTATCTTATACAGAGAAAAGTGGCTTGCAGCCTCAATTCACATAAACAAGACAATAATAATAATAAAAATAGAATGGCTGTTACCTTGGAGAAAAAGGAGAGATAAGCTGTGTTTCCTTAGCCCAGGTTATTATAGGGGGTGGCAGACTTTTCACTTCACACGGAAGTGTGACATCTTCTCCTGCTATCACTGAAAGCTCAAGTGGGTTGTTCAGTGAACCTCCTTGCTGATCTCCAGGCCTAGATACTCTGGGTTTCACTAGGATAAAACGTAGGTTATCAGAATGTGTGTGTGTGTGTGTGTGCATGTATGGGTGTGATGCTATATATATGTACAATCAGCACATCGAAATGTAATAGTATGTACAACAATGCTTTATCTCAGAGCATATTCAGAGTCTGCTTAATTTGATATTCATAAGACTTTGCCAGAAATACTTGTAAAACCAGACACTGAAACAGGGGCCAACAGTTAACTTTTTCTCAAGTCCACCCCAGTCGGTCCAGTTCCTAAGGATGGATTTGAACTCTGACATCCGAGGTCCAAGCTCATCCATCTATTATCCACTGGATCGCTCTGACTTTCATTGTGGAGTAGTATATCAGGAGAGAATATTTAGTTGTCAGTTAACCAATAGTGCAGTACATTTAAATTGAGGCATGAATTTGCCCCACATTCAGGTCTTCTACTGCAGGGGTGGCCAACGGGAGCTCTGCAGATTTTTTTTGCCTACAACTCCCATCAGCCCCAGCCAGCATGGCTGGGGCTGATGGGAGTTGTAGGCAAAAAACATCTGGAGAGCTCCCGTTGGCCACCCATGTTCTACCGGATCCTATTTTGCATTTAAAGGTATAAAATGGCACCTCCACCCTATGTGAGTAATTGACTCCCTGAATTAAGCCATGGATTGGTCACCCACCATTCAGGTCTCAAAGAGAGTCATCCTAGTAGATGTAGCTAAAAGAAAGACAAAGTCCATGGGAAACTGCAGAATTACTGTCATTTCAAAACAACGGTATCTCAAACCAACATAAGAAGTATCTCTATAATGAGGTACTTCTGTATTATGTTATGTTTCCACACTATGATTTTTGCTGGCAGCCTTGAATGGAAATTTATTTATTTATTTAATTTATATCCCACCCTCCCCGCCAAAGGCAAGCTCAGAGATTTGCCCTAGAGATTTGTATACATTGGGTTCTAGTTTCTCCTTACCATAAACAGTCAACTGGACTTTCCGTGTCGCATAACCAGCTGCATTAGTTGCAGTACAGATATATTCACCAGACTCTTCTCCTCCAGGAGAAACTACATACAGACTCCCATCAGAACCTGCAGAAAATTTAGGATTGCTGGGAGGAATCAGCTCTCCTCTCTGTGAAGAACATAAAAATACTAACGTGATGAACCTGCTCAGATGAAATGACAGTTTAAGAATTGCCAGACTACAGTCCATGCACCCCAGCATTTGGTCTTCCCACAGTTAATAAACAAGTCTCTAGAGAAGCAGTGTACAAATTCTTTAAACAAATAACTGACTCAAGTGCTTCATGGAGTACCCAGAAGAGGGCATGATCAACAATACTTGCTGGTACATTAATTGTTGGGGGACAAATTTCTACCAGAGAGGCTGAAAGTTCATTTTGTAATGTTCATTTACGTTCTTTCATGTTACTGCACTATAGAATTAAAATATTAAAGCTCTTCTCTTCGATAGTGAGCGGCCACTATGAGGTTTTTGTAATAAACCCTTTTATTGTAATTGATTGTTTGATTGTTAGTTCTTGCTGGTTTTTCAATATAAATAGCTCAAAATGTCATAGTTACCTTTGACCAAACTATAGTTGGCTTTGGAACTCCACTAGCTTTGCACGGCAGAGTCACAGGTATATCTTCTATTGTACTGAATATCTGCTGTCCATGTTGAATGATGGGTAAAACTGAGAACACATACATAAAAGGGTGTTTCGTAAAGATTATATGGCAGATTATATAATGCACTGCTATTTCTGTTAACAGTGATCATGCAAGTAAGTGTCCTGAATTACTTTTAGACAAGAACAAGAGCACAATGGGACCCTCATCTTTTTTCCTCTCTCAGTAATGTTCAGTGATGCAAAACATATCATCTGATGTCATCACATTAAGCAGAAGCCAATGGAGACGGATAGAAGAAACTCTTAACACAATGACATCAAGTTACATATTTTGAATTCCTTCACATTAAGGGGTGGGGAGAGGAAGAGATGAGGAGACACAAAACATGTGATAGGGTTGGATCCTGCCAATCCTTTCACGAACAGTAGTAGTCTCCTCTTCCCAGTGTAAGGGGCCTTCCTGAGGGGGACCCTTTACTAGAAGGCATTGCCCCCCCAGTCGGAATGAAGAAGCAGACACAAGTGTTGGGTTTAAAACCGGGCCGCTTTATTAAAACATTAATAACTGTAACTGGCAGGGGGGGTGAAAACCTAACCAGACAAGCCCTGGGGTCAACCCCGGACCCCGCCTTGTCCAAAGGGCGAGCCACCCTGCCCCCAGCACAAGCCCGCCATATTCGGGTTGTAGCTGAGCGGCCAGGCCTCGAGCCACCACCATCCGGGCCGGCATCAATCCCCATGGAAAGATCCGCCCAGGTGAGGCTCCCTGTGATCTGCAATCCCTGCACTGAGCCGTGTAGCCCATCTACGGTTCATACAGACCACCGCACCAACGGTGCTAGGCCATAGGTGCTCCCCTGGAAAACCCTGTGGCCAACCTCCTCTAGCCTGCGACCAAGACAAATACCGCTAACAATTCCTAACCTACAAGGCAGTACAAGGTAGGCGAAAAACACCCCCACATAAGCCAATTGTGTGGAAGCGAAAAAATTCCTACCTGGCCCCTAATAAGGCGACCGGCAAACGCCTGTACTGCCAAAGGGAGGGTGGGTGGGCAGAGAGCCAAAACAAACTGCGTGGCAGGAGGGCGGGAGCCGGGGCTTATAAAGCCCCAACTCCCCGCCCCAGCAAACACCCGTATGTCGGGTGATGCTGCTCCTCCCTCCTTCCGGGAGGGGCAAAGACGGCCCCCCAGCCTATATTCCTGCGAGCAGGCTCGGCTGGGTAGGGGCCGGACCATCGTGCTGGAGGAAGGCACTGCTAGCAATGGGATGGATCTGTAGAATCCAATCTATGGTCCCTTGAGAAAACCATGGAAAGTTTCCAGTAACAACACCCCCCCCCCCCCAAAAAAAAATGTTCTCCAAAAATAAAAGGATTTAAATTAGGTTCTCTAAGATGCTCTGTGATCTGTTAAAACACAGAGATGAAAAGCTGATTTATTCCTAAACATTTTTCTAATATCTGTAGAGTACTTTTCTAACATGGACCTTTCCTAATAGCACATATGTCTGGCATTGTTGATGATGAAAAGTTTAGGTACATGTAACAAACATAATTTGTAACACTTGGTTGACCGCCTGATATCTCACAAACATAATGTAGAAGCCTTCAAAAATATGATGATGTTTGAAAAAGAATGCTACTACTTAGGAATAGTGCTGCTGTATAAATACAAAGGAATCAAAACATTGCACAAACATTTTTGCAACAGTTCTTGAATTAATGCTAATTAATCCTGCAAAGAAGGCAATCATAATCATTCCCACAGTACAGATGGGAGAGCTGAACAATAGCGGCTTTCCAAGGCCATCCAATGAGATTATAACTGTGATTAGCTTTGAATCTGCAACTCCCTTTTATCATTCTGCACCAGTTGTCAAAAGCACTTGTAGGCGAGCCCTTGGACCTATTCTCTTCTACAGGACATGCCCCATCTTTGATTATGCAGAAGCAAAACCACTTTGAGGGGTTTAGAAGCAGAACTGCTTGTTGTTATGTATTTACTATGATAATAAATCCAACACATCTTGCCATCATAAGCTCCTGCAATCTTGTCTCTGCAGTCCCTCATGATGCGATATAGCTCCAAAGTGCTGATCAAGAAAGGACCTTCAGTTACAAAAAAAACCCCCACTGACAAACGTCGACCTGGACAAGGTCCCTTTTGTAAAGTGAAAAAGGATGCTTCAGCAATTTTTGTAGGTAAGCTCCAAACATACATCCCTTGATGAATTTTGCATGAAAGGAGATTTTCAGCTCATGAGGAATACAACAGCTGTAACCTCACACAAAGCTGAGGCTGCTGAAACGCAGATGGATCACTACCAAGTAAATCGTCTCTTCACACTCTGTGAGCAGACATGCCACTCTCAAAGGTATTTTTAAAAATACCCAAACCTTCCAAACATCTCATTTCTTTTAAGTCCTGCACTCCCTTCTGTTGATGCTTCCTTTTATCCACTACCAAACCTTCTTAGGCAGCACTTATATCTCTGTTTTATGAATAAAGAAATTGAGTCTGCAGAAGCTATCAGTGCTTGAAGACATTTCGGGTAGAGGAAAATCTTTTTTGCAAGCTGTGTAACTTTTTTTTTTTGCTCATTTTTTAAAAAGGCATGTTGGTTTTGTCCACATGTTCCTCTGTCAATTCCACCCTGTAACTAAAATGGCTTACAACTCTCATTGGATGTTGGTGAGATCCAAACAATTGCTTCTGCATGCAGAGCAGCCATTTTGCTTGTAAAAACAGTTCAAATACAAGATTTAAAAACCTCCAGAGTTTTGTTTATTTTAAAAAAAATCTAAATTACACTCAGATAATTTATTCTGTATACAAAAGGCTCTTTCATACATCTGACGGTACACACTATTTTCTATTCAATATTGTCTCCTCGAATTCCAAAAATATTCGTATCTTACAAATTTATAGAAACACTGAGTGGTTCTCTCACCAAAGACACTGACGGTAGTTGTTTTGTTGTTTGTCCCGGCAACATTGCTTGCCATGCATGTGTAATCACCAGCATCCTGCAGTCGAACCCTTTCAAGGTATAGGCTTCCATCACTGCGTACGCTAATATATGGATTCTGGACCAACTGGGAGAGGAGGAAGCCGATTATTTCTCTGCTAGGTCTAGGCTGGATATCAATGGTTTGGGCTTTTGCACTTCAAAAAAAGGTCAAATTTCTACACCAAAGTAAATAAGATTTTGTGACAAGCTATTTTTCATAATTTTGTTTCTTTCATTGCTTGTGTAGTCCCACCTGTTGAGTGCCATCTGACTTCTCTGTTTCCACCAGACACTGCTCTCAGGCTTTCAAGAATATCTTTGCAACTGTATACTAGAATTCTTAAGAAGCTAAATTGTGCAGCCAATGCTACAACTTGTTAGCAATGTAAAGATGGTATATCAACACAGAATAGCACAACATATAGACTAAGTGCTTATTTTCCATGTAAGTTACCTTACAAATCACAGGACCGGATCTACATGTTTTTTGAGGGGGGGGGCAAAATTTAAAAAATGATGCCCCCTTATGGGCCATTCTATCTTATGGTCCCATACTCAATTTGGCGCCCTCCCCTCCATTGGCGCACAGGGCAAGCACCCCCCTCTGCCCTCCCCTAGATCCGGCCCTGACAAATCACAATGCTTAAGAATTTATCATCATAATCTAAATCAATTTGCTAAATCAATGGAATTTATTCTTGAGACTCATCAGAAAAAGTCAGTAACAGTACCAACCAGCTGAACTGATCTAAACTGATGACTAATAGCAGGCGTCATTTTGTAGAAAAATAGATAGTGGAGCTCATTCAGGGATTGTTCTGCAGCTATACATACTATTCAATGGACAAGGAGGTGGAACTTTCAGAAGGAGGAGGTGGAACTCTCAGAAAAGTTCAGGAACTGCGCTCCTGTGAGCTCCCACTGAATCTGAGGCCTGACTAATAGACTCCAGGCAGGTGACAGGAAATACTTCTTTACTCATGGAGTGATTTAGAATACAAAATTCACTACCAAAGAATGTAGTGATGGCCACAGGTACAGATAGCTTTTAAAAGGGGATTATACAGATTCATGAAGGATAGATCCATCAGCAGCTACTAGCCATAGGGAACTTTCACATTCATGAGCTGTAAACCTCTGCATATCAGTGCCAGGAGTCAACATCAAGGGAAAAGCTTGGTCACTATGCCCTGTTGTTAGCTCTCCAAGTTAAATTCTGGCAAATGTAAACTAAACTTGAAGGTTACAGACTTCTGCCCCAACAAGATAGGTCCATGAGTACAACTTCAGTAAGGGCAGGGGGGAGCAGAGAGGGGGGAGGAGATTTCCAGAAAGATCAAAGGATCATTTGTACATGCCCATGGTTAGACTGAACAAAGCTGTAAAGTTTAACAGAATTTATAATGAGTTTGTGTGCATCGACACAACATTTTAAAAAGTGAAGGCACACCATGAAGACCTCAGAACTGGAAGAAAAAGGCAAAACCAAGCTGTCCTCAGCAGGTTGACTCACTACACAGAGCATTCTGGGTGAATAGAATCCACTGTGAGTTTTCCCTTGGAGTGAAGAATTTGACACCTACTTAGTAACTACAGGAGGTAAGTATTGCTTTCCAGAGGAATTAACACCTCTTTCTCTCAGCAAAAGGGAGGGGAAGTGGAAGAAATTATGCTATTTAGGTTATACACAAGCACAAGAAGCAAGCAGCTGCAGCAGCCAAAAAGAAATCTAAAGCTCCCAAATCCTGTAATTGTGTGGATGCTGAGCCAATATTCTTCGAAGCCACTGAGGAGAAATAAATAGGTAGCATTTTTCTTACTCATGGGACACAGAGAGCCTTCCTTCTACCCTCTCAAGAGCTTCTCACAACACCCTGTACATGACAGTTGAAGTTTAGCCAGAAATTACCTCAGAAAGCTCTATCAAATGCCAAAAGATGATCCAATGTGAATGCAGTTTATGATGGCCAGGGTGTACATACACATGTACTCTCCCCGTGACAGGCTTGTGCAACTGGAAATCTGTGTCGGCTGCCTAAAACACCCTGCTGCCAGGTTACTGGCTTTACCACAAAGAATGTTCCATTAATCCATATGGCTAAATATTAACAGGGGTTATCCATCTTGCTCTTTGGATGGAAAGGAAAACTCTTGTGCCTTCCCTATTCTTCCTGTGTGATAAAACAGCATCTACTTGATCTCCATAGTAAAGACATTGTTGACAGGGCTAAAGTGGAGATCGGCTCAATCTGATACAAAACAGAAATCACAGAATAAAGTTAGAATCCAGTGGCTTCAGATCAACATGGCTGCCTACCTGGATCTATCATCAAAACAGAAGTCAGAACAACGGGCTATCTTCAGAAAATAGAATAATAAGCCTTTTTGATGATAGATTAGATCAGATGAAAGAGAGAGAGAGAGCTTGGTTATTGTGGAATCTAACAGTGACTTGCTTGTGTGAATGAGGAATAGCAAAGGAGATAGAACTTTTATATCATTGGACAACACCCCAAAATGCCACACTTTTCAAGTGTTCTTTAGATGTTCTCCCCACCCTGTCTCCAATCTCTGAGCTGATCTTAAACAGCTGGGAAAATATTTAAAATATAGATAAGCCAAGGAATCTATATTGTTCCACAATGTTGATTCCATTGGAAAGATCCACATGACTTGTGCCATTCCCTGTGGCTGCATCATTTGAAAATTCTAACAGATAAATAATTTTCATGGGACAAAGGATACCTAAATGGAATGATTTTACACATTCAGTTGCAAGTCAATTAATGATTCACTTGTACATGTGAAATGGCCCCAGTAATCACAACTAGAAGCTGAGCAGATGTCATTATTTCAGGAGGGAAGGAAGGTCAGTGCAAACCTTCAAACGCTTTAATAAAACTCAGGTCATTACTTAAAATTGATTGAATTCTGCCTTTCTCCACAAAGAGCTGAGGGCAGCTATTTGATCTTATCCATATAACAGCCTTGTGAGGTTCCTACACTGAGAAATAAAGACTTCTCCAATATCACTTCACAGATTTTTTAGCTATAGTTCTGAACCCAGGTCACCAGTCAACACCACTGCATCACACTGGCTCTCTTGAAACTCTCTAATTAAATCCCACAGTAAAATTCCACTTATGGAAAAGAGAGGGTGATTTTCACCACTTCTCTGCTCCTGCTTCAGATCTTTAATTCATCCATCATGTTGTTCCTGGGGGGTCGCCTGTCCTCCAAAAACAGCAGTTCAGGGGGAATTTCAGGCTCCAGCAGGAGGGGGAGATGAAGGAAGTTCCATTCCACTGATGGGCATGTGCCTTCCATTAATGGAGATTTACTGCAGAATTCAAGCTTATACCTTTCTACATTGCAAGTAGCAAGTAGAAAATGGTGCAAGATAAATAAAACTCTCTTACCGTCACCCCATTTTTAATCCATTTTCGCTCTGGGATGGGGTTTCCTGCCAACAGCACACATGGCAAAGTGAGCTGGTGACCTTCTATTACATTAGCTGCTGCTGGACTCATTCCAATAAGAGGGGTGACTATTAAAGAGACAGAGGTAGTGAGAGTACACACTATAAAAATTGCATATTCGGATAAAAATGCAAAAAGCATATTGCAACCAGGTCTGTCCTACATCAAAACCAAAGATATATTTGAGATTTAATTAATACATTTGATGAATCAGATTATCAACTTCAAAAACAACAAGCTACTTGGGCTGATCTTATATTTGTTCTTTTCATCGTCTAAATCATTTATATATGCTCTCTGTGAATTTTAGGATGTTTTATTTATTTATTTTTTTAAAAAAAAATTGGAATGGCATGTTGAAAGAAATCTAGTTACATAACAAAATGGGACAATGTTTTTGCTCTGCTTTCCAAATGTCTTTCAACTTCCCAGTAACTTAGGGGGCTGGGCCAAAGCTCAGTGGCAGAGAATCGGCTTTGTATGCAATCCCAGGTTCCGTCCACATCACTGTACAAAATCAGATGTTGGAAGAGGGAAAGACCTCAGCTTGAGAACTAGGAGAGCAGCTGCCAGTAGACAATATTGGCCTTGGGAGGCCAATGATCTGATTCAAGTAGAAGGCAGCTGCATGTGTTCATATGTGTTCCAACTGAGCAGTAATAACCAAGGTGGGTTTATCTCAAATGTAAATTTCATATAGTACTATTATACTTGTTGCGCAACAGCCTCTGCACAGAAAGACACTGGGAAATTTTTACTTCTGTTCTAGATCCAATATTGGAGTTGGCTAGAAGTCAGGTAAGCCAACCAGCATGAAACCCAAACCATCAGACAGTTACCAAGCCCTGTCACTGTAAGGGTAGCTGGCCGTGAGATGATCTTCCCAAACTGGTTTTCAGCTTCACAGATATAGGTTGCTTCATCGTTAACCCACAAATCTAAAATTAGATAGTAAAAGTAAACAAAACAAAAGGATTAGCACATTTTTATTTATTTATTTATTTATTTATTTATATTAAGATTTATACCCCGCCCTTCTCACCTAGGTGTCTCAGGGCGGCTTACAACACAATAATTAAAACAATTTCAGTTTAAACAATTAAAATACCATTAAACCATAATTTAGTAAAAACAAGATAGAATAAAAACAAGATAGAATAAGAACATTAGCTTTGCACTAGTAAAATGATCAGTGCCGATATATGTGTGTATTTGTATACCTGGTAAATTCTGTATATATATACTGTGCATCAAAAAGAAATGAATGGAAGTTGCTTAGCTGAAGTTCTCTGGGTTGCTTGAGAATTTTTGTGCAAATATTCAACAGCATAAAGATAGATGATAGATAGATAGTCCGAGAGACAGACAGACAGACTGACAAATATTATTTTATCGCAAAAAAACCTCAAGGAATCCAGAGGACTGCAGCTGAACAACTTCCATTCGTTTTTATTTGATGTATGTGACAAAAATTACAAGAGGCTACGTACAGTAACAATACTTGGTGGTTTGTTTCAGTTTATGAAAAATTGTCATATACTTTTCTTCTTCACAAGATGAGGCCAAACAAAAGCATTTAGATATATACTTAATGGAATAAACTATTTGAATTCTTAACTTAATGGATCTATACCTTCCCAAAATTTACCCAAATATTAATATAATTATCCATTCACCACACTGTCACAGTATGCCCTCCAGTATACACACTGTGAGCAGAGCAACAGTAAGAAATAGATGTAATATCATTTACTTCTCCAAAACAAGATAATCAATTATGAAAAGCAAGCATGATACAATTTGAAAGGCTGCTGAAGAGTGCAAAATCTACACCTCTTTAGACAGGGCTCTACCCAGATTTATGACTTTAAGTCCTTCCACAAGCATGCTTTCATACATTGCTTCTTCCTGAGGCTAAAATTGTAATGTGGGAAGTTCTTATATATTCAGGACTTTTTTTGTAGCAGGAACTCTTTTGCATATTAGGCCACACACCCCTGATGTAGCCAATCCACCAAGAGTTTACAGGGCCTCTAGTATAGAACCTAAGCTCCAGGAGGATTAGCTCCAGGGGGTGTGGTCTAATATGCAAAGGAGTTCCTGCTACAAAAAAAATCCTGTGTATATTTATATTCTTGTAAGCCTTGCAGATCTGTGTCATGCTGTTTCCGGAAAATTGTATGTCTTTTTAGCTTTCTTATGAACTGACCAGTGTATAAAGATTAACCAGCACGAGGAGATCTCCCAGAATTACAACTGATCTCAAGACTATGGATATCAGTTCCCCTGGAGAAAACAGCTGCTTGAAAGGTAGATTATGTGGCATTATATTCCTCTGAGGTCCCTCCTGTCCCCAACCACTGCCCTTTCCAGGCTCCACCTCCAAAACATCAGGATTTACAAATCCAGATCTGGCAACCCCTATTAAAAGCCCTTGAAAACAGAACAAGGTTAATGGTCTTTCTAAACAATTCCAGTGAGATAGCGCTGCTGCTCTCCTTCAGTAGCCCATTCCAAAAGGGGATGCAACAACAGAAAAAGTATGGGTACAGCAAGAAGATGAGTATACAGTCCTGGATAGAGCAGCAAGTGTGATTAAGAGGTACTTCTTTGTCTAAAAATCATAGCATGCAAAGTGACAATCAATTCAGTATTACAGTGTATCTTATTTACTTTATTTGTTCTACCTACTGTTAATAGAAAGGGCGCCTGTTCGGAGTTGGCTGATAGAACTAACAGCAAAGGGTCTTGAGAAAAGTGGGGCACCGTCCATGCGTTGCCACTTCACCTTTGGTTCTGGGTAACCATGAACATAGCAAGCCAGTGTCACATTTGAGCCAAGGTCCATCGATTCATCACTGGGCTCTTGTGTGAAAACGGGAGGTGCTGTCAGAGAGGGGGGGAGGAGAAATCCAAAAGCGGTAATATTATTTTAGAACTTCATAAGCAACATAAATTGGCTGAATCAAGATCTCCAAGTTTTATCTCTTACAGTATTCAAATAGTTGGCTCATGATTCAGCATGACCCTGTGAATGAAATGTTGTGTTTGGACACAAAGATTTTAATTCAAATCATTGCTCAGTCATGTAAGTATTAAATGTTCTTAGACAAGCATATCATTAGATCTCAGCCTCACACCTCTATTTGTAGAATGAAATCAATAACAAAATCTCTCAGAGGGCAGTTGAAAAGAGAAACTTTTGATTTAAAGTATTTTTCACATTTCAAAGTACCATATAAAGCAATGGCCTTCAAGCTTTCCAGGTCCAGGTCTCACCTTTTATCCCAGGTGACAATTTGAGACCCAATAAGCTGCAAGTAAATGTCCGGAAGTCAAATGACATCACAGGCATGCCATGGGGAAAGAAGGAGCCAGAACTCTCCTGTCCTAAAAAGGAATCATCTCCTCTGCCAAATGGTCCAGCTACCATCTAATAGGGGGCTATGTCCAAGATTAAATGCTACCAGCCACTGTACTGGTATGTCATTGCTGGGATGTACCCAGAAGAGACATAGTAATGTTGATGATGTCAACAACATTACACAAACATGTCCCTGCCCCCAATCCTCCTGCTGGCTGCCTGGCAACCTTAGATATAAGGGACTATAAAAGATAAATTTAGCCCAGTTGCTCCAATATGTCCTAGCACGGATTGTGTTTTGCTTGTAATAGACACAGGTTCATTTGATTTCCAGCAGCGTTAGGAAATTGTATTTTGTTTGGCACTGCAGCTGTGCATATCAGTCCCCTTCTACCCCATAGTCTATGCCCAGAATATATGAACACTGTGTTAAAATTGGCTGAGATCCAAAAAGTCACACACGGTGCTCCACAAACACATTGGGCACAGGGTGTTCTGGCCCTTCTTTTCATGGCTGCATCTCATGCTATCTAAAAAGATGCTACAAAAGATCACGGATCCTCAGGAGCAGCTTTGAAAACAGCATGAGAGGCTACAAGCCCAAGAGGAAAATAAGGAACTTGAGTGCTTCCCTCTTGCACGCCAGCCTCTTCCAGCCCCAGCCAACAGAACATGCTAATCAATAAAATGCATGCAGATGTGTTTATTTTTATACAAGCTCACAAAATTTGCAAGTCTTAATTCTGAAGCCATGATGCTTACAGCCAACGTCGAGAGTGATTTTGCCAGATGCGCTCCCTGCAGCATTGGTTGCAACACACATATAGTCACCAGCATCCAGATCCTGTGTTTCCTGGATTTTCAATTGTCCCCGAAGGACGTCAATAATAAGAAATTCCGATGCCCTTAACTCTAAATCTCCTAGACGCAGGTAAGGGTAATAACAGCAAAGAGTTAATAAAATACTTTTTTCACTCACTTTCCCACACATTGAATAACAAAGTCATTGCTATTTGATACAGTATAACTGTTTGAGACAGTAATACTGCTTCACTATAGATTTACAGATGAATGTGATGGTTGGTAGCAGGATGTAAGCATTATAGTGTACTAGTCAGAAACTCAACTGGTATGTGCTGTAACACTTGCTGTAGTGTTTGCAAGAGGATTTACTTCAGCATTCACGTCTAGGGATAGGCATGAACCAGCTCACGAACTAAAGTTTGTCATAAATTTTGGCCAGTCTGTGGTTCGCAAAGCAATCTTCATGAACTGAAGAGCCACCATGAACTTCCACAAATTTTGATGCAGTAATAGTGGGAATTATTTTTCATTAATATTAGTAGATTACTGCATGAATAGGAGGGAATATTTCATATTCATGAAGTAGTCCATTCATAGAGCGATGGTTTTTCCAAGTTAGAAGGTCTATGATACCTGTCCTCAAGTATCCATGAGTGCTGCAATTTTATCTCCTGGGGGAAACTGTCAAGTGAATCACTTAGACCCAGCATAGTAGAGCTGATAGGTACCTTTAAACCATTTAACCTGAGGAGGTGGAACTCCAGTGGTTTTGCATTCCATTACAGTTGTGTCTCCAAGAGCAATCAGAAGTTCTTTTTTGACAACAGTCAGCTTTGGACTTTCTGAAAAGAAACATGAGAAACTGAGGTTCTGTGCAAACTTTAAAACATAGTTTAAAATTAAGGGTTAGTTTTAGCAATACAGGCTTAGATCCCACAAATTCATTGCCATGGTACGAGAAAGGTGGAAGGGATGAAATTGCCTCCCTTCTTGTATTGGTGGGTCTAAGCTTGCAAAAGAGAGAAGGAAAAGCAATTTTGCCTTCTCCTTTCTCCTTCCCCCCAACCCACATACCTGTTTATCTACATGGGTCCCATGACCTAAGGAACCCCCTTTCTCGGGTCAAAATGAACTGCTGGGGAAGGGGAATGGAGAGAACATTTGAGTTCCTTCTACTGACAGAACACTGGACTCAGCCTGTAGTACTCATATGTATATCCATGTGTTTATAAAGAATAAACGGGGAGGGCCATTGCTGAGTAATCTGTAGAAGGTACAGGTCTGAGTTATAGGACTGTCACGTAAAAAGGGATCTTAAGTAGCGAGGCTGAGAACCACTGCCATAAAAACAACAAAGGCCTAGATAGACCAATTATCTGATTATTCAGCTTTCTGAGTAATTATGCATAGCACATATCAAAGAAAGCAATTGACATAACACTGTTCCTTCTTATACTTGCCAATATACATGAGGACCGATGTCTCCTGGACAGTTCCAGCAGTATTACTAGCCAAACAGCCATACAGTCCTGCATCTTTGGGGACTGCATTCCTGATAATCAGGGTGCCTTCAGGAGTGAGCCTATACCTGTGTGTCAACAAAGCATCTTCAAAAACTGGCTGTTACAATGACAAACTTGGGTTTTGCACCACACGCCACCCCAAACAGCAGCAATTCCTTTTAGAGTTTCAGCACAACATCACTGTCTGGTCATCCCCCTTCCAGGCTTTTCCTGCCTCAATTACAATCTTTCCCACACCTGCTACTTTCATGAATGATTACATTCATAAAGGCTTTGGGGAAACCATGGAGAGGAAGGCATGAATTTCCTCACCTTCCCCACCCACACCTTGCACCATTTCCACACCCAGCCCATTGCCAACAGGCTTTTTGCAAGGTTTCTAAAATTAGGTTTGACACTGTAGTAATATATGTACTACTGATCCAAAAAACCTTTGAAGGGGAGAAAAAATGGCAGGCAAGGGGGGAAAGAATGGGGACTCACCCCGTGCAGAAGCCACAATGGGAAATTGCCCTCCTCCCCATACAGAAGCAACCTTTATGTCATTATTGAAAAGTCTTGCAACTCTGCAGCATTCAAGAATCAATTTTCATGTATGCCTATCACATATTTCAAAGATGAAAAATACATAAGCCCTTATTTCTTTAGATCTTCAGGATCTAAACCTTGTTTTGTTCGCCAAGGATTTGATGGGCTATGAGACTCTGATTCAAAGAGAAGAGCGGGGTATAAATCTGCAATCTTCTTTGATGAACAGAAGGCATCTTTAAGGTGGGATGCATTTTGGGTTATTAGTTTATTTGCTTTTGATTTGTAATTTTTAAAAAGCTGCCTTAAACCAAGTAAAAAAGGCAGGGTCCAGATATTTTAATATGATCATAATAATTATTATATACAAATAAATAAATCATATTTTTGCATAACTGCACACATCCCACCTTTCACTCAGTATCAATGAACTTCATAAGGAGTTGGTTGATTTTCTGTCTAGCTAGACAATATAGCTTCATTTCGTGCCCAACAAAAGAACATTTTCTAAAAAGCATTTCTAAAGTCCATTGTTTCTATAAGCCTTCAGTCCAGTCCTCAGAAAGCACTACTGCTCTGTAGCACATTTTACTGGTAAAAGCAAGTTTATTATCCTGTTCCTTTCCTGCTTCTGGCAAATATCCTTGGCTCTCCTCTGCCCTTCCTCAAAGCATTTCTTATTGGACCACCAGCACGTCAGGTGGAAAACACCATTAGTGTCTGTCTCCCACCAAACAACTAGGGTGCATCGTCGATAATCCAAAAGAATATAATTCAGTGCTGATTAGGAATGGCATATTTCTATTGATGTTTGTTAGGCCAGCCTTATTTAGAAACTTGAAATGGGACTCTTTGTTCATGCTATCTCATTGCACATATTTATTTATTTACATTAGGCCATTTCCATGGCACCTGTCTGTTGTTAAAATAACTCACCAGGCAATTAACAGTAAGATAAAATCAATTAAAAAATTAAATTAAATTAATAAAAACAATGGCAACAGCAAACACTAGCAGCTAAAACTGAAATGCTCACAAAAGGGCAGCAAAACAGATCCATAAAACAGTAAACATTAAAACCATAAAGAATAAAAAAATCATCTGTAGTCAACATTTTCAATTACATTTTTTTCACTAAAAATCATGAACTTTTCTTCCAAAAAAAAAGATATGGAGAGGTACAGTCTGTGTACCTGTGAGAGCCCATGATAAACATATCATTGTGAGTCCAAACGATCATTGGCTTTGGGTAACCTGTTGCAGAGCAGCTGATGGATACCTCAGATCCTTTGGTAAATGACTGGTTTTTAGGGGAGACGACAGCTTTGGGTGGATCTATAAAATTAAAAAAAAAGTTTAGACTTTTCAGTGCATTGCCTTACCAGAGTTCCACATGAAAAGGGATTGTTCAGTGGAATCCAGACTAAAATTTGCAGAACTAAGAGTAAGTATATCCAAGTAACCCAGCCAAGGCAGAAAAAGAGAGGAGACAGAGGAAGGAAATTCCATACTAACCAGCTAAGGAAGTAGTAGCACACATAAGAACATAAGAAGAGCCTCTGGAGCTATCCTCCTAGTTCATCATCCTGTCTCACAGAGTAGCCAACCAGTTTCTCTCAAGATCCAACAGCAGTGCATAGAGGCTAAGGCCTTAGCCTTATGTTGCCTCCCGGCACTAGTATTCAAAGGTTTAATGTCCCTTTATGTGGAGGTTCCCTTTAGTCACCATGGTTAGTAGCCACTAATAGACCTATCTTTCATCAATCTAATCTCCTTTGGCAGCGAATTCCACATTTTAATCACTCATTGAGTAAAGGAGTATTTCCTTTGATATATTCTGAATCTACTGGCCACTGTGAAGGAACAGACAACCCGGACTCACAGTCTTTCTGCTGCAGTGCTTATTCCTTCATTTTCCTGAGACAGTCGCAGTTCTCGCTCCCTTTCTCTGTCTGCGCTTCTGCAGCTCCTCTGCTATCTGCCCCCCAACCTCCTGAACCTGTGCATTTAAATCACCCTCCCCTGCACCTGGAGCCTCCTCACCTTCAAGGGGCTGCACCTCCCTTGCCATCTCCTCACAGTCATCAGCTTTACTGGATAATCTCAAATTCTAACATTTCAGGAGAGAAAATGTTCTCTATGCCCATTGCCTATACCCTATCCATAATTTTATAAACCTCTACCATGTGTCTCATTAGTCATCTGTTTTCAGTCTTTATTCCTAGGAAAGGTGCTCCAACCCCTTAAGCTACTTAGTTCCCCTAGTCTGATCCCTTTTCCAGATAATCCCCAGCACAGAGTTTGCCTTTTTCACCGGTACACCAGTACTATGCACTAGGTCCGGCCCTTACCCAGCCGAGCCTGCTTGCAGGAATTGAGGCTGGGGGCCGTCTTTGCCCCTCCCAGAAGGAGGGAGGAGCAGCATCACCCGACATAGGGGTGTTTGCTGGGGCGGGGAAGCCCCGGCTCCCGCCCTCCTGCCACGCAGTTTGTTTTGGCTCTCTGCCCACCCACCCTCCCTCTGGCAGTACAGGCGTTTGCCAGTTGCCTTTTTAGGGGCCAGGTAGGAATTTTTTCGCTTCCACACAATTGGCTTATGTGGGGGTGTTTTTCGCCTACCTTGTACTGCCTTGTAGGTTAGGAATTGTTAGCGGTAGTTGTCTTGGTCGCAGGCTAGAGGAGGTTGGCCACAGGGTTTTCCAGGGGAGCACCTATGGCCTAGCACCGTTGGTGCGGTGGTCTGTATGAACCGTAGATGGGCTACACGGCTCAGTGTGGGGATTGCAGATCACAGGGAGCCTCACCTGGGCGGATCTTTCCACGGGGATTGATGCCGGCCCGGATGGTGGTGGCTCGAGGCCTGGCCGCTCAGCTACAACCCGAATTTGGCGGGCTTGTGCTGGGGGCAGGGTGGCTCGCCCTTTGGACAAGGCAGGGTCCGGGGTTGACCCCAGGGCTTGTCTGGTCAGGTTTTCACCCCCCCTGCCAGTTACAGTTATTTAGTGTTTTAATAAAGCGGCCCGGTTTTAAACCCAACACTTGTGTCTGCTTCTTCATTCCGACTGGGGGGGCAATGACCCCAAAGTCTCTTTCCCTCTCAATCTCAGAAAGTTCAGACCCCATTAGTGTATATTCAAAAGTTGGGATATTTTTTTTTTTTGCTCCAGTGTGCATCACCTTACACTTCACTAAAATGAACTTTATCTAAGACATTGTTGCCCACTCCTCTAATCTGCTGAGATCCTCTTGGAGCCCTTCACAGTCAGCCTTGGTTTTCACCATCCCATGTGTAATTTGCAAATCTGGCCACTACACAGCTCACACTCAGTTCTGGATCATGTACGAACAAATTAAATACCACTAGTCCTAATATCAATCCTTGTGGGATCTCACTGCATACTTCCCTCCATTGACAGAACTGCCCATTTATTCCTACTCTCTGCTTTTTTTCATTTAACCAATGTTTAAATCCATAACAGGACCCACCCTCTTATCCCATGACTACTAAGCTTACTCAAGAGTTGAAAAGTGAGGTACCTTTTCAAAAGCCTCCAAAAGGTTGGGGAGATAGGACTTCCTTTTGCAGAAAGCCATGCTGGTTTTCCCTCCACAGGCTTTGTTCTTCTATGTGCCTAGCAATTCTGTCATTCATATCAGTTTGTACTAATGTGTTTGTAGTGATATGATGGGACAGACATTAGGCTAACTGCCCTGTAATCTCCTGATTCCTCCATGGACCACTTTTGAAAAATTGGTGTAATGTTTGCTGCTCTCCAGTCTTCTGGTATAGCAGCTAAATTTAGTGACAAGTTACACATACTGGTTAGTAGATCAACAATTTCATATTTGACTTCACTAAAAACTCTCCTATGTATACTATCAGGACCTGAAGGAGATTGACTGGTTTTTAATTTCCCTAATAGGTTTGGAAATTTAGTTGACCTGTCATCAACTAAATTTGACTCAGTTCTTCAGACTCCCTTCCTGAAAATAGTTTCTCTGGCCTTGGTACATGGTGCACAGTCCCCACAGGGGACACAGATGCAAATAATTCATTTTGCTTCTCTGCCATCTCCCCATCTTTCTTTAGCAATCCTTTAATTATTTTGTCATCCGCAGTCTCAACTGCCTCTCTGGCTAGTTTCCTACTTTGGATACATCTAAAGAAATGCTTATTATTTGACATGATGCAGACAACAAATGGGTCTCTTTGAAGCAGGGCAGTCAGCTGCAGACAGACATGTGGAGCTACCTACATTAGGCTTCATTGAGTGATCAGAACATTATCGGAGCCTAACATAAGCCAACAGAAGAGTAAGATCAGCCACAGTTAAGGGGCCCACACAAACACAATTTATGTCTTCAACAGAACATGTTTAATCCAAGAAACATCCAGCCTGTACCTTCCAGATTCACAAAAGACACAGCCAACGGGAGTCACTGTCTATTCTGTCTAAGGGTTGGAGAGAGGGCACTGTGAAACCAACCTTAGTTTATGCAAACAGCAGATCACATTGCTAAACTGCTCCTATATTGTACCACTGCCAACTGTAAATGGGAGAATTTGCATCCCCATGTTTCTGGGCACCACCATAAAAAACCATCCCCCCTGCCCATATAAAACCAGATAAAATGGAACATTTTATAATATGATTTATTATGTTTAATAGCATTGAGTCAAGACCAGCAATCCAGCCAACTAAGTACTGTCTTTCCTTACCTGGAAAATGCCATCATGACTTGCTGAGACTTTCAGCAGAAGACATCAGGTCTTGTACCAAGGATCTCACACATTTGCTCTCTGGCACTAAGCCCTGGTCCTTCTCAGCAAGGCTACTGCATGTAAGACACTAACATTTTGAAAATACCAATCGGTACATTGTAATTTGTAACTCGAATTACTCTTTCCATCTTGAGATTCACTTGAGAGTTCCCTCTCCAATTAGCTGTTGCCAATGCCAAAAGAAACAATTCATAGGAAAAATGATCTTCCTGCAAACTTTAAATGGTTTCTGTTTGGGGAGTTTATACTAAGGACACTGGAGGATCAACTTCCCATCATTCATTCTTGCATTTCAGGAGAATACACTGGGGTTTTTTCACCCAAAATAAGAACTTTGCTACAAAGAGGTTGAAAACAACAACTAAAAACCCCTGAAGTGTAAATTCAAAAGTTTTCATCCAGTGCTTTATGGACTCAGTCTCATAAAAAGTATATTGATTTACAGCTTGTCCCATGTCATGGGATCAAGATGGAAAGTAATAGATTTCAAAGATATCATGTTTTAACAGAATCATGTATCAGTTAGGGACACCATTTAACTAAAGTTTGTTGGAGCATCAAATAATTATTGCCTTTTAATTTTCATGGAACAGAGCCTCAATCTATTTCATCAAATATTGCAAGTAAAAGGAATGTTCATGAGATTGTTCTTTTATTGAAACAAACAAAAAGGCATCTGGAAATGTTGTCTGTGCTTCACCCAGTGTTTTGTCTCGCATGTGCCTTTGGGCTTTTAAGGAATTTGCAGATATGGAAGTCACAATGAATGCATCTCCCTGGTGCTAAATATTTCTACTCCTTCTATAGCTTTTTCAAAAAGATGCTCATTTATATGCAGATCTCATCTGCATATGGGAAGAGTATGAAACTGGACTAACAAAAATTGGTGTCAGTTACACCTCTATCCAAGTGATCTGTTTTTCCTTTATATCCATTGTGTCATCAGGGAATTTCAGAAGATAGTGCAGGATCTTAACTGTAACAGCTGCACTTTCATTAAATAGAGCAACAATCATTCATGAAGATAGTTTCAGGTGGGTAGCCATGTTAAACTGTGGTCCTGGAACAAATGTTAAGTCTCATAGAACTTTAAAGAACAAAAAACTTTCCCAAGGTATGAAACTTTAAGAATTCAAGTTCACTTTGTCAGATACACACAGCTTATTCCCTGAAAAAGTATATCTTGTCCTATGATTCCTCTGTAGGGATGGGAACAAACTGGCTCAGGAATGAAAGTTTGTGAATTTTGGTTGGTTTGTGTTTTGTGAAGCAATGTTCGTGGAAGGCCAAGCTACACAAAAATTCCATTAACTTTCATGCTGTTTGTGGTAATTCCTGAATTGATACCTTTCCAGACAGACTGTCCCCACTGAATTAAACTGTTTACAATGGCCTTCTCAAGCCTTGGAGACACCAACAGGGGTCCTCCAAAGCTTAATAGACACTGCTGATTGCCAATAGAGTTCTCATTCTACTCTATGGGGATCAGAATGCTAAATATACCCTCAAATTAGCTGACACCCTCTTGTCTGTTGGCAAACAGAGAGTCAGGGAACTTGTTGAAAGCAGGACACATTCACTCCTGACTGTGAGCTCCTCTCCTCTTCTGGGATGTGAGCAGAGAGGCTTAGCTACTGGGTGCCTTAGCAGAGGGCCACATTTATATCCTCCTCATTGTAAATACTTCTCCCCTTCTGGAGTTTGGGTGTTAGGTAGACTCAGGGTTTTGAGCCACTCCCGTTCTCTGTTCACGCTGAGGAGAGGGCCTTAGCTACTGGATGCCTCAACTGAGAACCTACATTTATACCCTTCTAATTGTGAACACCTCTCCCCTGCTGGGGTTTGGGTGTTAGGTGGACTCAGGACTTTGAGCCAACCTATCTTTCGGCTCCCACTGAGCAGAGGGGCTTAGCTATTAGGTGCCTTGGCTGAGGGCCCGCAGTTATACCCTTTGATTGTGAACACTTCTGTGCCATGAGGGTTAAAGTGGGTGCAAAGGGTGCTCAACATGGAGGGAAGAAGTCCTTCATCTCCCTGTATCACAGGCCCCAAACCATCTTGTCAGCCCACTGGAGTCCAGCCCAAGTGGGGAATCACCAGGAATCTTGGAGCCTCCTTTCCCTAATCTGTTTCTGGGGCTCTCCACAGAGGCAACAGAGTTGTTAGCCCTGTCCAGACACGAGCAGCTGGAGAGGAGGACTCTGACAGCAATGATTCGAGGGGGGGAAGCACCTTCCCTTACACAACTCCCTGTTGCTGCTCCCACCTCAAGTATACCCCTCAGTGGCCCCTTAAACTCAGTACCAGAAAACAGCTGTCCCTCCTACCTTCTTCAATCTTGGGCCCCCATTTCCAGCCCACACTTTATAAACATTTATGTAGACCCCCAGTGACCCCTGTGTGGAAGAGTGCCAGGTGTGCCATGTCCATTTCTGAACAGGTGGAAACCTCAAACATTTGTTCTCCTCCAAAGGCACCTGCAAAAGGTGCACCCCAAGATGTTGCCACTGGAGGAAAGAGTTGCAAGCCAAAGGGAAGAAGAAGAGGCCAACTCTCTCACACATGGTCACAGATGATGGAGCCAACATGCTGGCAGTGGTGAAGTCTGTGGGCCTCTAGGGAATCATCTGCCTGGAGCACACACTTCACCTGGTGATGAAGCATGCTCTGAGACTGGGGAGCACTGTCAATGCCAGCTGGGTAACTGCCACCCTTGAAACGTGATCCTTGCTTAAGACCTGCTGGCACCTAGTTGCTCACTTCTCTCACAGCATCAAGTCTGCCTGCCTGCTGCATGACAGGCAGGGGGAGGGGTGAACCCAAACACCAGCTCATCCTGGACTTACCCACCCACTGGAACACCACCTACCCCATGACTGTGCTTTGGTGGAGCAAAAGAGCATGGTGCAGGATGGCATCTTACTGAACCTTACATCATCTGGTGCACTTTTCTTGTAGTTTTGATCACTCACAGATTGATATATGTGCACCTGACAGAAGCATTTTCCTGTGCTATAGTAATGGTGCAAATAAAAAAATTAAGGATGATACAAGAACATGCCCTAAATTTCTATTCCTCAATAACTTTCTTTCAGTCTCCATTCCTACATGGCAGATGTCTTGCTCGCTTCAAAAATAAAAGCCACAACAGTGTTAGGTGAGGCTCTTCACCCACTGCACTGGCTGCAGCTACACTGGTGTTTCAACAACAACAATAATCTTTAATGGCATATGACAGCATCACAGACAGGCAAGGAAATAGCAGTAATCAGTTATTGACACTTATTAATACTGTCTCTTCTCTTGGCGGCCAGATACAAAAATTTGGCTACCATTTCCATAGTCACTACACAACAGTTAGAGAGTAGAAAAAGTGTCTTACTCTCATCAGGTTGATTTTTTTTTTATCTCTCAGTAACAGCTCCAAAAACAAGGCTCAGAGATCACAATAATAGGTGCAATGCAAAAGAATATGATCCAGGCTTTCTATTCCGTTAGCATCACAAGAGCATAGACTATCAGTGTATGGGATTTTACAAAACCTTCCAAACAATACAGCTGAAGATAGCACATTAAAACGGGCTAGCATAAAGGCTCTGGTGTTTCTTATAGCAGATTTGTGAAGAGAAATGTAGTTCCTTAAATCAGAGTTTTAGCGATCCCTGCCTAACCCATCCACATCTCCAAGTGCTTAGGTGAGTAAACTTGCTCTTCACACTTGAAGTTTTTGCTACAAGGAACACTGACGGAACACTAATGGAATACTAGTACAGCTGTGTCAAACATGATTGCTGAGCAAACGATGCTCTGCGATCATGAGAGGGAAAACATAGCTGACAGGCTAAATGGTTCTGGTAAAAGGGTTAGAATCAAATCCAGATTATTTTTTTTAAAAAAAATCAGTGTATATGACAGAATTGTTCAGAAAAGATTTGCCATGTGCACAGCTGCCAGGGCTATTTTGATTCTGTTTTAAACCTTGCCAAAAGAGACTTGGGGAAGGGAGATGTTTGAAATGTTTCATGGGTCTGAGGAAGATCTACTCTTCTGTTGACATTAGGAAACTGAGACTGGCTCAAGTGGGAGTACACACTGTGCCCAAATAGCACTTCTTCCGACAATGCGGTGTTATTTTATACACAGCAGAAGAGACTCTCAGAAATCATGGTCTTTGATTAAGACACATATTTTGTACATTATAGCACTTGGCCCTGTGGAAGTCAACAAACTACATGTTCCAGAGCAGCAACATCTGGCAAAAGTTATGGACATTATTTTTTGTCCCAGTAGTAGCAGTGACACAATAAGGGCAAGAGAACTAATAGGGGTGTTTTTTTCCCATGTTGTTTGCTTTTTAAAAAAGAGAAAAAAAGGACAGATTCCATTAATACCCTCCCCAGGTTTTTAACACAGCTTTGGGATTTCTTTTCTTCAAAATCCTATGAATGATTTCCTGCCTAGGTCCAATATTTCAGAATGGAAGCAGAGATACCAGAATGAAAAATACTGCACCTTCCCTGCTCTCTTCCCTTTGAAACAAGCCAAGCCTGGAAAAAAATATTTTCCATATATAAACCAAGAAGTAAGTGTGATATGTATGGAGAGCCATGTGTGTGAAACAGCATCTCTTCTGGTTTAGGCCATATAAAACATCCCAACCTTACATGGAACATGGAAATTCTACCTGCACTTCCTCTAACTTACTCTCTAAATTGCATCCCTGACAAATTCTTCTTTCTCCAAATAGAGTGACTTCTTTGTGCCTGATCTTGTCATACAGATGACTGGCTAATCAAACCTACCTGAGAAAAGAGGGATAAGTTATAAATTCTCATAGTTTCATGGGATACACAGTGCTATCTCCAATCCTTCCCTCCACACATCTGTATTTTCAGTATAAATGGAAAACTTCAAAAGGACATATAATTGCCACCTATTAAAACCTGCTGAGAATGGTAATTAGCAACCAGGGGGCACCCTTGCATCTTTGTGTAAGAGAATAAACTGCTGTCAAGTCTCAGCCAATTTATGATGGACTTCCAAGGCAAATGAGAAGCAGAGCTGGTTTGCCATTGCCATTGCAGAGTCTTCCTTGGAGGTCTCCCTTCCTGCTTAGCTTCTGAGAACTGACAAGATCAGACTATACCCTACCGCCTTCCTTCCACATCTTTGTGTACCTACGTGTACACTTTGTGTACCTACGTGTACACTTTGTGTACCTTTGTGTACCGTATGTTACGGCAGCCCCTGTGATAGCTAATTATTACTCACAGCAGGTTTCCTTGTCAGTGATTAAGTGACTTTTGGAAGCTTTTTCCTCCCGTAGGCTTTGAGATGGGAAAAAAGCTTTGAGACTCTTTTATGTTCTAAATAGGATATCAGCACTACAGCAGAGAGAGAGAGAGAGAGAGAGAAATTTTGAACAAAAATATGCAGTTAAGCCAAAGATTCATCCCATCTTCTCTTATTGCTTCCAGTTAAGAAAGCATAAGCCTTCTGTCAGGATTTTCTTTTTTTTTAACAGCCAAATCTCCTTGGTTTTAAATTCCTTCCACGCTTCCAGCAGAAAAAGGCAGCTGTGCTGTATTTTGAATGCTGTTGTCTTTTATTTAGTTAAGGTAAAATTGATAAAATGAGATAACTCCATGGATGCCATTCTTGAGTTCCACAGAGGAAGGGAATTCATCACATACATCTGTGATGAATAAATTGCTCTCAAAGTTTGTCTTACCTCGTGAAGTCAAAGAAACCTACCAGCAATTCGGGATACTTGCACAAAGGGAACAAAAAGAGAATAGGAATATCTGTCTAATATGTTTTTGTCCTACCCTTCCTCTGAAGCACCTCACATCATTCTCCCTTCCCATGTTATTCCTATAACTCTGTGTGGTAGGTTAGGCTGAGAGAGTGTGATGGGGCCAAGGTCACCCAGTAGGGTTGCCAATCCCCAGTTGGGGGCAGGGGATCTCCTGGTTTGGAGGTCCTCCCCCTGCTTCATGGTTATCAGAAAGGGAGGGGGGTTGAATGTCTACTGGGTAGTCCATTATACCCTATGGAGACTGGTTCCCATAGGGTATAATGGAGAATAAATGTATGGCTATCTGGGGCTCTGGAGGGCTGTTTTTTGAGGTAGAGGCACCAAATTTTCAGCATAACATCTGATGCCTCTCTGCAACCACCCCCTCCCCCAAGTTTCATAAAAATTGGACCAAGGGTGTCCAATTCTATAAGCCCCACAAGGACGTGCTTCCACTCTCCATTATTTCCAATGAAAGGAAGGCATTTAAAAGGAGCACAGTCCCTTTAAATGTGATGACCAGAACTCCCTTTGGCGTTCAGTCATGCTTGTCACACCCTTGCTCCTCGCTTCATTGCAAAGTCTTCAGATATTTCCAGAGTCAGACCAGGCAACCATATCACCCAGCAAGGTTTGTGGCAGAATGTAGCTTTGTACCAATTCTCTCAGGTCCTAGTCAAGGACTGTAATCATTAGACTGTCCTTTGGTATTCAACACCTCTTCCTTGCCAAACTTCTTCATATCACAATTACTCTGGATTTCATGCTCCTTATTACAAGCACTTGTGCTTTGTATATAACTTTTTAAGTGTTTGGTAAAATCTTAACAGCAATTTATACAAACAACACACACACACAAATAAATGGGAGCAGTGCAAATAGAACCAGTGTGGTGTTGTGGTTAGACTGTCTGACTAGAATCTCGGGGACATGGATTTCAATCTCTGCTCTGCCATGGAATCTCACGGCCTGATCTTGGCAAGGCACTCTCTCTCAGTCTAATTTCCTTCACAGAGTTGTTGTGGTGATGATAAAATGGAGGTGCTGATAATGGTGTTGTAAACCACTCTATGTCCCCCATTAGAGAGAACAGAGAAATACATAAAAGGCCAAGTTGTGAACTGGAAAAGGAAAAAAGAAGCTGCTGATCCCACTTTGAAATATGATTTTTTTTCTCTCTCCGTGTTACCTTGAACTGTAAGGAATACAGATGCCATAGAGGAGCCGCCCTCATTAGAAGCCACGCAGCTGTATTCGCCAGCATCTGAGAGCTTCACCATTTTCACCTCCAGGGACAGATTGCTCATCATCCGTATTCGGGAGGGCTCCACAAGTTTCACATCCCGGTTGTTTCTATGCCAGGTAAGATTGTACCGTACTGTGCTTACAGTTAAGCATGTCAGGATGGCTCGATCACCAGGAGTGACAGTAACATTATTAGGAACTCGTATGATAGGTGGAGGTTCTGTGGAAATAAAAAAAAGGGAACAGGTAAGAGCAGGAGAGGCCTTAATTAACTACTTGTTCACAAAGAACAGGCTGTTAAAACGCAATACAATGACTCTGTATCCAGCCCTGAGCCCCCTTGTGGGAAAGGCAGGATAGAAATTGAATAAAGAAAAATAATTTTAAGGTCCAACTTCAACGGTAGACTAAGACTACCACAGAGCAAGGTTCCAGATAAATGGGGGTCATCCGATCTGGATGGCTTCCCTGATCTCGTCAGATCTCAGAAACTAAGCAGGGTTGGCCCTGGTTAGTAACTGGATGGGAGACCACGAAGGAATACAGCCAGGGTGACTGTGCAGAGGAAGGCAACAACAAACCACCTCTGTTAGTCTCTTGCCTTGAAAAACATACAGGGTCGTCTGCGACTTGATGGCACTTTACAAAGAAATGCACACACAGTTCAATGTAAACTAACACTGAGCACCTAATGGATGGGCTTGTATGAATGACCACCTACCATAATTGTTTTTTCCTATTTTAAAAAGGAATACATTCTCAAATTTCATTACAGAAATAGGCTGGAAAATGTGCAACTTGAGTTATAATAAAAGTCTTCACATCCTGGGTTCATAGATAATGTTTGGGTGTTCCTGTTTCCCAGTTATATTTTGCTATCAATACCCACCATTAGTCAATATAACACACATAGATCATGTCTTCTCTTTTGCATGTTTTAGCCATTAAATTCAAATTTTTACAAAAAATTCTAATACCAAGCTCAGAATAAATCGGGCAAACAAAACAGGATTTCCCCCCCTGCCAAATATTCACTTTATTATTTGAGACCAGTGTGAAAATTTTCTTGACACAGTTTAGGTTTTCTTAGAGCAAAATTCAGAATCTGTTTTCAAGAGCCTTCTCGTTTTTGTTTTTTTTTATGAATAGCGCTGACCAACTGCTGGATCTCTCCCAGGCAAAACTTTCTCATATTCAAGGCATGGGGTATACAAGTGAACAAGCCAGGTGCCATTTTCAGATTTAATATAGCAAGAGGGGAATGTTCAAGTGTTTGTTGATTCAGCAGTGGAGGAATGTCGACCCGATTCCAACAATTTCACGCAGTTGATGGAAGGAATAATCTCTGATCCACTGTTTCAGTCCAACACAGTGAAAATGCTTAAGAAGTCACATTTCAAATTCTTTTAAAAATATCCTTAGAGAATCTGCAGTCCAGATCAGAGGAGATAGGCTTTCAGTTTCACCCTATATCAGAAGCAGCAGCAAACTAATTATACCTTTGTTCACCTTTCATGGTCAGGGAATAAAGCATGGCAGCAGAACATGATAATCAGAAGTGCAGAAAGTAGCTTAAATAATTCACCAGTAATGTCTCCTGACCTGGATAGCTCAGGCTAGCTGGATCTTGACAAATCTCAGATGTTAAGCAGTGTTGGCCTTGGTTAGTGCCTGGATGGAGGACCACCAAGGAAGTCCAGGAATGCAGCACAGAAGGAGGTAATGAAAAACCACCTCTGTTCATCTTTTGCCATGAAAACCCTATGGAATTGCTAAAAGTCATCTAATGGCCAACCCCCCACCCCCAAACTCACCACCCTATCTCAGGGAGGAGGATTAATCGAAGCAGAAGATGTGAGGTACCACTGCAGCCACTTTCTTACTGATACTCTATACTGGCCTGTACTGACTTACTTTCTCCCCCAGAAAGAGGAAACTTCCTCCAGCTATGGTGGTATCAGATTCTAGTGACTGCAATGCTGGATTGAAATGTGGTTCATGTCAGTTTATGGCTGAACCACAAACTGAACCAGGAGGTTCGTCCATGAACTGAATCACTTTGTGGCTCGTGGGCCCACAAACTCAATTGAAAAGGACCACAGTCCTCCTCGCCTCTTTTTTCTTTAGCCAAATATTCCCCTTTCTGCAAGGACTCTGATGTTAGCTTCTTTAATTACACAGTCAGATACAAATCATCATTTGGTGGCTAATTTTAACCTAGCTGCAGACAAAAACATTTGTATGAGTATGATTGAAATCGCCATAGTTTCTGTGTTTGGTTTTCTGTTTTAAATTATACATAATTATTTACATCTATCTGAATGCAATCATTCACATTTTGGAGGAGGAGGAGGATTTATATCCCGGCCTTCATTTGGAATCTCAGAGCAGTTTACAATCTCCTTCCCTTCTTCTCCCCACAGACACCCTGTGGCTGAGAGAGCTCTGAGACAACTGCTCTTGAGAGAACAGCTCTGAGTGAATTGTGATTTGACCCAAGGTCACCCAGCTAGTTGCATGTGTAGGAGTGGGGAATCAAACCCAGTTCTCCAGATTAGAGACCACTTCTCTTAGATTAGATTAGAGAGCCAGTTTGGTGTAGTGGTTAAGTGTGCGGACTCTTATCTGGGAGAACCAGGTTTGATTCCACACTCCTCCACTTGCACCTGCTGGCATGGCCTTGGATCAGCCATAGCTCTGGCAGAGGTTGTCCTTGAAAGGGCAGCTGCTGTGAGAGTCCTCTCAGCCCCACCCACCTCACAGGATGTCTGTTGTAGGGAAGGGAGATAAAGGAGATTGTGAGCCGCCCTGAGACTCTTGAGTGGAGGGCGGAATATAAATTCATTGTCTTCTAAATCCAATATCTTTTTAACCAATACACCAAATTGGTTCTCTGGGAATCTGAGCTTTCATTTCTAGGATATTTTGGCCCCCTCCTGGCCAAGCCAACAATGTCGGCAATTAGGTCGGGGCCATTTTTTCCCCACCCAGGGAAGGATCGGGAGGCTGACAATCCTTCCCGGCATATGGGGAACTGCATTGGGTGGGGCGGCAGGGGCTATATTAGCCCTGACCCCGCCCAAACACACGCAGTTTTTTCCCAACTCTCAGCCCACCCACCCACCCTGCAGCAGTACAGGCTCTGACCGATCGCCTTATTAGGGGCCAGGTAGGAATTTTTTCACTCTCACACGATTGGCCTGAGGGGAAGTGTTTTTCGCCTACCTTGTACTGCTTGATAGTGAAGGTTGTACTTTCAGGTTAGAGATTGTTGTGTTAATCGGTCGCTTGGCAGGAGTAACAGGCTACAGAAATTAACAGGTGAGCACCTACGGCTCTGCACCAGCTTGAGTGCATGTGGTCTGTAAAAACAGCAGATGGGCTTCACGGCTCAATGCCACGAATGCAGATCACAACAAAGCCTTACTGGGGGGGCGGATCTTTCTTGTCAGATTGATGCCAGCCCTGGTGAAGGTGGAGTTTAGAGCATGGCCGGCCCAGCACCAGCCATAATCCAGGGCTCGTTCTGGGGACTAGGTGGCTCGCCCATCACAGGGCAAGGTGGGGTCACGGTATGACCCCAGGGTTTGTCCTGTTAGTCTTACAGCCCTTGCCACCCCAGTTATTGTGCTAATGTTTAATAAAGCGACTCCGTTTACCCAAATTACTGTGTCAGCCTCTTTATTCTGACTGGGTGGGGAATAGATGCCCATTTATTAGCCTGTCCTACTACCATTCACTGGAATAAATGTACCCTGTTCTCACCAACCTACTAAAATTCTGTGCTCCACATAAGTAGCAACAAGAATAGCTTCTGTCTGTACAGGTTTATTTCTTCTGCAATCTCAAACATTTATCCAACAACACCGCTAAGTTTTTCATTTCTAAATGACAGGTATGAGAACAAACCATTTTTTAAAATAAAAATTTATCACTTCACACTCATTAATCCTTATAAGATTTTTTGAAAGATTTATAATACTTAACTAAACAACCCTCCATGACAGCACTAAATTTTCATGTCTAGGATGATTTATAAGCCTGCATGTATCATCACAGAGGCAAATTTTTTACTGTGAAATTCTTTCAAGACATTTACAGTCATATTTTAAACTCCAGCTGAATACAGCTCAGCTGGCTGTATTTGCTCATTGTCTCATTGCTTGGAAATTTGGAGCAAATGTATTGCCTTCTGAAGGGAAAAAAACCCTATGTTGTTAAATCTATTTTCTGTTGAGTCATCATACATTGAACCCTTCAATACGTTAGATGTTTTCAGAGACTTTCCATCTGTTTCCAGCACAGAAACATTATATGTTATTTATGGTATCTTTTATAGAATTCATTCATCTGAGAAAAGAAGCAACTTTAAGCTGTTCTGATGATGCTTCTGAAGCAATTTCCCAACAAACATTCACTGTAGCTCCTAGCAAACACACCGAATCACTGATTTTCAAGCCTAGAGGTTTTCACACCAAAGAGGTCCAGGGGAAACTGTGGAAATGTCATCCTTTCTACCCTTACTCATTGTCCACACTCATTGTTCACTCAAGATCAGATTTTGTATGTCTTGAATGGATTGGGACAAAAGGCAGTTTCTCAGCCTATCACCTCCCAGCAAATACAATGCTGATTGTTGGAAGATGAGGTCACTTCCTCACACTCAATGTTGACAATGGAGAATAAGGGATCTCAAGTCAGGCGGACAGAATGATAAGTACTCTAGACAAAATGTCACAAAATAGATATGATGCAAGATACCATAACTTTATTATTTTTTTTTTTACTTTAAAGCTATCATTCAGGGCTGCTAATTTGACTGGAATAATGGTGCAGGGGGAAGGATGCGCTGAGCCTCCCCTCCAAGCCATAGTCTGTTGCCACCATAACTTGTGAGAGTGAATTTCATAAAGTCAATTATTGAAAGAGCAAAGGATGTTCTGCCATCTTTTAATACGGTACTTCATCGCTATGCCAACATTTTAGTGTGTGAAATATATTCTTGGTAGATTTACTTCATCAAACCATATATGGTAGATTTACTTCATCATCAGAGCAGCTTAAAGTTGTTTTCTTTTCTCAGTAAAACAAACCTTTTGGGAGAAGAGAAAATAATCAGCACTGACCTGACACATCCAGAAATGTCTGTGCGCGCCCGGTTCCAGCACTACTGACAGCAATACATTCATAAAAATCTTCATCCAACAGTGAGACTTTGGCAATCTCCCAGTTCACACTCACTGATTCTCTGTAAAACAAATTGTAAAAGGAATGACAGTGGAAAACCTAGGGCTTAGTCTCTTCTTGGTGACCAGTCTTTCCCTACCATCTTCACTCTGCCGGGCAGGCTCAGGACATGGCATCTGTGCTCATTTTTAGAGAAGGGAAGTGTTGCCCACAGCCCAGGCCAATTGCTAGACCCTAACATTCAGCAAAGAGAAGGTCATCCTCTCTTTACCAGGCAAGGCCAGAAAGCCCTCCAGGCCTGGCCATCTCAGCAGCTTCATACCACCACTACAACCACTAATCAAAGCACTTACACTGTATGGCCGTACTCCCTTCTGTGCTTGAAGGAGGCTCAAGCACCCATAGTTCTAGGTAGCTGAATAGAGTAGGCCATATCCACAGTCAGTGAGGTTCATAGTTAAGACAATGAGACCTTGACACACAGTGTGTTGGATCCAGACTTTATTTTCCAACAGCAGAATGGAATTTTCCTTCCTCTTCCCCTCCCATGGCAGCCCACTGATCTCCACAAAATGCTGCTCTTGGGGGCAATCTGAGGAATGGCATGAGAGGGTGTCTGAAGCAGGAAGAGGGAATCACTAGAAATGGCCAATTTAGTCCAGATAAATTGTATCTATATTAATATTCCTTTCTAAAATGAAATATTTGGAGTATAAAAGAAAGAAGCAGAGAAAACATGGATTAGATGCCCAAGAGCATCACATGTTGTATTTAAGCTGCTTTGGGCCCCTTGGGAGGGAGAACAGTATAGTAGAATTGTTTTGATAATATTAAATAAATATACATCCCATTTAGGGCTGCCAAGTCCCCAGTCCGGGCTCCACTGGGCCAGTGGAGGTCGCCAGTGTGATGACATCACCCAAAAGTGACGTCATTGCACCGGCAATGGTGTGCAGTGGCCACTCTAGGTGTTTCTGGGGAAACTCTATGGTACCTATTGTACCATAGAGTTTTCCCTCTCAAATGGCTAGAGTGTCCAGGAAAACCATAAAGTTTCCCCAGAAATGCCTAGAGCAGCTGTGTGCAATGTCACTGGCGCAATTATTTCACTTCCGGGTGACATCATTGCATTGCCAGCACATGCTTTGGGCGCACGCTTTGTGCACACGTGAAATTCCCCCGCTCCAGAATGCACAGGATTTGACAACCCTAATCCCATTGTATACGGTGCACAGCACTGGAAAGATCTTAATATGTCCATGCAAAATGTCTACATTTTTTAAAAAAAATAAAAGCATTGTTTTGCTATTTTTCACTCATCTATACAGTTTGCTGCGTCTGAAAACTCAAGGCTTTTTTAATGATTTCCTGTTTAATGTTCATGTTTGTAAGGCCTTTTTGGAGTGCCATCCTAGGCAGCATTCGCCCTTCTAAGCCCACTGACTTCAATGGACTTAGAAGGATGTTAACTCAGTTTAGGAAGGCTTTCATAGTCATACTTCTGACAACTGCCTCCAAAATGTACTGACAGCCCCTCATCAACAAACAGAAATACAAAACAACCACAAGAATTCAACCATCAAGCAGCTGAGTCCACAATTTCTCATGATGAAATACCACTTGGCCCATCTAATCATACATCACAGTGTTCATTCATACATGTGTGCGTGTATTATTGAGACTATCACTATTAATATGTTATGCCTGTCTTCCTCCTAAAATCAAGGTAGACGAATCCATACGAAACTTGATCAATCCTTTTTAACACACGCACACACACAACTCCAGACTCTTTACTCAACAGGAGAGAAGCCAAGATAAATCTCATTACTTAAAGATGGTGCTCTCCGTCAATAAACCTTGGCTCAAAGATTACTTTGTGAAATCACCAGCGTATTCTGCTATATTCAACAGCCATGTAACAAGATAGGAGGAAAATTAAGACCAAAAAACACAAGCCATTTGATCCTTGCAGCTTGGGAGGAATTACAGAACTGGGGAAGTATGTGCCTAAGATGACTTAATGGAACCTCATAAAAAAGACAAACTGCCCAGGGAAAGATTATAGGATTCAGTTTGTTAATTAATTAATTGCTAACATATTACAAAACATAAGCCACATACTTTCTGCATTTTAAAAGATTAAAGGGGACCGAACAAGCATTTATATTTTCTTGTAAAATATAGCTAAAGAATCAATCGGGTTCTTAATAGCTAATATGGCCCTTAACAACAGTAATCCCTGCTGCTTGCTTGATGAATGGCTTGACTTTATCAGTAGGAAACATCCATAGACTCAGGTGCTGCGTGCAGACTAGCAACTTGCAGCGGCTTAGGGAAAAGCCAACACAGTTGTAGGTGCCCAGGAATGCTCAGACAGTGCATGCCTGGCTACTGGAAGAGGGACAGGCTGCGTGCAACTGGAGGAGCAGTCACACCACTCGTGCACTTGGAAGGCACTTCCCTGGTGTGCCCCAGCCATTCAGACAGCCAGGAAAGGCAACAAGGAAGCACTTCAATGATTTGCCACCAGGTAGTACCTGCTGGCTCTCTGAAGTGGCAGTGAGGCGGCTGCAGGTGAGGTGTGTGCACTTGCAATCTGAGGCCCAGATGTGTGATTGTAAATGTGCCATTTTAATCTGGGGGTGGAGGGTGGCTATGTCACCTCAAATTGCCTGTCTGAATTCAGCCAGGGAACCCTTTCCATATTGATTTATCTGCCAAGAAGGCCATGCACATTGCATAGGGAGATTCCATAGACCACGTATCCAACTTTTGTAGGGAGAATACATGAAGCTTCCTTGATACTCAGTCAGACCCTTTGGTCTATCAAGGGCTCTAACTAATCTACTCTAATCAGCAATGGTTCTACAAGATCTCAGGAAGAGGTCTTTCTTGCCACCTACTACCTGATTCTTTTGGATAGGTGGATAGGTGTAAGGTTGAATGTGTGACCTACATGTCAAGCAGGTGCTGGATAGTTCATCCTTCCTCTATATGAATTGGCAAACACCATGGAGTGTGCCCAGTAGAATCCCAGTTAACCATCTAAGTAGTCATTTTGGGTATTAAATCAGTGGACGGTGATGCTTAAATATAGAGTGAGCATACTCTATATTTGCCAGTGCTTCTACATTCTTAGTACTGCACTTATGGCTAAGGCAGGCTGCATAAGAGCTACCACCATAGCCTTCCTTGGACCAAGCCAGGCAACATGGGAGGAGGTAAACACTCCCTTGGACCTGTGCCATTGCCAACCAGGTCCAAGACAGGCTGAGAGATGCTTCTTCTACAAACCACCTAGACACAACCAGCACAGTGCTGGAGGAGGGTGCTTGGAAAGGGGAAATGTCTTCAGCCAGACTGCAGCTGTATATTGTAAGGGAAGATCAGTAGTTGTGAGCCAACCGTGGGATGGGTCCAACCTGCTTCCAGTCTAAAGAGCCTTCCTCCAACTTAAGCAGGTCTTCTGAAGAAGAAGAGGAGGAGAAAGAAGAAGAAGACTGCAGATTTATACCCCGCCCTTCTCACTGAATCTGAGACTCAGAGCGGCTTACAATCTCCTATATCTTCTTCCCCCACAACAGATACCTTGTGAGGTGGGTGGGGCTGAGAGAGCTTCCCCAGAAGCAGCCCTTTCGAGAACAAGCTCTGTGATAGCTATGGCTGACTCAAGGCCATTCCAGCAGCTGTAAGTGGAGGAGTGGGGGATCAAACCCAGTTCTCCCAGATAAGAGTCTGCACACTTAACCACTACACCAAACTGGCTCAGCCTCTTGCTAAGAACCTAACGAGTTAGAGAAAGGCTCCAGACTCCCCTGAAACTCTAGAGTTTTACAGAACATATTTTGAATACTTAATAAGACCATTGCTATCAGCGCCTTTAAACTTAAAAGATGAATTACATTGGAACAGACTGGACTCAAAGACACTGGGGGGAAAAAAACTTTTTCTCAATTATAGCCATATGTAATCACTTGTTAAAAACAGCATAATTTTCAATTTATTAATCTAATTGCTCCAAGACAAACAATGCAGTATGTTTTTCTGCCACATGCACTACAAATACATAATTTCATATACCGATAACTATTGCTTCTCCTTAAGGTGCTGCTGGACTCATTTTCTTTTTCTACTACTCAAAATACCTGTGTTTCTGATTGCGTGACCCAAACATGGACAACACATGCAGAAATGGATTATGCAAGTATTGAGTTAATCTTCTATATTTTCCTGGTAAATGAATTGGAAGAACCAAAGTAATAGATCCTGGTGTACAAAACACTAACAAACAAAGCTTGTCTCTATGGCTACAAAAGCCAACAATACTCATCCTGATTTCACCACTGCATAATAGAGATGCTATACGCACATTCATCCAGTGAAAAGAAATCTTTCCAGTGATATTGAGAGATGGTTACTTACTTGAAGAACTGATCCATTCCCAGTTTTATTCCATTTCTGCTAAAACGGACTGTGAAAGGTATGAGGCTTTCCACATGGCAAGAAATGTGACCTGGCTGCAGATAATATCCTGGAGTTTTTTCAGGCATGGTTACTTTTGGAACATCTAGAATAAAATTAGGTTTATTCTCCTTATATACTTCATATGGTAGTATAGTAATTTCACCTCCATGATTCTAAGAGGTGAAATCTGTGTTCTATCAGACACAGTTTTGGGGGGGAAAGGGGAATGTATGATGGGGCCCCATCACTATAAATATTAAATAACAGTTTGATTTTTTTTTAAAAAAAAATTAAAATTACCAGGAATAATATTGGAAAATGAAACACTTGATACTCTCTGGAAGAGGTAATCATCTTTGTCATAACCAGTTATTTTAATAAAGAAGGCTTCATTTGGTGGAACAAACTCAGTAATATTCCAGATTCCATAAGGTCTTCTGTCAGGATAATACTTCACAGGAATGGTCTTCAGCAGATCTCCTGATATGCTTAGCAATTCTAGACGGTCCACTCTAGCAGGAAGATGAATTCCTGTGGTATTTAGCAGAATGAAGGTAGGTATCCCTATTAAGGAAACAGAAATCAAGAATTACAAAGCTGTAATGCTGAAGCTTCCTAAGATGTAGGCAGCTCTGCAACCCATGTGAAGTCCTCCTGACTCATGGGCTGAAAACTGATGTCCTAGACTACAGCATGTCTTGATTGCTCTAGGAAGATAATTGTCTACACAGCTTTTCAGCACAGCCCTTTTCAGTCAAAACCATGCAAAAGATTTTGACCATAACCCAGAGGCCTCAGCATAAGAAGGCTTCCAATGTTATGAAACAGGAAACTTTGACCTGCACACTGGGGAACACACCAACATGAAGAGCAAAAGGTATCAGCAAATTGTCTGGACATCGCTTCTCACTTGCCATATGCATTTTGCCATAGCTGGGTAACAATGGGAAAAACCACCACTGATTATTTTTGTTCATTTGTTCCGCTGTGATTTGTTTTTGCTAGTTTTCATTGTTTTACAGTGCAACCCTAAACTGAGTAACATCCTTCTAAGCAGACATGCTGCAAGCCACCATGGGCCCCCAGACAAAGATTCCATCTGCCTAACTCCTCTCCATATGACCCTGATTCAAACCATCATAACAAACCAGATCACCTGGCTGGCTGTTACCATGCATCTATAATACTAAAAGGATCCACATGTCCATCTGTCTGTTCATTTGTGGCATGCTTAGCTCATTAGAAAATAAAACTAGGAATCTCAAAATTGGCCACTGGCTTGAGGATGATTGTGGGAGTTCCATAGCTCATAATGCAAGGGATTGGAATATCTTGGCCCAGGTTATCTACAGACACCCCCCCCCCCAAAAAAAATGCTATTTGCAATGGAAGCTACTCTTATGTAGTGCTTAAAGTGCTGCATTAGAATCTGGAAAATCCATGTTCAAATCCCTACTCTGCCATGGAAGCTAACATACCTCATAAGGTTCTTGTGAGGATAAAATGGAGGAAAAGAAAACAATGTAAGCTGCTTGGGGGGGATTAGAAGTAGGGAGAGACAAATGGCAGATCATAGAAGGAAATGGAGAAAAGTGTGGGAAAGATTTAGAGAAATGTAGGAAAAGATAAGTTTTTTTAAAAAAAATGCTACACAATGTCAGGGCTTCCCCTTTGCAAGATCTAGCTGAGCAGGAGCTGGGAGGAGACTAAAGGAAAAAACAAACCATATACTGGTGAAGATAATGATCTTGCTAGGAGGCTAAATCCTGGCAAGGACTGTAGCTTGTCCTAGCAGGTCTTGCTTTGTTTCAGTGCTGGCTTGGCTGATGGGTTTAATATGATCTGATCAGCAAACGGTTTCCCTCAGCCTCTTATTAAACTTTGCTAAAAGGTCCAACTAGCGGAAACTGGATGCTTTTTACTGTACTCTGTCTTCCTTGCACCCCTAGAGGCTGTAGTCAGGACTGCATTAGAAAAAAAATTAATGAATTTTGCAAATGCTTCCCTGAATTTTGTCCCCTGAGCGCCCCCACCCCAAGGCCTTACTTCTATGATTCAGGGGGACTCAGAAAGGTGTAACTCTGCTTAGGAATGCACCACAGGTTTAGTTTTGTGGATTTAGATTACTCAAAAGGCAGGATTTAGATTACGTAAAAGATTACTTTATTATCTCCATCATCACTGCATAAATCTGTATTAAGACAAGAGTTATTTCAATGACAACTGGAGTAGAAATCAACCTTGCACTGGTCTGCTGGAAGTCATTTTGAAGTCTAAAGTCGGCTTTCTGGAAAAACCAGCTCGGAAGTCAACAGTGCTGAGCCCCGTGATACGAACGGAATGTCGTCCACTACTGGATGTCTGAAAAACAGTTTAGAAGAAATATGTTTCAGTGGTCAACTCTTAGTCTTTTTGAGCATTAACTGAACCCACTAGACTTCAAACTTGCAATCCTGAACATACAAGAAAACCAGATCATACAAGAAATACTGAAACTTACTACTGTATAAACAAAGTTAGGGTAAACCAACATGTTTTAAAATAGATATATAACCAGGAATTCCAAAGCATATAATATGACAGACATTTTATAAAAGAATTATTATGTCAATGAATAGACTTACTTCATTTAATTATTCAGACCGTAGTCAATGCATAAAAGAGACTTAGGCCTTGTATCAATGTATTTATTTATTTATCATTTAAATTTATATTCCGCCCTTCCCGCAAGTGGGCTCAGGGCAGATCACAAGACAGAAATAAAAACATATCAGTAGTCAATATAAAATAAAACAAATTAAATGCAGCATAAATTAGCAGGACACAAGAATGTACAACTGGCGTCACTGGTCTCTGAAACTTCTCTTTCTTACCATTGAAAAAGCAGTTTGCTTACCTTCAGACAGGCACCAAGCCATTTCTTTATTTGGGTGAGGCTCACTATGCCCATGGCTGAAATTCTCTGCTTTATAGCTTTTCCTGGCACAGTTACTAACAAACCCATAATCTTTCCTTACTGTTTCTACATTTTTAACCCTTTATTTTTAAATTAATTGTAGCATTTTCTAGGAGAAGAGGCGACTTTGAATGTAACATTCCCTGAACAACGGTTGAGAAATCAGGAATTATCATATATCTACGCCAGGAGTTACTGGGCATGATTCAATGACCCGTTGACAGGGATGTCTATCCATAATGTATAGGAATTAAGATGTATGAAAGTTCCAAACTGAAGATATTGGCTTGGAACCAACCAGCCATTCGTAGAAAGCACACAGAGGTTGTTGATCACACATGCTAAATAATTCAGTTTCAATCCACTTTCAGTGCACTCCCCACTGTGATTGCCACTAGAAAAATGGGGTGCTTTCACACATCGCATTTTCAATCCACTTCCAGTGCACTTTGCAACTGGATTTTACTGCGCGAAATGGTGAAATCCAGTTGTAAACAGTCACTGACATAGATTGAAACTGCATTATTTAACGTGCAAAAGCGCCGATGATTCCTGCAGGATCCAGGTGGACAAAAAGTCATTTGGGTGAAGGGGACTGCAGTAAGTATAGTTTCCCTGATGAAAGAGGGAGGAGGTGCAGTTTTGCCCTGTTCTTCCTCCCCACTGCAGCCTCTCTCCTCCAGTTGCTTGGTTTTTGCCCATGTGAGTCTGCAGCCCCTAAAATCAACTTCCCAGGGATCACAAGGGACTGCTGAGGAGACATAACATGGGAGGAATCAGTATAAGACAGCAACACCCACTGTTGATTGGTTGGATCCAAGAACAGCTGCAAAGTGAGAAATATTTCCAGAAGTAGGAGCTTTTTCATAAAGATTTGGAGCCCCCTAAAAGCACTCCTTGTACAGCAGGAGGGAAGGGAGCTCTATGGAAATGTAATTCCATACAGTCCACTTTCTAAAGAAGTCATTTACACCAAAGGAACAGATCTCTATCATCTAGAGATCTGCTGTAATCCCAGGAGATCTCCAGAACCCACTTGGACACTGGCAAATCTATGGCCCACAGCACAATTTCTGCTTACCATTTCTGCAGAGCAAAGCAGGCAAGCGCAAATCAGGCAGGTCCAAGGCTCAGCCCAGGCAGAGGTGGCAGAAGCACAGCCTGCTCACCTGCCAGCCACACATTTTTCAGCGTCCCTACTTATAACATTGTCTTCCTGCTTAGAAAGTAGGGATGCCAGACTCCAGGTGGAACATGGGGATCTCCTGGAATTACAGCTTGTCTCCAAAAAATCAGTTCTCCTGGGGAAAATGGCTACTTTGGAGGATGGACTTAATGGCATTGTACCCACTGAGCTCCCTGTTTTCCCCAAGCCGAATCCCCAAATCTCCAGGAGTTTCCTAACCTGGATCTGGCAACTCTACCCCCATCCCCTGATGGTGGCCAGGGGAGACCTGGCAATCCTATTAGCAAGAGACATTGATATCCTCTGTTCTAAAATATCCTGCCTCTGTTTCCTGGAGTCACATGTAGCTGCCATGATTAGTTAAAAGATCTCCCCACCAATATAGTTCCAGTCATACTTTAAAGGACTGTTTGCTTCCATATGTCCCTGTGCACTAACTTTGATAATCAGGCAGGCATCTGTTGGCTATCCCATCAGGTAGCCTAAGTGGTATTGACCAGAGCCCAGATCTTTTTCATGGTGGCTCCTTGAAGATCTTCAGGAGGTGCTACAAGGCCTGCCTGTTCACCAAGGAATTTGAGGTGGGCTGAATGGCACGCAGCTTCTGGGAGGGGGGAGAGATGTAGGGTTTGCTATTTTATTTTTTGTTTCAGTTGAGGTTTTAAACTATTATTGTAAGCCACCCTCAGCCATGAGAAAAGGTAGAATATAAATGTTCGAACAACGACAACAAAAGGGCGCTGAGCCTAGAACAAGATGGCACAAAGATTAGTCCAAAGGAAGGTGGTAGGTGTTCCAACCACTGGAATATATTCTTTCCCCTTTCGGAATTTATTTCAGATATGCTCTGAAATTTATGCGAGCTGAAGACTAAGGCTACACGAAACCAGAAATTATCGATTATTGGTTCAGCTCAGCTTTCTCAGTGCTTAAGTCCAGAGTGGCAGGAGAAGAATATTTTTTTGTCAAGCGACATTTTTGGACTGTTTGGAATTCTATTTTTTAAGAGCAACCTGCAATATTATCATATTACTACACTTTGTTATATTACTAATAGTACCACTTTGCTGCTTGTGAATTTTATTGTTATAATGTGCTTTCAAACATCATATGTCTTTGCTAAATCACAGGTGCTAAAAACTTAAGAGTTTTATTACCCTGGAGTATTTCTTTACTTGTTGAGCTATATTTCTACCCCAGGTCTCCTTTGTATTGCTGAAAAACAGCTACCTGAGCTCCCAGAGGCTAAAACTGGGACCTTCTGCATACAAAGCAGGTATTCAGCTACTGAGTCACAGCCCATCTTAATCATGTCGGCCTTCTGTATCACAAGTGATAAGGTAAGACAACATTAATCTAGTTAGCCCCTATTCCATCAACCACTGTTGAGGGGTTTTTTAAAAAGATGAAAACAAAGTAGGAATTAGCAATAAGGTCAGCACATACCCCTGAGCACTAACTGTGAGCAAAGGAATACGAAAACAGTGATAGCAGCAAAAGAACAAGAAATGTTGATCCATAAATCCTCTTTGTCCCCATGTATGGAGGAGTCATTGATTTTATTCAATCACATCAAGTTAGGAAGAACATGTGGATCCTTAAGTACGTCATTTGTTTTGTCTAGTCAAATTGTACTAAGCAAATATATTCAATGAAACAGTTGTTTTTCATAAAATTACTGCTTAGACAATCCACTCCCAGTAGGCACCGTGACAAATCCGTCTGCCTTTATTAGAAAGGCCACTATTTATTTCTATTGCTTAGCCTTTCACCTCAGTAAAAATCACCAGCAGAGGACTTTTCTGACATAAACCAGCAGCTGTCAAGATCAGTGGATTACAGATATGTATTTCTTTTCTTTTTAGCAGAAAGCCCAAAAGACTTCTGTTATCAAGTGATAATTGACTGTTAAATGTTGCATGGGCAAATGCATTGACTATGGATCTCTTTTATGGTTTTATGCTACCTCTGTATAGGACATCTATAATATGATTAAAGGTTTTGAGCAACTTTCATTTTTCTTCATCAGATCAGTCAAGGAACACATGAAGTTGCCTTACACTGAAGAAGACCATTGGCCTGAGTATTATCTACTCAGACTGGCAGTCGCTCTCCAGGGTCTTGGGTACAGAAAGGTCTTTCAAAGCTCCTGCTAGTTGATCTTTTTAACTGAAAATGCCAAGGACTGAACTTGGGACTTCTTGTATGAAAAGTAGATGATCTTCCACCAAGTCACAACTGTTTTATACTGAGTTGGACCATCGGTTTACCAAAGTTAATATTGTATACTGTGACTGAAAGCAACTCTCCAAGGTAGGGTTCTCATCCCCCTAATGTGGGTGGGGGGTTCTCCACTTTTGGGGCCTGCAATCCACTGCCATGGAGCTGGCCAGCAGGTGGAGCCTTGCCCCCAAAGAATTCCGGTACACCCAATGTGCTCAGCATGATTACTTTACCTGATGACCATAGAGTTTTTCCCCGAATGAAAGAGCATCCCCTGCATGACATGCCCAGTGCAGTGATGTCATTTCCAGGCGATGGCATCACAGCGTGCATACTTTACACATGTGCCAAAGACTTCTGGGAAGAGGACTGGGGTCCCCTGCTAGCAGCCAGGTAAAACCTGGCAACCCCACTCCAAGGGCTCAGGAAGACTCTTTCACATTACTTAGAACCTAAACCTTTCATCAGGAGATATCAAGGACTGAACCTGGTGTCGTGACAAGAGAATGCAGGATGCCCTGAAATAACACAAACAAGCTAGCTTTACATGGGTGCGGTCACACTTACATTAAATCCATCAGCAACCCATCTTTAAAGCGCCGTTATTTCGTATGTCAGATAATCCGCCGCATCCTGTTTCCCGATCAGACAGCATGGAGTTCCGATGGCGTGCCGTGTTGATCCCGTCCCCTGCTCGATCACACAGCGCCCTCCCGGAACTTCTTTCAGATGGCGGCAATCCGCATTAGCGCAGGTGCAGTGCTGGGCGCTAACAGGAGGGTTTGCGGGGTTTCCGGCTATTAAACCTCTTTTTTTTTGTTTCCCCGCTGCTCTATCGATATATCGATATATCGATATATCGTCATGTCGAAATGCAATTTTTGAGCTCTTGCTTGGTGGCCGTCCGGTCGCCGCTGCGCTCCGAGACCTCCGCGTCTCTCGGCACGTAGGGAGGGATCGGCGGGTGGGCGCCCCCCAGCAGCCTGGGCCGGAGGCTGGAACACATCCCCATGGTGGCGGCCAAAGGTTCTCACGTCCCCCGGGCCGGACACGCGACTCGCACGCACACCCGGCTAGAAGGGAGGAGGGGGACGTGATGTTGCAAACTGCTGTTTAGAAAAGCGCACATGAAACATAACATCGATGACAGAGAGGAGGAGAAGTGAAGGAAGGTCGCCGCGCCTCTCGGTCCCCCTTTGGAGAAGACTCTGCAGCCGGAGGCAGGAGCGCGGGGTGGTCGCCGCCAGCCCAGGGAAGTCCCGGCCCTCCCCGAGGGCGGCTTTTAAAGTGGAACCATCTCCTCCTCGGAGCGGCCAAAGCTGCCCGCTTTCCTTGGGCTCCGAGAGAATCGTCTTCCTCCCTTCCATATTTCGATATATCGATATATCGCTAGTACGCAATAAACTAAAATATTTTTTTTTAAAAAGGCCGGGCTTGCACGTTTCAGAAGGCCCCCCCCCTTCCTTCGATGGCGCAGTGATATGCATTTGCTTGTGGCGGGAAGCTGGAAGCGGGAAGCGCTGTTGCAACTCGGCAACGATTGCCCGTCCAGACGCTCCAGAGCGCCCAGGAAGCGCTCAGGAAACGTCTTGTTCCGGATTAAAAGCAGTGGCAAATTAATCCGCGAGCAAGGCGCATCAGCGTGGGACGGGCACGGGCTAAGCACGCTTCACAGATGTGCATGTGTGAACGTCCCGGTAAAATCCGACATGCATGCGGGCTCAACTCATGCCTGTAGCGGGGTTTTTTGGACGTCTGACCGCACCCCATAACTAGTGGCCTCACACTGTATGGGGACTGGGCACTAAAAGCTTCTTGTTACCTGCAAGAAGAAAAGCACTCCCATTTATGGTAATAGATGGAGGGATAATTTGCCATACAGCTAAGAAAAAGCAAGATGGTATGTATTCTCGTTGCTTCTGTGGTCCTAGAGACAGGGGTGTTTTCTAGTTGTTGTTGTTTTCCTTTTAAAGATCATAGAGTGTGCCTAACTGCAGTGCTCATCCATAGATCTAGCCATTCATCCACACAGTGATCAACCACCTAGCTGAGCTTAAGGTTAACAGGGAGGGAGGGGAAATTACTCCATATGCATGGATGGACATGCACAAACACTGGGTGCTTGGGAGTGGGGCAGTCAGGATGGTGGCAGCAAATTAGTTGGGGTTCTCTAAAGATGAGTTGGAGCTCTCTCACACACACACTCATTCCCTACCTTCTTGAAGGCTTGTTGCCTAGGAAAGCAAGGCAAAGAGAGGTGGATCTGGATACCTGGGACTTGCTGTAGGCAAACCAAATGTTCTCCCCACTAAGACACAGCCCCTCTTCAAGTAAGAGAAATAAGGGTATATATGATGGTCAAAACCCAAAGAAGCAAACCATTATTTCTATGTGATCACTGGGACATTTGACTTGTGTTTCTTGATCAACATACTCAATGTACCCTAGACCCATAGCAAACCACTTTTCAAACTTAGGGGGACTTTAGTGGACCTGTAATGTGGTTGAGGATGTGGGAGGTCACTCAGTCCAAAGTCTTGGGCAAGTCGACAGTAAGTAGCTCTTTCAATTTTCAGGAATATTTCTCTGCTGCAAACATAAGACTGTATCACTTCAGAAATCACATTGTTTCCAATCTTCCCTTTGTTAAAAATACCCTCCTTCTGACTGAATAACTAATGCAGAAAACAACCAACTAATACAGCTAACTAAAATAGAAGAAGGACTGGAATAAAATCACCTTGATGCACTAGAGCTAATTTTTGTTGTTATATAAGTGATTCGCCTCCTTGGGTCAGCATTGATGAGGTGGTAGCATTCTACAGCACTCCCCTAAATCAGAATTCTATTGAGAGGATTGTAGCCTTTTAGACTATGGGTCAGAGGCCCATCGTTTAAAGAGCTACAGTCTACTGAACAGAATCCAGATGTAGGCAAGTGCTCTTGAATGCTACCAGCTACTGTGTATAGACCAGAGTCACCAGACCTCAAGTTTATTTAATGAATCACATCAAATGGCAGATTCTCACCGAAGTGTATATGGCTCTCAAACAATCAAAAGCGCTTTCAGGATTGAAGATCTTTTCCAATCCAATAGACACAAGTGTGCCTATTTATTAATGAGGAGATACGGGAATAGAAGTAACTGGTTTCTGAACAAGGAAGCTCATATAACAAACAGAACTAAGCAGAGACTCCATCCCATGAGACTAAACCAATTTATGTAAATATTAGGGGGGAAGTAGACTGTCCCATTGCAATGCATACAATAAATATACCACAAAGATAATCTTGGCTCTGCCACAGCCAAGACTGTGGGCCATTCTTTTGCTGCTGAGACATCCCACATCTTCCAAAACCCTGTACTATTCACTGCATCTGCATCTGTGTCCATGTTCTTTCTGACAAGGCTCCATTTAGACATCAAATCAACTCATTGTTTGGAAGCCAAAGCAGGTTTTGACATTCCAGTCATATAAACATGCATTCAGAGCTGATTTCTGTTGCTGTTTATTTCCTTTCCACTCTTGTCTCCATGATGGAGAAGCCTCTGAAAATCAGAGCAAGGGACATTGCTACAGTTGGTCAATTGGCCATTTGAGATATCTTATAAAACCAAAGTTGAGTTTCCTGAACCACAGTTTGGCATGATGTCTGAACTAAGCCAATGCTGAACTTTGGATAGAGATTTCAGCTTTTTAGACCTCTTGCAAACAATGTTATTTTAGCTTAAGTCTGGCTAATTTGGTCTGTCTTGAGATTGATTGCAACAGACGGAGAGAAATATGCTTGGCTGTGGACTAAATCTGTTCCGATTTCTATCCAAACTAAGCATGAATAATGCCGAAACGCGCTTGGAACCATTCTTACTAACAAGCAGCTTCATCTCGCTCCTAAAGAAAATGAAAGCATTTGAACTAATGGAAATAAGCAATTATAGGTGGTGGTTGTTTTTAAATTAAGAGCTCTGTTAGATACCACAGACTTCATGCAGTTTTGTTACATGAGAAACCACAGCCCAGACTGAGAGTGGGGTTTAGTTGTCAGAAAACGTATATTTTTGTTTTGGTGTTGCTATAGCTACAGGTAGCTTTACATTACAAGGAGGCTTCAAAGGGGTGCCGCTCATTAAACTAGGTTGATTTCATCTTGCACACTATTGCTTTTCAGCTAACTAGCTGGCACTGATCGGGAGGTCAAGTGTGAATAATAATAATAATAACTGTTACAATCCTTTCTGAACAAACACGACATCCAGTGGATGACTCTCTGCTTCAAAGTAGTTGCAGTCTTGCACTCAGTTACAGCTGTGTAACTCACACTAAACCAATGGGTCAAAAGTACATTGCTATGTTGCTATGCTGTGGGAACTATTTGCAGCAACGACTGCAAATAGTTCCCACTGGCTTTTCTTCATTTTCTTCCTGCCCTGAAACAGAGGCTCCATTTTAATTTAACTAGCTAAGAGGGTTCTGCACCATCTTCAAACATAAAACCAAAATATTTTTGATGTAATATATTTGCGCTTTTCAGACTGTATGTAATGGCATTTCCCCCCATTTGGTGACAGACTTATTTTCTCTCTCCAATCCACTTTAGAATTTTATAAGGAGAGCAAGTCATTACACGCCACTGTTGCAGTTAAGATGCTATGGTGGCATGACCGCGCTGCAAAACAGATTTTATGTAATTTATTCTCATTGCAGAATGTATCTGTTCCAACCTACAGACTTTAAAATGCTGAGTTCTAGAGACCAGCAAAGCATAGCACCAGCCTTTTCCAGTCCTATTCCTGCGGATCCCTCAGTTTTTAGAAGACAGCTCATAACTTGGATCCTGACCAGGCTGAGCAGACTAGGTTTACAGACAGCATCTGGCATGGATTGATGAGGGCTCTTGCTTTGATATACGGTAATTCTTCAGCTATCAAAAGTGATTATTAGGACACTCTATTTCAATGCTTCAAAATGTGCTTTAACATATTTAGAGTCAAATTCAGAACAAATTTCCCTCCACTTGCATTCGGTTAACCTACCAGCTAGTTTTGATTGTCTCAAGGTGCTCTGTAAACCGAGGCGTGAAATGAACTCTATGATTCTGTCTACTACATTTGTTTTATCCTTCCTTTTGTTTAAGAAGCTTAGGGCAACCAACATACAACCCTCATTTTATTGACACAACAACTCTGAGAGCTAGGTCACCCAGCAATCTCAATGGATAAGGCCTCTCTGAACTCCCAAATCTGACAACTACACCACAGTGACTCTTGACAGCCACCTATGGGTTGTTTCATCCATTATCAATGCTCCTCCAGAACCGATCTGAATTGCATGATCAGATGGCAACATCTATTCCATTCCACAGTCATTACCATCCAGTTTGGTGTAGTGGTTAAGTGTGCGGACTCTTATTTGGGAGAACCAGGTTTGATTCCCCATTCCTCCACTTGCACCTGCTAGCATGGCCTTGGGTCAGCCATAGCTCTGGCAGAGGTTGTCCTTGAAAGGGCAGCTGCTGTGAGAGCCCTCTCCAGCCCCACCCACCTCACACGGTGTCTGTTGTGGGGGAGGAAGGTAAAGGAGATTGTGAGCCTCTCTGAGACTCTTCGGAGTGGAGGGCGGGATATAAATCCAATATCTTCTTCTTCTTTCCTGACACCAGTGAAAGTTTGGAATTTACTGATCATGCCAGTTTCACAGCACATCTCTGGATGTCTGATCACTCTCCTGTGAAGTCAAGCCATTGGGGAAGTCAGATCACTCACTTCCATCTTCACTGCCATTTTTTTTTTCAGTTAGAGATGTGTGCATTGGTGCATAGGTGGATATCTGCCTACTCCATTTCCCCAACCACAATATTTTGAGGGGATTGTGAGCTTTTCTACTGTTTTTAGGGAGCTGTACTTTGGATAGATTTACACACAGGTCTCTGTGTCAGCCTCTTCAGCTCAGCCAGACCACCCCCTTTTCTTCTGTTATTGAGGACTCGGCTGGCAGGGCTCCAAAGCCTGGTCAGAGAATGGGCTTAATGACCACAGGTGTGGTGGGGCCCCTGGGTACATCTGGAGAAAGAACTAACCCCCCAACCTCCATGGCAGCAAGGCTTCGGATGCGTTGGGGATTGTGTAAGGGCTCAGAAAAAAAACCCAGAAAAAGTGCTGCCCCACCACTTGCTCTGGGGTTACCATGCAACAAGAGTCTGATCAGTCAACCATGGGGTGAGAGTGTGGTGCAGCTTGGTAAGGGTGTCTGATCCAAGCACTCCGGAACTAAAAAAATCCTGATCAAATTACTCAAATGCAAAGCGAAATGCAAAATTGTTTGTTCTGGCACTCTATTGGTATCTTTCAAAGGTATCTTTACTGAGGTTTTAGTATGTGATTGAAAAATTAATTGACTTAATGAAACAAAGGTGATTAATTAGCTAAGCAAATTCTAATTAATTCTTAATCAACATTAAAAATACATAAAAATATGTGAAAAAATGGCAGAAGGAAAAGAGGAGAAAGTAGAACAGAACAGAATAGAATTAGCCAATTAAAAATATTTCAGCTAGTCAGCCAATTATAATTTGCTTAGCTAATTAATCACCCTTTTTCATTAAATTCCTTAAGGTTTCAATCACATACTAAAACCTCAGTAAAGATACCTTTAAAATATTCACTTTTCATCAATAGAACACCAGAACAAACAACTCTGCATTTCACTTTGCATTTGAGTTATTTATGGGAACAGTCCAATGGAAATGAAGGATGAACAGCTAAATAAAACAAATCACTATATTCACAGTCCCATGGATTAATATTTGGGCAATTAACACCAACTCCCACCAATTAATCAGCTAAAGCTTTCATGAAATTCTGAAAATGTTTAATGCCCATTGCCAACCTATTTGATCACATCCTCCTCTTTCAGAGCTGGCACAACACTGGGATACTTCTAACCATGGTTAAGGGATTGAAAGTGATCCATGACTGATACACTCCCTTGCCTCCTCACCTTACCAGTCTCCACTTCTTCCTATTCCCTCCTTGCTGCCTTCTACAAGCAGCACATCTCCATGGCTGCTATTAAGGCATAATCCCCCTGCTGTCCTTCTCCAAATTCATGAATTGGCCAAAGGCCACAGTCCACTGTAAGATGGTAAAAAAAAGTCTTCCGTCTAAATGATAACAAGGATTGCGTGCCTCACCATATCAGTAAGCCATAGCAAGTCTCCTCACACTAAGCAAATTAATGCAATGATGAAATAATTAATTAATATTAAATATCAAATTATGAGTCCCAGCAGCAATGGTCCATACGAAGGCCCCAGGTTTTTATTACTCCATTTCAATTTTAACAATTTTCTTCAGTGGTATGGGCTTCAATCAATTATTGTGTAGATGCCAAGGAGTTATACTTTATTTCTGTATATGATTTTGAATTCCCCTCTAGACCATTGCTGCGTTGGACTCATAATTTGATATTTAATGTTAATTAATTATTTCATTATTTCATTACATCAATTTACCTAGTATTGGGAGAATTTTTTTGGCCTTGTATATACCATCACTCCATATATATTGTATTGTATCTCACCATACTAAGCCATTAACAACATTTTACATGTATCACAGCTAGATGAAAGGTACTGCATTGTTGCTACAGCAATATTACCTTAATTGTCCATGTTCCTGGAGCTGGATCTTTTATATTTACTACCTTTGCAGAGTTTTCAATATTCAGTAATTCATTCAAGCCAGACCCTTTCTTGATGAGCTTACCTATAATACAGACAAAGAAGGAATAAAAGTGTTTGTTTGTTTGTTTGTTTTACAGAAAACTTTATGCTTGAACTGCTTTGCCCTCCATATCTTTGAAAATCTAGGACACGATCCATTAGTATAGGGCTCAACAAAGTGGGGCTTCTGACAGTGACAACACTGGAGATGCTAAACAACTCAGTCAATCTCTTTTGTATTGTGGCAATGAAACACACAATTGGTTATTCAAAATCCTTGCACAAATATCGAATGATGCGCACATTACTAACTACTTTCCAAAAAAGGATAAAAATGGAAGGGAAGGTTCAGACTTCCCAAATGGCTTGACTTCACCATTTCCACATGTCTGAACAAGGGAGTTCAGACATCTGGAAATGTGAGGTGAAACCACTTGTATCTGTAAACCCTGGACTTTCTCTAGCGTCAGAAAACTCACAATCGAGAAGGGGTGAGGCCAGAGGGGTGATGACAGGGGAGCGGGATACTGATGATGTTCTTTGAATGTGATTTTTAAATCCACAGGGTCACAACAATGACATCAAATCAAACAGCTCCTCTGCCCGGAGCCCCAGTAGATCATGCACTGTTGCATTTGAAGAGTCACTAGTATAGATTTACTCATCCTCATCTTTACTCGCGGATCCAATGCACTATTTGGCTGTAGAATCCTTTAACATTTGCTCAGCCACAGCTGGTCTCTTTATATCAATGTCCAACCTTCTTTTACTCCATGCTATTTATGAATGGTAGAAACTTGTTTATCATTTGTTCTTCCATACCTTGTGAAATGAAGGTCCACAGGGCTATGCCAAGCTATCTAATGGTAAGGCTGGTTTTATAGAGGACTACTCAATCTTTGTAAAAATCAAGAGCATTTTAAGGGTATATATACCATACAAACCTACAATGATTTTTATACCACTTAGAATATCATACTTTACCAAAAGAATACTAAAAATTGTGACTCAGTGAGGTGAGAAGGATACCCAAACCACCCATTGTCCTTTCTTACATAAAGCAGTTTGTTAACATCTCACCTAGAGGATCACGGACTTCAATTCCTGGAGAAGGACCACTCAGTGACACTGTGACCTCTTTCAGGCTAGGATCAAAAGGGATTTGCCAAGCATTTACAGCAGAAGTCAGGTGGTCTGTTGACAAGAGATGAACTTTGGAAGCTTGCACTGCTTCTTCAACCCATTTGAGTACCTACAAGAGAAGAGAAGACTGATGACAGAAGTTAAGGATAGCTTCTGTAGTATATTACACGGGATTATACATCTAGCTTTGCAGGACAATTTTGGTATTCAGCAGTCATCAGAGTAGTTCTCAACCCACTTGTCCTACAGCTTGTCACCCCAAAATGAAACCACTTCCCTGTCCATAAATGTTTAATACTCTCTTGGCCCAATCCAGGATTATTTGATCTTGTGAATTGGTTCCACATCCGCCCAGGTTGAGCAGTTTGCAAAAGAACCTGGCAAAGACACAGGAAAAGAGCCAATGGAAAGAACTGGGATCTCTTCTGTCTGTTTTCTCTCTCACCTCAGTCCACATGATTGATTGCAGGTTGCACTTATCCAATTTGTTTCTTCTCTTGCTAGCACTTGAAATCCATTCACCAAGCCACTTCAATGAGCCTAAGGTTAAGAGCTGCCGTGTCTGAAATCACTGGGATTTTGATAAGAGAAACACTAGCTCTGTTTCCTACATGCTTAAGACATTTGGAAACTAGAATGAAAACAATTTTTTTTAAACTCATAGTTCTACTCATATGAGGCAGGCCACTCTCAAGTAGCCTGATCCTTTTAAGTGGAGATGCCAGGGATTGAACCTGGGACCTTCCTGCATGCAAAGCAGATGCTCTGAGCCACAGCACCTCCCTAATCAGTCAAATCATGTTTGGTTAGGGAGTCCCTGAACAATCAGGTTGTTCCCTGATTCACTGGACACACCACTTTGCACTCTGACTTGCCAGACTCATCCAGATTCTTCTGGGCTCTGCCTCCAGTCTGCAAGTTTCTGCCCCAGTCTTGCCTGTCCCAGCTTCATCTCTTGGCCTGCCCAGGAGGTCAGTGTTCTAACACTTCGAGCTCATGGTTCCCTGTTTACTCTGCCAATGCTCTAGCTTTTAAAAAAATCTGTGCAAAAGTTGGCAGGCACCAGTACACAGAGGTTTGTACAAGTTGTTTCTTTGGTTTTGGTTCACATCCCTTGGGTTTGCAATTCAAGTGAGGCCAAGACTGCGAGACTAAAAACTCTGTCAAACAACACTAGATAAGCAAAATTTAAAAACCACACTAGCCTCAAACCCTTTAGAAGAGGACTGGAATTAAAGTTCATAAACGTTAGCATGTTTTATGCCTCTTTGGGTTTCTTTGTTTGTAGACAGGTCTTTAACACTCCTAGAAGAAATCAAATAACATCCTCTGTGAAATTCTTTCAGCTGAATAAAATCCATTTTGTGCAAAAAAGGAAATTGAAGTTAATCAAAGTCGTACAGGTGAAGCAAATAATTAAATAATGCAGAAAAAGCCTGTAAACAACACAATAGAAGCAGTTCTCTGGAACAGCTTCTCTGGAACAAACAGTCTAAACTGGCTGCAGACAGCCAAAGAGATGGCCTTTGTGATAAAAACATTTTATGACATTTATATATTGGTTTGGGGGTTTTTTAATGTCAAAAATATTTCCCATAAGAAATTCTTACAATAACCCCATAAGGTAGCCTGCTGTCACTATTCCCATTCTGCACAGGAGGGAAAGCACAGGGAGCAGAAAGACTCCTTTGCCTAAGGCTGCAGTGAATTTATCACTGAGATGTAGGGTTGCCAGTTCGTTGGAAAATAGTGGAGATTTTGGGGGTGGAGCCAAGAGAGAGTGGGGTTTTGAGATAGGATTGCCAGGTCCCTCCTGGCAAATGGCAGGGGGTGGGGCAACTTATCAGGAGAAACAAAGAGAACCAGTCTTTGTACAGTTACATGTCTACAAGCACTACCCACGTGACCTGGAAGTGACATCATCAGTTCCGTGATGTCAGGGTGACACTCTGGTATTTAGGCAAAAACTCTATGGTGATTTTGGTGAGTTCCCCCCCACACACACTGGTGAGCTGATCGGCAGTGGGAGGTGGGAACTGGTTGTGGAATATTCTCACCTTCACCAAGGTTTCTGGCAACCCTATTTGGGGAGGGGAGTGTCTTGCATAGATACAATTCCATAGACTCCATCCTCCATAGCAACCAATTTCTCCAGGGAAACTGATCTCTGTGCCTGGAGGTCAGTTGTAATAGCAGGAGATCTCCTGTCCCCACCTGGCAGCTGAGAACCTGGCTGAGGTGAAGATCATCTAGGGCTATCCAAGTTCATAGCAGGCCAGAGTAGTTGCACAGAAGCTGGAAACTAGAGGGAGACTGTAGTGCAGAGGTACTTCTGAACAAATGACTCCTTGCCTGCTTTCTCAAGGACATCCCTGTTCCTTTTTCCACCCAAATAATAAGGCTAAACCAATCCAGACTCTACACAAACACCCCTGTCCTGCCCGTTCTGTCCACAGCAACAGGGCTGCACCTTCAGTATGGTCCCAGCTATGAGCATGCTCTCAGGCACACTAGAGCTCTCTCTAGGGCTGTAGTCTCTCCAAATCCAGTGGTAGTATATTTTGGCCAAAATGTATCCAGAGTTTTCCTCCGCTACATTAATTCTCAAAATAATATTACCCATCCCATTTTAGGAAGGAGTCAGACTTGTAAATTCTAAATGCAACAGAGTCCTTTTGTGGATGGCCATACCATATGCCTCCTCTCTGATAAGGAAGAGCCATATGCCTCCTCTCTGATGAGGAACAGCAATATAGGTCTGCCATGTGGAACAAGCTTCTAGTGCTGAGAAGCAGCCAGGTTCAGCAACTGAATGTCAGTGTCACTGAGGTAGGCCAGGTGGCAAGCAACTCAGCTGCGTAATGCTGATGCTCCAAAAGATAGCAGAAGAAGGAGAGCAAACCAGGAACAATTATCCTCTGCAGAGCTATCACACTAACCAATAGGGCTGCCAACTCTATCTTGGGAAATACTTGGAGATTGGGTGGGTGGTGCCTGAGGAGAGCAGGGTTTGGGAAAGAAAGGGACTTCAGTAGGATATAATGCCATACAGTCTATAAAAGAACATAAGAACCATCCAAAGCTGCCTTTTTCTCCAAGTGAACTGATCTCTGTCAGCTGGAGATCAGCTGTAATCCCAGGATATCTTCAGCCCCCACTTACTAACTGGAAATATTGTCGGCTATCACAGCGCTTGGGTTGCCAACCTCCAGGTGGGGCCTGTCAATCTCCCAAATTACAGCTGATCTCCGGACTATAGAGATCAGTTCTCCTGGAGAAAATGGCTGCTTTGGAGGGTGGACTCTGAGGCATTATTCCCTGCTGAGGTTTCCCTTCCCAAACCCCATCCTCCTCAGGTTTAACCTCTCCCCAAAACATTTTCCCAGGAATGTCCAACTTGGAGCTCCCAGCGCTACATGATTAGGAGGTCTAGGTTGATGCATAGAGGAGGAACTCAATCAAGCCCTCCTTTTTACAAAGCCATTAACTTCAAGGGGCGCTAGGTAAATTTTGATCCATTTCTCCTCAAAGACATCTACCCAGCTACCTCTTCTCAAAGTCCATGTTGCAAACAGCAAAAGCTGAGAGGTGCTAGCCAGCTTTAAATGTGATAATGCTGCATCTGAAGCAACTACAAAGTCTCCAATACTGCCAGCTGAAAGGGTTTTTTAAAATATAAAAACACAAATCTTTAAAAAGCTGATTTTAAAACAAACAGTTTTTCCTGACACATCTTATCCTCAAGCAACAGCCAACTGTGTTAGCATGTGGTCTCCTTAGAACCGAAGTTTATAAAGGCAAAGTGCAAATTAGCAAGTTTGCAGCCCTGCCTGGAAACAAACAATGCAGAGTCAACAAGAGGAGACCTAGCATGAATGGGTCATTTGAACATTTCCAAGAGGTGTGTTTTAAGTTTGTGTGTGTGTGTACTTATCATGGCTGCCCATCATCTTCACATATTTAGTAGAGAGTATCAATTTACTCACCAAAAGTTTGAAAATTTAATACAGCTGGTTTATTTGAGTTTACAGTCTGTGACAGACCACAGTCATATGCATGCTTAAAGGCAGTGAATATGAGTGACAGATAATGGAACTGCAAATGAGTGACAGCTAATGGAACTCATTCTGATTGGGGAACTGCAGCTAACTGTTGAGAAAGGGGGTCAGTTAGGCAGTGGGAGAAAGCATCTGGAGAGTGGGGGAATTGGAAAGTGGTTGGAGAAGGGAGTGGTTGCTTGAGACATTTTCTCATGTGAGAAAAGCCTACTAAAGCAGGGTCTGTGTCAGAGCCAGTGTGGAGTGGCTTGGAATATATGAGAGACTCTGGTGGGAGACTGTTCCCAAAAATACACTCTCTATGTGTATAAAACAAAGAATCACATACTGCAAGGGAATTTTAGTTCTCCAGTATTAAGCTCACTGTCCAGCGGGAGAAGACTGCCAGTCTGGAAGATCAGGATTTGGTAAAGGCGTGCAGTGGCATTGAAAGGCCCTCAAATGCCAAAGTCCCAGGTTATTTATCTTAAAGAGGAGATAATAACAGTCTTGCCAAAGAAAAGGGGTTTAGAGGGAAGACCTTAGTCTTAACAAAAGGGACAATGCTGAGAACAATCTCAAGACTGTATGATTATAAAGTGTAAAGTTTAAATTGGAAATTTGTGCCATGCAACTTTTAAAACTAAGCATTATAACACATCCAGGGCTTTTTCTAAATAGAAAAGCCCAGCAGGAACCCCTTTGCATGTTAGGCCACACCCCCTGACATCACCATTGTTTCACACAAAAAAGCCCAGCAGGAACTCATTTGCATGTTAGGCCATACACCCTGACACCAAGCCAGCCAGAACTGCATTCCTGCTGAAAAAAAAGCCCTGATAACATTGACTATAGCTTCAGAATAAGTCAAACAGTTTTAAGTGTAAAACTGTCTCTTGTTAAATCAGCAGTCTCAGAGGCAGTTCTATGTTTAGTTTTTAACTACATATTCCTGCCTACATATTGCTAATCCCACACACTATGTAAATATCAATTCCCTTCCCTCCCAGTGTGGTCAAATAAGCCAAAAAACTGTTTTAAAAACTGTGCCTTTCATGTCAATTTCTGAAGGGAAATATTTGACAGATGAAGGAATGATCAGGGCTTTTTTGTAGCAGGAACTCATTTGCATATTAGGCCACACACCCCTGATGTAGCCAATCCTCCTGGAGTTTACAGTAGGCCCTGTAAGAAGATCCCTGTAAGCTCTTGGAGGATTGGCTACATCAGGGATGTGTGGCCTAATATGTAAAGGAGTTCCTGCTACAAAACAAGCCCTGGACAGGTTAATCATTTTAGTGAGGTGATAAATAAAGTGGTCGCCTTGTCACACAGCCCACCTCGAACTTGGGCTCCATGATGAAATCTTAGAAAAATATAACATTTCTACTGCTCATGTGCATGCGCTCACTCACACACACAGAGGTTTCCACCTTAAATATAATATTTCTACTACATGCTACAGGAATCAAATCTAGTGATTTCCATTTTTGAACATATGAAGCTGCCTTATACTGAATCAGACCTTTGGTCCATCAAAGTCAGTATTGTCTTCTCAGACTGGCAGCGGCTCTCCAGGGTCTCAAGCTGAGGCTTTTTCACACCTATTTGCCTGGACCCTTTTTTGGAGATGCCAGGGATTGAACCTGGGACCTTCTGCTTCCTAAGCAGATGCTCTACCACTGAGCCACCGTCCCTCCCTTTTTGTTGTTTCCAGAGCTTTTTTTTTAGCAGGAACACGCAGGAATGCTGTTCCGGCTGGCTTGGCACCAGGGGTTGTGGCCTAATATGCAAATGAGCTATTGCCAGGCTTTTCCTACAAAAAGCCCTGTGTGAAACAATGGTGACATCATGGGGTGTGGCCTAATATACAAATGAGTTCCTGCTGGACTTTTTCTACAAAAAAGGCCCTGGTTGTTTCATATCTACTTATCAGCCTCTGAATGTCTGAGTAAGGGGGATAGGAAAAGATTGGGAAACAGGATATGGAGGATGGAAGGTGGAGGATAGAAAGGCTACAGGGGATGGGGGTGGGGAGAAGCTATCCACACTCTGAACACCAAGGTTGATTGCAAAGGTGGGAAGAGTCTCACCTTTGTAGCCATCCTTGAGCAAGGTAAAAACAATCTGCAATTTTTGTCAGGGTTCCCCAATTGTCCAACTGGAATTTTCTTATGAAACACTGTACCACGTTAGTAGGAAATCCCAAAATCACTATTAAAATAGCTATTTCAGTGGAGGGATGTGTAATGAGAAAAACATTAACCAACACTGGACCTGAACACTCATTCATAAATCTAATAAATGCTCCAAATTTAAGAAAAGCGATTTTTGTTGTCGTTGTTTTGCATTTGTGTGTGGGTATATATATATGTGTTTGGAAGTTGTAGTTGACTTCCGGCAACCACTAGTGGGGCTATGGATGCTTCAGAGAAGTGGCTTGCTTGCCTGCCTTTACATTCTGGCCCTGGTATTCCTTGGATGTCTTCCATTCAAGTACTTGCCAGGGTTGGCCCTGCTTAGCTTCTGAGATCTGATGAGACTGGGCTTGCCTGGGCTATCCAGAATTATTTCTAATATGCAGGAGTGGTAAAAAAAAAATCAGTCTCATATTTATTCCAGCACCCCCCAGTCTGGTTTCAGCATCCCAGACAACATGAGGTGGGAGGGACTGCAGGGAGAATGACTATAGATAAGTACCAGACAAGGATATCATCCAGCCAGAACAGTTATCCAATCTTACCAGATAACGTTATGTCAATTGCCCCCTCCTTTTTTTTTTCCTTTTTTTTTGCCCAGCATTTTGACTTTTTGCCAATCATGTCACTGTTTCACCAGCTTTGGAAGGAATTTCAGACGCTGTTTATGCACGACTCTCTTATGCGAGAACCATTTTATTCTCTGGGGCCATTTTCTACTGAGCAGGAGAGAAAGATTTACTTTCACATATCATGAAACAGCACATGTGACGGAAAGAAATCAATGCACATATCAGGTTTTATATTATACTGATCCAGACTACATATTAAAAATTGTTCTTTACCCTGGAGCTACATCCAATTAGGCACACCTTGGTAAACCCACAAACCCAAATCACCCCAGAGCTACCAAGACTGGCATGATAAAGCCAATTAGTCTTTTGGAAATTAGGATACCTTCCTTGAGAATTTTTTCCACCTTTTTTCCAACACTGGTCATTACTGCTCCCAGGACCAAAGGTCCAATTCAGAGAGAAGAAGAATTAGCTAGTTTACCAGCCTAAAACATTTTTTTACTAAGTGAGAAAGAGTAATAGGAGAGCATGTGTGGTGCAAAGAGTTAATTGGCTGATGCTTTTGCCCAGATTTAAGCCCCCAATTGATCCCATCATGGAAATTCAAACAAGGCTCTGACCTGTTAGAATTTAATTTCCTCATGTTTCCTCAAAGGGACATCAGAGGCTGAGACCAGTAGAGAACATGCAAGCAAACAGATAGATAACTAATAATATATATGATATACGGTCCATAAGGAGACAGCAATATTTTAACACCACTCAGTGGTATCAATCAATTTATTTATTCAGCCAACGACCAGTGCCCCTCACTAGTCATTGCTCAGTTGAGCTGAGATATGAAATACATTCTAATTTCAGTGTCTTATATACTCAGTTGTGCTGGCCAAAAGGAAATAACTGAAGTGAAAGTAATAAAAATATATCAGAACATGACTGGAATGGGGGGGGGGGGAGGTTTGAAACCATTCTGTTTTAACAAACATTCTTACATTCTTATGTTCATGGACAAAATATTTATGCAGTCTTGAACTATGGTGTGAAATGTCATCAGTTCTACAGGAACAAGCACTGTTTTCTGCCATCTTTTCACGTCTGTGAATAGCTTTAACCAGGGCTTTTTTGTAGCAGGAACTCCTTTGCATATTAGGGCACACACCCCAGATGTAGCCAATTCTCCGAGAGCTTATAGGGCTCTTCTTACAGGGCCTACTGTAAGCTCTTGGAGGATTGGTTACATCAGGAGTGTGTGGCCTAATATGCAAAGGAGTTCCTGCTGCTACAAAAAAAAGCCCTGGCTTTGACAATCTGTAGGACCACTGGGGCTGAACCTGCAAAAGACTGAGCAGGAGGGGTTTTTAAGCTAAATATCTTCAGCCCCCCCCCCCCCCCAGAAGCAAAGAGTACTTTGTGCCCTGAAAGTATGAGGTTTCTTTAAAAATCATGATGGTTGTCCAAAGATTTCCCGAATTCCAGGTGCGGAATAAATTATTAGTGGGATTTTAAAGAATGTGTTTACAGTGGTTGGATCTTGCCATTTCACTCCATCTTGTGGCCATGGGAGAGTCAGAGGAACAACCAGAATGGCTCTCAAATCAGATTATTATTTGTAGTGGTAGTAATAATAGTACCACCATCATCATCATCATTTATGAATTGTCACGGTCAGGTATTTGACTGGTAGACGATGTTCTGCAATTTGAGATCTAGCCAAGTTCTTGGGAATTGCAGATGTATCTTCACAGGATTCTTGCTGTTCCAAGCAACACCGTCTTCTGAAAAGCTGGCGCTATTTGCTCAATGCCCAGAATGTCCAGGTGTTTCTTGAGACTTCTAGGTACTGATTCAAGGGCTCCATTGACAACTGGCATGATAGTCACCTTCTCCCAGAGGTGCTCCAACTCTATTCCTAGGTCTTGGTATCCTGTGGTCTTCTCCTGTTCTTTCTTTTCTATTCTGCTGTCTTCTGGGATTGAAATGTCAATGATTCAAACCCTGTTTCTCATTTCCTCCCCCCCTCTACAATTGTGATATCAGGGGTGTTATGCTCCAGGTATTTATCTGTTTGCAATCAGAAGTCTCAAAGAATCTTTGTTTCATCGTTCTCCATGAACTTTTCTAGTGTGCACTCCCATGAATTTCTGGCTGACGGTAAGCCATATGTCTTGAAAAGATTCCAGTGCAATATAACTGCAACTCTATTGTGATTTTTTATAGTCAGTTTGAGCAGGCACTGACCTGTGATGATGATGATTCAATAATTAATTAATATTCAATAATTAAAATTAACATCAATTAATATCAATTTAAACAATGGTATTTAAAATCATATAAATATATTATTTAAAAAGAAATTCCACCACCTGAGAAAATAAAGGTGCCAAGTCAACTTTTCATCTTCCCCTAATAGCACTTTTTCCATTTCTGACTGATCTTGCCTTATACCTGTAGTCCTGGCTTTAGGACTGTGCTTTCAGTTACCCAGGTGAGTTCTAGATAAGGTGTCATTTCTTTATCATTTTGGTGTGTCAGAGTATCAGCGAGGTCCAGGTTCAAATTCCCCACTGTCATGGAAGTACACTGGGTGTCTCTTTCTCAGCCTAACCTTTATTTATATCCCACCTTTCTCCCCAAGGGGGATCCAAACCAACTTACATTGTTCCTCTCACCTCCATTTTATTTTCACAGCAACCAACCTGTGAGTTTGGTAGACCTGAGAGAGTGACTGGCCCAAGGTCACCCCACAAACTTCCATGGCAGAGTGGAGATTCAAATGTACGTCTCCAAGATTCTAGTCCAACAGTCTAACCACTGCACTATGGGCAAGATAACTTAATGAGAGGCAAAAGGTGATAAATATTCTAAAAATAGCAACCGGGGCTACAGAAAAATCGTATTTCAAGTGAGAATACTGGTTTTGACAGCCCAGGTTACATTACAGTTTCAAAGACCACATAGATCAACACTGAGAGCCAGTTTGGTGTAGTGGTTAAGTATGTGGACTCTTATCTGGGAGAACCGAGTTTGATTCCCCACACCTTAACTTGCACTTGCTGGAATGGCCTTGGGTTAGCCATAGCTCTGGCAGAGGTTGTCCTTGAAAGGGCAGCTGCTGTGAGAGCCCTCTTAGCCCCACCCACCTCACAGGGTGTCTGATGTGGGGGAGGAAGATATAGGAGATTGTAAGCCGCTCTGAGACTCTGATTCAAAGAGAAGGGCGGGGTATAAATCTGCAATTCTTCTTCTTCTTCTTCTTAGATCAATAGTACTAATGATCAAAATGATGGTTAAAATGTTTAAATTGGGTTTAAAAGAGAATTTGGATTGAATCCTTTCAGCTGGGGTTTCAGCAGCTTGCACCTATGTTCATTTCAATGCCCACACCATCTTTGTGAGACTTAAACTTTAAGCAGTCTGCCCAGTGGGAAACACTGACTAGTATGACACAGAATGGGAGACTTGAACCTGGGTCTACCAGATTCAGGGCTGCTAGCCGTTTGCAATCAGTGGAGGGGGGGCAGGGAGCAGCAATGGGGGGGGTTGACATTGCGCCTATGGCATAATACCGATTTGAACAAACGCCCACTCTAGAATTTGCCCAAAAATCTATGATAAAAACAATTGTCCACTGTTTTCCCCAACCCACCCCGCCAAGCAGTGGTAGACAGAACAGGTGGAGTCTGGAAGACCTGGCCTCCCTACCCAGACGTTAGTCAACACTCTATCTTCTAACTATACCACACTCCCTTTCTATCATAATTGTTCTTTACATTCTATTCATTTTGCTGGTACCTGCAAGTGGAAAATGCAATATTAAAAATGAAGAGGAGTTGGATTTATACCCTGGCCTTTGCTCAGAGTCTCAGAGCAGCTTACAATCTCCTTTCCCCTTCGCTTCCCACATCAGACACTCTGTGAGTTAGATGGAGCTGAGAGAGCTCTGACAGAAACTCCTCTTAAGAGGAACAGCTCTGTGAGAACTTGTGACTGATTCAAGGTCACATCACCAGGTGTATGTGAAGGAACGGACAATCAAACCCAGTTCTCCCAGATTAGAGTCCACGCTCCTAACCACTACACCAAACTGGCTCTAGTAATAAACCACCATGTTGGTTGCCTCTGTATTTCACAAAGAGTAGTAAAATGTGGTCTACACAGATCCCTAATTGTTCCACATGGGTTGTCCCCCACCCACAATTACACTGGATTTCCAAATGCTGTGTTGAAGGCTGTTGTAAAATTCTGAATGGGTTATTAGAAGTCCTAAGCAGTTGACGCTGGATTGCCTCAAAAGCCATCGGCTGACATGTGGGATTTAAAATAAACATAGCTGTTAACCCCCCACACTGCCCCCCAAAAAAGACTACAGCTCCCAGTCTACACTACAAAGAGAGAAAGACTGATAAATTGCCCAGAATTACAACGGATCTCCAGACTACAGAGATCAGGTTCCCCTGGAGAAAACAGCTGCTTTTGGTGCCAGTTTGGTGTACTGGTTAAGTGCACAGATTCTTATCTGGGAGAACCAGGTTTGATTCCCCACTCCTTCACATGCAACTGCTGCTGAAGTGACCTTGGGTCAGTCATAGGTCTGTCAGAGCTCTTTTGGAAAGAGCAGTTTCTATCAGAGCTCTCAGCCCCACCTACCTCATAGGGTGTCTGTTGTGGGGAGGGAGGGGAAGGGAAAAGAGATTGTAAGCCGCTCTGAGACTCCGCGTAGTGAAGGGCAGAGTATAAATCCAATCTCCTCCTCCTCCCCTTCTTCTTCATCTTCTTCTTCATCTGAACTGTATGGCATTATACCCTGCTGAGGTCCTTCCTGTTTCCAAACCCTGCTCTCCCCAGGATATTCCCAACCTGGAATTTGCACCCCTGTTTAAAGAGTTTTATTAGATTTACAATAAAGGGGAAGGCAGTAGGGAGGGTAGGAAGGGAATGGGAAAATAAAAATGGATATGGAAATGTTACATTCTGAATACATAATACCAAAAAAGCAGATAATTCAAAAGGATTCAAGATACATTGAGATAAAGGGTAGATACTGTAAGTCTTAGTTTGTATACATCCGAGTCAGTCATGACACAGATACAAGAAGTGAAAATAGGAATTTTCATCGGGTAGCAATAATGAGGGATTCAAGCAGAAGAGTCAAGCCAAGCATATAGTGGTTCCCAATATTTTTTAGCATCTTCTACAGTCTTGCCTCTCAATAAAGAAGATAAATAGTCCAGTTCAGTTGTCTCTAATACTTTTCCAGTTCATGTTTAGTAGGTAGATCCTGGTGTTTCCGTTTTTGCACTATCAAAATTTTTGCTGCCATTATATGTGCCATTAAATGTTTTGTCTCTTTTGAGTAATTATTAGGATAAATGTTAAGAATAACTCAGGGTTAAACTGAATTTGTGTTTTCAAAATTTTCTGCAGTAGTTCATGTACCATCTCCCAATAGCTTTGGATAACATTACAAGACCATCACACATGATAAAAGGTTCCAGTATGTGAAGTACATTTCCAACATTTGTTAGATACATTAACATACATTTTAGGAGTTACATACCATCTATATAACATGGTGTAAACATTCTCTTTTAAAGTAACCACTTTAGTTAATTTCCATGTTGAATTTCTATAAAGCCTCCCATTCCATAAAGCCTCCCAATACTGCGGCCTATATTCCTTGCCCATTTAATCATACAATCTTCTATACTAGGGGTGGCCAACGGTAGCTCTCCAGATTTTTTTTTTGCATACAACTCCCATCAGCCCCAGCCAGCATGGCCAATGGCTGGGGCTGATGGGAGTTGTAGGCAAAAAAACATCTGGAGAGCTACCGTTGGCCACCCCTGCTCTATAGTTTCGTCTTGCATTTTCATTTGCAAAAGGTATAAATATAACTTTGCAATCAGTTTCTCTTGAGATCCTAAAATTGTCTTATCAAAGTCATATTGTTGAGTAGAGAAGCCAACTACTTGCATCCCTAATCCATCATGTATCAAACCCCTCACACATCTACAGTATAGTCCTAAAAACATTTCCTGGGAGTAAACTCCACTGAACAGACCTAAGTAGGATTCTGAGTATATCTACCTGCTGAGGATTGCTCTTCTAGTATGTTTGAATGCAAAGTGAATGGGAGAAATCTTGCCACCAAGTTGTTTGAATCTTTGCTGAACAGTACTTTAAATTCCACATTCTGTAGCAGGGGTAGACAGACTCCAGAACATGAGCCCAAAAGAGTGTCTATTCCAATTCTATAATATTACTAAACCCTGTCAGTCCCCACCTACTCTATACAAGTGCTCTTCCAGTTGAAGGGCAAGCAATGTAAATAGCCATTTTTGATTTATTTGCCTTTGCAACAACAGCTTGCTTTAACAAGCACAACACTTCCAAATGCAACATATATACAAAGCTGCAACCAGGGAAAAAAAAAGACAGAATTCCAAAATTTCAAGATCTGAAAAGGTCCTAAAACTTATATGCAAAAGCAGAGTCCAACAGTCAAAACACTAACTATATAAAACAAAACTCCAACTTTTTAAAAAAGGATCCCCCCCCCACCTAAGAATACCACAAGACAGTTGATGGAATGCTGTGTATATCAAGAAGTCCGAGGAAATGTTTACAACAGCAACAGATGATTCGGATTACCCAAATTAACAACATGTGATTTAAAAAAAAAAAGATATGTTTTTATTTAGCAAATTCAATCATCAAGGCATGTGAAATGGCTATTGTCTATAACAACAACGTGGAACCTGAAAGTCCCAAAACGTCCCTGGAAGAGTTGCAAGATTATATTCTCTTTATAGCATCAATTTCTTGAGAACAGCTGTAATAAAGATCCCCCAGCACAAAAAAAATTAGTTGTGTCCTTTTATTTAAATGGTGAGGTGTTGCCTAATAGTGAATGCACTTATTCAGAGAACAAACAAATCATCATAGCTAACTCAATAATTCCAAATTCCGATAATTCCCTTGTTTTCCAGGGCAAATTAGTATGCCATGAGTAATAATTAGTCAATGTAATGTAGCGGTTAGCATGCTAAACTAGGACAAGGGTAGAGAACCCCCCAGCATGCATGCCAATGCTGACACACCAGACCATTTTGCTGGCGCCCAGGGCCAGATCTCCTGCCAAGCAACCCAGGCACTGGCACCACAGCTGTGGCCGGAGGTACAGACCTTAACAGCCACCAGCTGAATCCAAACAGAATCCCTGGGATGCTGGCAGTGCTGATAGCATTTGGCTTGCTAGGGAGCCAGTTTGGTATAGTGGTTAAGTGTGCGGGCTCTTATCTGGGAGAACTGGGTTTGATTCACCACTCCTCCACTTGCAGCTGCTGGAATGGCCTTGGGTCAGCCTTAGCTCTTGCAGAGCTGTCCTTGAAAGGGCAGCTTCTGTGAGAGCTCTCCAGACCCACCTACCTCACAGGGTGTCTGTTGTGGGGGAAGAAGATAAAGGAGATTGTAAGCTGCTCTGAGACTCTGATTCAGACAGAAGGGCGGGGTATAATTCTGTGGTCTTCTACTTTGAAACTCAGGTTCAAATCCCAGCCTGACATGAAACTCACATAACTCTCTCTCAGCATGACCTCCTTCATAGGGCTTTTGGGGGAAGGGTGAATGGAAGGAGAGAGCCACATACCCTGCCCTGAGTTCCTTGAAGGAAAGGGGGAATAAAAATGTGCTAGACGGATAGACAGCAATGAAGTATCCACCTACGAATGAAGTTGCTTGCTGAGTCTCTGAATGATTTACTGTTCTGCCCTCGCCTCTTTCCCAATAGCCTCTGCTAGTTACAATAAATTCTGCAATTGTATCATTCAGTCACTTCTGGGAAGAAGTACAGCAGAATTACTCACCCTCTAGCACCTCTGTATATGTCACAACTTTGGGCGCAGCCTTTATTGATGGATTTGTTTTATTTATTATCCAATTTTCTCAATGAGACTCATGGAGGATCTTGCACTAATGAGGTACAGCCATGTCAGAGACTCATACAGAAACACAAGGGATACAGTATAAGGGGCATGGGAAGCACTGAGCCAGTTCAGCTTTGGCCCTCTGGACAGCTACAACGATGGTAAACTCTGCAGTACTGCATAACAATAGCATTAACAATAAAGGAAAGCTGAGGAAAAATCTGATGCATGACATTTTTATTTAACGTTGAAACAACACCCCAAACTGGATGGAACATGTGCTTACCATGAGGACTTAACAGCTGGACAGCAGCTGCAAATGGTCCATGGGAACTCAATTTGGAAGCACCCAGGAGACCAATTCACAGCGGGACTGCCATTCAAGGGGAGTGGCTTCAGGGAGCCGCACATGCCCTGAATACTTGCACATGCAACCCTGTTCTATAGGACAAACCACTACCCAGAGCCTTTTTTGGCTTGGGAAAATGGCACAGGCTTGAAGGCAAAAACCCATCCTCCCCCCTCCCACATACACTACAGTCCCAATCCAAACTGGGCCCCTGAAACATTTCAGCATCGAATTCCCACAGGGAATTAACAACTGCCATCCTACTGCAAGTCCCTGTGGCAAATCCATGTTATATGTAACATCTAGTTTGGCACTAAGAAACACCATATAGTAGAACAGTGAGACTCTGGTACAAGGCAGATGTTTTTGAAGAACCAAGAGTATGATTCTTTTGGGGCTTTGCAGAGCTAGGGATGCCTCTTTTTTGATGACTGAAGCTGGCTTTGTTAGGGGAGTTTGCAAAGGACAAACGCTGAAGTACTAGGAAAAGTAATGGCTGGTTGGTTATTCTGTGGATGGATCATGAGTTCAAAGTCTGCATTCTCCCATTGCCTGCGAGGACATATGAATGTATGAAGCAGCATTATACTAAATCAGAACTCTGGTCCAGCAAAGTCTACTCAGACTAGCAGAAACTCTCCAAGGTCTTAGGGAGAGGTCTTTCACTTAACTCGCTAGCTGGTCCTTTTAACAGTAGATGCTGGAGATTGAACCTGGGGCTTTCTGAGTTCCAAACAGATGATGTACCACTGAGCCATGGCCCCTCCAAAACAGCACAAGCCATGAATACATGAAGCTGGCTGTCAAATCACCTACTGCCTGGTCCTTTTAACTGGAGATGCCAGGGATTGGACCCAAGACTTTCTGTGTTCCAGTCGGATGCTCTACCACTGAGCCAAGACCCTCTTCTTTATAGCTATACCTATATTATTTTGACTGGGCGTGTGTTAGAGACTTGGAGCAGGAAGACCAAGGTAAAGTCAATAGAATAGTAAAGTTTTCCTATTTGTACCTCTTGGACTCTAAGGAGAGTTTCAATGGTTACATTATTAGCAGGAAATATACAGCCCAGCACTGAGGTCATTAGACAGATGTTCATATACCTCATGACCTTGTCCACACCACACCACACCACACCATACTCAAAATTAAGCTCCATCCATCATACCTCATTAACCTGCTTCTTGTCCAAGTGAAAAACTTGACCAGAACTTGTGGAGGCAATTTCTTCATAGACTTTATAGCCGATGTGTGCTCTGTCGTCACAGTCCCCTGTTAGCACAAAGACAACCTAATAAAAAGACAGAAGAAAGAAAAATTGAAAAACAAGGATACTTAAACATCTCTCATATGCACAGGGATGAAAAATGCAATGCATCAGAAACCAATTAGCTGGAAGAAAATACCCATGATGCCATTAGGAGAATAAGTTTTACTTTATATTTTCATTCCTCAGTAATTAGCTAATAACTTTCAGAACACCACATTAACATGATAGGCCCCCATTACTTAATAGCCCTCATTAGTGCCTTGTGTTTCCCAGTTTTCATTAGTCATGACATTTTCGCAGTAAACATAAAATAATTATTGGCTGCTGGAATTGCCATCCCAATTAAAAGAAGAGGTGAAGAGTTGGAAAATGTATCCTTCAAGAGCTTTCCTCTGTCCCTCAGCAGACTGAGCCATGTTGTCCAGCCAAGCCAGCTACTGGGACTGTGCAAAAGTCTTGGTCCCTTCTTGCTGCCTCTAGAAAGGTCATAAGATCTGTAAAAGGGCTTCCAGGCTCCTGGTCAGGACAACGAATCATCCACCCCCTGCTCCCATTGCCACGGCTGGTCAAAGTGGTGGAGGGGGGGGACATCAGCTTGTACAAATCTTATTACTTTTTTTAGGGGGCAGCAACAAAAGATCCATATGCTTGCATGACTACCATAGAGCTTCCATTCCAGCCACTCCTCAAGCTACTCTTTGTCACTTCAATGTAGGGGTGCCGGGTCCAATTAATATGCTGGTAGGAGGTGGGAGGGAGCTGTTCGGGAGTGGGTGATGAGTTGACATCGCCATGTGTGATCTCATGATGATGTCACACAGAAGTGATATCATCACACTGGGGACAGCAAGCAGTGACACCCTGGTATTTGGGGCAAAACTCTATGGTTACCCCCACTCCCAGACAGCTCCCCCCTCCGCCAACAGATTAATTGGACCTGGCAACTTCTTCTGGCAATTCCTAAAACTACCTATGTCACTTCTATTTTTTTTTAACCAGAAATGATGTGACACCACAGTCAATGTCACATCCTTCCTCCATATCCCACACTCACATCCCCCTCCCCACCAGTTGCCAGACACTGCCTGGAAAACCTGATTTTTAATGAGCTAAGGTAAAGACTACTACTTGGTTTAATTATCTCTGATTTTTCATGGAAATATATAACACTACTTACACAAAGAGCGGCAAGAAGAATCAGGAGGAAGAAGAAATTGAAGAAGAAGAAGAAGATATTAGATTTATGCCCCACCCTACACTCTGAATCTCAGAGTCTCAGAGCGGCTTACAATCTCCTCTACCTTTCTCCACACACACACACACACCTTGTGAGGTAGATGGGGCTGAGAGAGCTCTCCCAGAAGCTCAGTTCATTTCTTTGTTATTACAGTCATTTGACCAAACATATAATCAATTTTACTATTTTAAGATTCTATAGGAGCTGGGAACTGTTCATTGGAGGATTATATCCAGATTCCATGATCAATTTATGTATCATATCCATGCTGCAATTCTCTAGACAGCTAGTGTGGTATAGTGGTTACAGTGTTAGACTGGGATTCTGGATTCATATGCCCTCTCAGGCATAAAGCTCACAGGATATCAGGCCAGTCAACCTCCTCCCCACTCCCAGCCCGGGGCTTTTTTTTTAGCAGAAACTAATGAGGCTGCAGTTCCGGCTGGCTTGGCATCAGGGGGTGTGGCCTAATATGCAAATGAGTTCCTGCTGGGCTTTTTCTACCAAAAAAGCTCTGCTCACTGGATATCAGGCCAGTCAACCTCCCCTCCCTTCAGTCTAAACAACCTCTAAGGGTTGTTGGGAAGTTATGATGGGAGAACTATGTTCACTACCCTCAACTCCTTGAAGGTAGAATAAAACTATACAGATAGAAAAAACAGAAATATACTTCTCTGCAAAGAGAAAGAAATTGAGACATGTCAAGTAGACTAAATTGGAAAACACTTCATACCTGCGACTGCTTCTGCTGGATCAGTTGCAATACTTCATGGGTTAGTCTGTAGTCTTTGGACCGAGCATCAGTAAACACATAAATGAATGAACCTGGTAGAGAAATCTCTAGAGCAATTTTAATGGCTCCAATGCTCATCTCTGGACAGTCACCACCTCCCTATTTATAAATAAATAAACATTTGTCAAAATCAGCACTGAAATTTTAAAGCCCCCATTAATTCTGAATTAATATAATGTTTTGCATTTGCAATTATAACATTTGGTTTCAGATGCATTGGTGCAAATCACAAAACTCAAGCACAGAAAATAGTTTTGATCGGGTTGAGATGGAGTTCCTCCATGAGAAGCCAACTATTGGAGGAATGTGCATTTCATTGCAAAATTTGAGTTTTATAGCCTTATGGCCTTGCCAGAGTAATATGCAAATCCAGCTGTGGATTTCATATTCTACAGTGCAGAGGCCTTTTGAGGTCAACTGCTATTGGAAGCTTGAGAAGAAGGAAGAGGCTGAGAAAAGACTTGGGGCATTTTCCCACAGAGCTTACCTCGGAGCGACGTCCCTCTTCACCGCGCAGCGTCTGCGTGGATTTCCCACCAACTGCTCCGCGTAACCAGGAAGTGCCGGACCTTTTGCGTCGCAGATGAAAACCGCTAAAAAGCAGTTTACGTTAGCGATGCAAAAGCCGCGGCTCTTCCTGGTTATGCGGAGCAGTTGGTGGGAAATCCACGTAGACGCTGCGCGGTGAAGAGGGACGTTGCTCCGAGGTAAGCTCTGTGGGAAAATGCCCTTGATCTTGACCTGTAGATCTGGCAAGGATAGAATAGCAGGTGTCTTTTACCTCTTTATCAAGCCTGGTCAAATCAGATGAGGCAGGGGAGACCATCCTACTAAGCACTCCACTAAAATGTTCACCCTGTCATTGCTTCAGTTGTCAAAATTTACCTTTCAGAAAATGGCACAGTAGGCACAGATAGTGATTTAAAAATGTTTGGTTTATTTAAACAGACTGGCAGGAAAGGGATGGGATATTTACAAAGGTTTGGGGAATTTAGAAGATTTAGGCAGGCAATTAAAACTGAACACAGAACTATGTCTGAGGTTACTGACTTCACAAGATACAGTGTTACCCTTCAGTTGTTTTAATTTTCACTAAAGGTGTCCTCGATGTTAAAGGTTTATCTTTTTATAACTGTTTTAGATTTCTAAGCAACTTTCCCACCTTATAATCACACAATCTAGAGCAGGGGTGGCCAAACTTGCTAAATGTAAGAGCTGCATAAAATAAATGTCAGATATTTGAGAGCCACAAGACATGAATGTCAGATGTTTGAGAGCTGCAAGACAGGAAGGCAAATAGATAGAGGGGAGGGAGAGAAAGAAACCTTAAATGCATTTTCCAAGTCACTGGTTGGCTTGGAGAAGTGATTTAAAGAGACAAATGCCTTCTCCAAGTTGGCTGGAGAGGCCTCAGCATGGTACAATGCTGTAGAGCCCACCCTTCAAAGCAGCCATTTTGTTCAGAGGAGCTGATCTCTGCCAGCTAGAGATCAGTTTTAAAAGCAGGAGATCTCCAGGCCCCGCCTGGAGGCTGGCAACGCTAGGAGGGGAAGGGCCTCAGCATGGAACAATGCCATAAAATCCATCCTTTAAAGCAGCCATTTTCTCTAGGGGATCTGATCTCTGCCAACTTGAGATCAGTTGTAAAAGCGAGAGATCTCCAGGCCCCACCTGGAGGCTGTCACCCCTAGCTGCAGTTGTATACATGGCAGTTATTTATTTGTGACAGAATTTTCCCTCATCATTGTTCCCATAACTACAACTTCTAAGGCTCCTAGTTGGAGTACCACGATAATATAAAACAGGCTCAGAACTGACTTACATGTGCGGTACAGGTCTGCCTGTTGGGAAGTCAACACTCATTATTGTTTGTTAACTGGCCTGCACATTTTTTCTTAAAGCACTAGATTTCTGTCATGATATACTTTTTTTGCAGACATGCATAGAACATGCTTTCCTGTTATGCATTATCCCTAAACGACCCTGTTCAACAGGCTTGTCAAACTTAATCATCATGACTGTTTTAAAACCTCCTTTGGAAGGTTCTTCTACCGCCTCAATATTCTTATGGTATTAAATTAAAGCATTAATTTTTCTTCTTTTAAAACTAATGAAAACCATGATTTCCCCTCCTTCCCTGCAGCAGAAACCTGTCTTGTTGCCATGAAAGTTACACTGCTATGCATTTTCTACTATTCTGTGTTTATCTTTGGTTCCTTCTGCCATCTCAATTTCCCATCTTTCCGGGTAGGGATGGTGGTATTTTCATTCCAGAGCCATACAAATTACTCTTCCAGTAAAAGAGTCCCATTGGCTGGGTCCACATCGCCAACTCAGGGTGGCAGCAAGCCGACCTGGAAGTGAGCCAGTGGAAATAGGAGACCCCGGGAGCATTCAGATGGCACACAGCCTGCCTCTGGAACAGGGATGGACTGTGTGTGCTCTGGAGGAGTATCCAGAATGCTCATGCACCCATCTGCCACTCCCCAGGCGCACCCAGGGTGCTTCCCAGCCATCCAGGAGGCTGGGGAGGCACCTTGGAGCTGCCTCAGAAATTAAGTACCACTTTGTAAGTGGTACCTATCTGAGGCAGCTGTCCTTCAGGCCACGATGGGGTGTGAACATTTGGACATACTTCTTAGATCCACTTGCCTGCTGTCCCCCAGGTGGCTTAAACCACCTGTCTGGATCCAGTCATCATTTCCCAAGTTCCAGAAAGTAGGACTGTCAACCTCCAGGTGAGGTCCTGGAAATCTCCATCAGCTACAACTTATCTTGAGACTACATGGATAAGTTTCCCTGGAGATAATGGCAGCTTCAGAGGGTGGTATCACACCTCTGCTGAGCTCACCCTCCAAATTCTTCCCAGGCTCCACCCTCATATCACCAGGAATTTCCCCACTAGACTTGGCAACCCTACCAGAAGAGGGTGGGGTGAAAAGGAGGTAATATTTTCAATGCTCCCCCATTCAAATTGCTCCCTGAATATTGCTATATAGTACATTCAGGAATGGCTTTTCCCTGATAAACTAGATTACTACATGCAGGGAGCATTGCATTTGCAGAAGCTTTCAAAATATAGCACCCAGACACACATACACAATTTTAAGAACATAGGAACGTAAGAGAAGCCATGTTGGATCAGGCCTATGGCCCATCCAGCCCAACACTCTGTGTCACACAGTGGCCAAAAAAACCCAGGACACTAGAAGCCCTCCCATTGTGCCCCCCAAGCACCAAGAATACAGAGTATCACTGCCCCAGACAGAGAGTTCCAACGATAAACTGTGACTAATAGCCACTGATGGACCTCTGCTCCATATGTTTGTCCAATCTCCTCTTGAAGCTGTCTATGCCTATATGCTTAATCATCAATTAAATTACCACCACATCATACCATTGCATTGTGACTAATAAATAATTCAGCATTTTAAGTCCCAGTCTACATACACAGCATAGCAAAGGGTTAGGATCTCGGAGTGGTAGAGCTTCTTCAGGCTGCACATAGGTTATACCTTTAAAAAAAAAAAATCTCTTTCCATATTAAACTTCTTGCAAAAACAGCACATCAGAGAAGGAAGGCCCTAGCTCAGCCTACTCCCTTTTGAAACTGCAGGATGCCTTTTAAAAAGCCAATCATTCAGAATTTATTTATGAGATTTCTGTGCTGCTGCTGCTTCCAAATCCCTCTTGAGGCAATTTACCATTAAAGTAATAAAATATCAAGAAGTAAAAGAAGAAGTCAAGAAAACAAGTTGATTAAATAAGCCTAGTAACATAAACATAGGTGTGAATCCACATCAGCACACTGAAACATAAGCAAGGCCGCGGTCAGACGCACCATTTAATCCATCAGCAAGGTGCTCCTGTTTTGTCCGTCCTTATTTGAAACGTTGTTGCCCGATCAGACATCCCAAACATAATCTGCCTTGCAGAGTGCCTATCCTGATCAGACGGCCTGGCCTTTGCGCATGCGCATAAACAATGCCGCTGATTGGCTCAACCTCATGGGGACTATTTTCTAGAAGCATGGACTAAATAAGGATTGTGTCACAAAAGTCAACCCCAAAAAATTAAAAAGAAACATTTGCCGTTGCTTGGAATGCATCTGTTGTGGTGATTAAGGCACCCAGGAGCCCCTGCCACCTTTCGCTGATTCTGTGGTTATATGTGTATCGCTAAGGTTTTTCAAAAATGGTGCCGATCTGGGATGCAAGTTGTGACGACTCGCTAACACTGGTGCGATCAGACAGGGAAAATCCATTTTTGGCCCGACATCAAGCATTTAGGATCGGGTTTTATCCACTATCAAAAAAATCTGACAGTAAGTCACAGCATGACAGGATACCCACAACTCACTGACTACTCCCAGATGTTGTCGTATGGACATGCACTTTAAATTCGAAGAGCATTCACTGCAGTGTCGGATAAAAATGTATGCCTGCCTGTAGCCCAAGTCATCAATAAAATCGGGCAGCGTCCTTGCTATAAAGAAGGGCAGAATCCAAGTTGACAGCACGTACTACCAATCGGGGCTAAGCCCAGTCAAACGTATTGTACCGCTTTGTTTGTTGTGGTGTTTTTGTTATTGTGTGGAATCATGGCAAGACCTGCGCAAGACTGTCAATGAGAAGACATTTTGGAGGTCATTAATTCATAGAGTCAGAAGTCGGAAGTGGCTTGAAGGCACATAACACACAGGAGTGGGGCTGCCCCCTCCCCAGCAGGAAGATCCGAGGAGTGATCAATGGATTAGCCAAATAAACATGGAAACCAAGGGGCAGGTATGTTTCCAGTATTTCATTCTCTATGCTCATTCCCACTGCTCTGCATCAAAACCCAGTTTCAGGTCACTCGCTGAAGGCTGCTGAATTGGTGGTCATTGACACCACCTGTTAAGGAAGCACACATTCCTTTTGCTGGCGGTGCTTTCTGGCACACTGTCAGTGTAAGGGTGACCCTCTATTATCTAAAGCCGTACAGTCCACTCTGTCACTGCAGAGCTCTACCACCTTGTTCGGTTGCACATGTAAGGCCTGGTGTAAACATGATGGTAGCGGGAGAAAGAACTTATTCAAGGTGACCTTGCATGAGCTCAACATCTTGCTTAAAACTGTGCTCTCAGCCACTACATATGCAACGCTGCCATGTCTAAGAGCCATAGTGTAGGTGGTTATTGCAAGGGCATGCTTGTACCCTTGATTATTGAGCAGATGTGCTTGCACACATAGCCACCTTGCATGCATACTAGCCCAACTGGGCATGTGCAAAGTCTTATACCTGAGCTCTCCTGTTTCCTCAACATTGTGTTTAAATGAGGCCCCAAGATGGCACCGAAAATGGACAATGGAACAAGCGGCCTACTTACCTGCACATAGAGCTCCCTGAGTTCATACTGAAATTTCTTGGGATCTGTAGTAATGGTTACAGGCCCAATTTCTGCAAGGGGGAAACACAAAATCATTAAATCATCAAGTCACTGAGAGGAAAATCCACCAAGAGCTAATCGCATTGGAATCGTGGGAATCCTTAGATTTATAGGGGGGGTTTAAGAAAAAAGATTATCAAATGTCAGACTGCCTCTTTGTGGAATGCTGACCTGTTTCAGCAGCTCTATTGCAGAAATTCCCCAACTGTGAGAAAATGTGTATGAACAAGTACTATACTTCATTTTTTCTCACATTCCTTCCTTTTACCCAGCCAAATCCCTGAAAAGCAAAATACTGTTCTCTGCAATCACTTACTTTATTCACAAATCAGATACCTCAATCTGCAATAACCTTACCCAGTAATAACTGGCAGAGATCTTATAAATTCTAGACATCTTCCCTGGGAAAGAAGTTTGTGAGAAGCAGTCTTTTAAAAGTGTTACATTAAGTGCAATGCTAATTTGCTAATTCAGACAAACAAATATTGTGTTGTTGGATCTGGGACAAAGAGTATCCTGATTTCTTCTTCTAAAATGGATTATACAAAGATTGATTAATATATTGCTTAACACAGTTAACTTTTTCTGTCTTCAGCGGAGCTGGGAAATTCCCAGGGAAAACTTCTTTGGGGTACCACTAATTGCTATTGTTCAGCAGATTTTCCTAGTATTTACTAGAGTAAAGGGGGGAAAGTAGGGTTGCCAGACCACCTGGTGGAGGCAGAGGTCCCGCTGCCAGGTTCTACCCCCAGCTACCAATCAGCAGGTTGGTGGGAAGATCTTACAAAGAGGAAGGAGAAGACCTAAAGAGAAAACTGTATTACAGATAAATACAGAAACTGAAAAATCAGGTAAATGCATTTACCGAAGACTAACAGTGTAATCCTAGGCAGAGTTACAACAGTCTAAACCCACTGGCTTCAATTGACTTGGAGTAACTCTGCATTAGATTGCATTGTAATTCCTTTAGGCCCAAAGCTCCCTTCCTTTGAATATCCCACAACTCATGTTCAGGTCTGCCAACAGAGCGGGACCAGGGGGACAAAATTCCAGGGGGGACCAAGTCAACCAGAGGGTGCTTGAAGCTAGTGCCATGACATTTCCAGCCAAATGCTTTTGCATTATTTTTAATGGAGGTGTGGCCGTTGCCACCAGGAGTGCAGGGATTAATTTAGAAGAGCATAGCAAAAAGCAGTTGAGGATCAGCTAGACTTGCCTTTTTTTCAATACTGAAGCAAATGTGCTTCACGGGTCATGCTAAGCCCATCAATCAAGCCAGAACGGAAGCAAGGCAAGACAATACCCTGATGCCTGATAACAGTAATTGCCCAGCCTGTATGTCATTTTCTCCAATAGTCTGGCCTTTCTCTCTTCCTTTCCTTGCACCAGCTCCCCAACCCCTGCCCTCCTCAGGCTCCGCCACCAAGATTTCCAGGTGTTTCCAAGCCGAGAGCTGGCAACCCTATCCTAATTGGGAAGAAAGGCCTCTCTCTCTCTCGGCTTGGCTTCGCGAACGAAGATTTAAGAAGGGTGCAATAGTCCACGTTTGCTGCAGGCTCGCTGGTGGCTGACAAGACCAATGTGGGACAGGCAGGTCCGGCCACAGCGGCTGCAGGGAAAAGTCTGATTTAGGGTTGGTCCTGTAGCAGTGCGAGAAAGGCCAGATATAATGTAAATAATTTTTTTAGACAGACAGGCTCATTCTTTTATTACTATAGATTCACGGTACCAGCAAACCAAGTGATTTGTTTTATTATGATATTGGTTTGGATCAGGGTCATGAGGAGGGGGCAGGTGGAATCTTTGTCCATTGGCCTGCGCTGACTCTTGGCAGCCCTGAACATGATGCCATCATAAGTCAAAAAAATTCACATCCATTAACCCTGTCATTTTGTTTTGTAAACTGAAGAATAAATATCAGACTTCAGAACTGGCCTTGGGAATGTTTTTTAAAAAACTTTTTTTAAAGCACACAGAATTGATCACATATGCAAGGATGTTTTATTTTTTTTGCTTAGGTTAAACTTGTATGTTACTGAACAAGGCCTTGTCTTTCTAAACTGTAAAACCACAAACGTGAAGTTAATACAACCAAGATGGTGTTTAGGCTGGTCCCTTAGCAACTGACCAAACACTACTACATAAAACGATCTGCCAACAGATTTGACAGGCAATAAGAATGTTGTTACCTCCCACCCAAATATAAATTTGAAACCAACACCCCTTGGTAATAAACAAATAGAAAAAAAAAACTTAATAAATCCATCTCAATAAATTGACAACGCACCCACTTTAAAGCATCTCAGTACAGTCCAAAAATGTTATGTCTCGTTTAGATGTTGTGATTGCCACCTGAAGAGCTCCAAAATAACCAACACATTGGAAAACTGCCCCCCGAAATGACATATTATATCAGACAGAACATTAACTGTACTTTCTATTTATACACATATTTTTATCCCGTCCTTGCTCCAAACAGTTCAGTAGGGCTGCCATGCCCATGACTGGTGCCTAGAGCATGATGACATCACGTCCTAGAAGTGATGACAAAACTTAGAAGCAACAGCAGTAGATCTAGGAATAATCAGAAACTCTATTGCAAAACCATAAAGTTTGTGGTGATTCCTAGAGCTGCCACCATCATTTCTGAGTTCCCCACCACTATGTCCTTTTCCCCTCCCGCCAGTTACCAGGTTCAGCATGGCAACCCTATCAAAGTGACTTGCATGATTTCCCCTCCATTTTATCCTCTCAACACCTCTGTGAGGCAAGTTAGGCTGAGAAACTGTGGCTAGCCAATGGTCACCCAGTAAGTTTCATGAATGAGTGGCAATGTGAACCCTAGTCTTTCACCTGCCACACTAGCTCCCTAAAATTCTGTGTTTTACTAGAATATATTGCAATATATTCAATTTAAGTTGGATTTTGCAGAACATTAATACTAAATAAGGACACTTCTTTGAGATAAGGATCAGACTGCAAGCCTACTTAAATACATAGTACAACTTTAGTGCAAGTACTATTCTAATGATAATAATGTTGGTAAATGTCCCCTTGATAATAACAGTAACAATTAATGCCAAGGTGAGAAGAGAAGAAGAAGAGATTGGATTTATACCTCACCCTTCACTACCCAAAGGAGTCTCAGAGTGGTTTACAATCTCCTTTCCCTTCCCTTCTTCACAACAGACACCTTGTGACAAGGCTAGTGCGTCCATTGAGCTGCCGGGAGTGCCAAGCTGGGGAGAGGGCACTGGTTGGGGCCCTCCCGCCTGCCCTGAAATAGTCTGCTTGGTGAAATAGTCCACTTAGAAGCAACAGCGAGGCTCCCAGTGTCAGCATGCACACTGCCACTACCCTCCATCATTCTGCCTCTCATGTCACAGATGCAAGAAGCAGAGCAACAGTGGGCAGAAGTGGCATGCACACTGATACCGGGAGCCTCACTGCAGCTGCGCTCACCCTTCCCAGTGCTAGCATTGGGGCGCCAGTGGCACCTTGCCTGGGACACCAACCTCAGGCTGCTGTCCTAGTGCTGCTGCTGCCCTGTGAGACAGGTGGGGCTGAGAGAGATCTCCCAGAACTGCCCTTGAGCAGAACAGCTTTGTGGCTAACCCAAAGTCATATCAGTAGGTGCATGTGGAGGACGGGGGAATCAAACCCAGTTCTCCCAGATAAGAGTCTGCGCACTTAACCATTGATCATTCTTCTGTTATAGTTATGGCTGTGCTGCATTGTGTTCACTTTGTGAGCCACCTCAAGGAGGCTGCTGATGCGCAGATGGAACTTTTCACAATGGCAAAACTGTGCGTGCTGCAATTCAAGAATTAATCTTACACATTCCCCAAGTGAAGCTGCAAAGAATGTAGCATGGAATGTTAGGCTGATGAACACACAGATCCATAAATGGAATAGGAAAAATCTGCTCATCTCTATCAGGTAACTATCTAACATGCCCAGACAACTACAACTAAAGGTAATGGCTATGTGGAAGAAAACAGAAAGGAAAACAGTAGTTATTGTCCACTCTTCCATTATATCTGAGCAGATCCATTGCTTTGTGAGCAAATAAAATATTGCCATCATATCCATTACCTGGGAAACTAACCCATCAGGTCTCAGACTTCCAATATACATATATATCAAAGTGATGAATAACATTTTGTGAAAATTCGCAAAGTAGTAGGACAGTCACTTATTGTGACTGGAAAATTCACAAGAGCAGAAGTTCCCAATAGAGATGGACACAAACCAAGAAAGGAGAAGTTCATCTCAGTTTGTAGCTTGTGGGATCACACAAACCACAAACCTTCACGAGCCTCCCTGTTCAGTTCATTGGGTGAGGTTTGTGATGCAGCAAGGGAGAAAATCTGAGATCTTCCCTCCCTCTTTTCTGCTGGGGGCAACTCCCCAAGGCAAGTAGAATGGAAGCGGGGAAGTCATTTGAAGAGAACATTTGCAAAAGTCATTTGAAGAGAACATTTAAATGGCTTTTGCAAGCTATGCAGTGAGGGTGTGAAGTGGGTGAACCCAGAAGTAGGTGAACTCACCGCTTGGACTTCACTCATGCACAAACTACCAACACAAACCTTCATGAAAAACACAGATGTTTATTGGCAGTTCATTACAGGCATGATCACACAACCCTCAGCTCATGAAGCATGAACTGGGTAATGTTCATCATGAAATTAGATTCATGACAAGGTTCATGCTCATCCCTAATCCCCAACTAATGGGCTTCACTAAGCGTATGCCACTATTTACTTTTCTTTTGTTAAAGAGAAGCAGAAAAGGGGTTAAACAGAAAGATGAGGGAGAATGAAAAGAGATAAAGAAAAAATAAAGAGAAAGAGAGAAGTAGATGTCTGTACACAGAAAAAAATATCAAAGTGGATGGCCATATAGCACTTTAGAACCCCAGTCCAAAGCACTAGCATAAGTCTGAAAAGAGGGAACACAGGTTCTTATTTTTGAACTCCACAAAATTCATATGGGATTGTCAGCATTTACATGTGAATATCTGTGTTTCACTTCCCAAACACAGGACTTCACTAGCTTATTTCAAAATATGGTTATGCATTTGGTACTCATACACAAACATCACTTATCCTTAGTAAGTAAGCGGAACTAAACATAAACCAGTCCACACTTTTGATTAGAAATGTAGACTTGATTTAATGTTTTAAATCAAAAACTTTAGCATTTCTTAAACGACCATTTTTAAAAAAAAAAAAAAAAAAAGCTTTGCTTCACATTTGTATCCAGTTACATCATCATCATAACCAGGGGTCATTTTGTAGAAAAATAGGTGGTGGAGCACATCCAGGGATTGTCATGCAGCTGCACCTACTATTCAATGGACAAGGTGGGAAGGAGGAGGTGGAACTCTCAGAAAGGCTCAGGAGCTGCGCTCCTGTGAGCTCCCGCTGAATCCGAGGCCTGATCATAACTGCAGCAAATGCCACAAACCCCCACCAGCACCATCACAAGAGACTGTGCCAAGGCACAGCAACTTCTCTGCTTTAGTGGGAAAAAACTCATAGCCCAATCCTTACATGAACTCCTGTGACCCTCTCAGTTTATGAAGTACCCTTCCCAAAGGACGCCCACATTCCTCTTCGCTATCAAGGACTTTCCTTCACTACACCTACGATTCCCATCTCTCCAAGGCCATAATTCATTCTGCCACTTCATCCACATTCCCCAAAGCAATTATCTCCATCATGGTGTGTAGGGTGCCATCATGCCCACCAACCATCGCAAGAAGTAGGGTTGCCAATCCCCAGGTAGGGGCAGGGGATCCCCCAGCTTGGAGTCCCTCCCCCTGCTTCAGTGTTATCAGAAAGTGGGGTGGGGAGAGAAATGTCTGCTAGGCACTCCATTATACCCTATGGAGACCAATTCCCATAAGGTATAATGGTGAATTGATCTGTGGGAACCTGGGGCTCTAGAGGGGCTGTTTGTTGAGGTAGAGGCACCAAAATTTCACCATAGCATTCAGTGCCTCTCCTCAAAACAACCTCCAAGTTTCAAACAGATTGGACCAGAGGGTCCAATTCTATGAGCCCCAGAAGAAGGTGCCCCATCCTTCATTATTTCCAAAAGGAGGGAAGGCATTTAAAAGATGTATGGTCCCTTTAAATGTGATGGCCAGAACTCCCTTCAGAGTTCAATTATGGTTGTCATAACCTTGCTCCTGGATCCACCCTCAAAGTCTCCTGGCTCCACCCCCAAAGTCCCCAGATATTTCCTGAATTGGACTTGGACTTGGTATCTCTAGCAGGGATGCCAGCCTCCACATTGGACCTGGGGAACCTCATGGAATTACAGCTCATCTCCAGACAACAGAGATCAATTCTGTAGTGTCATGAACAACAGGACATGTCAGCTTTGCTTAAACTTAAGAAGGGGTTTTTGTTTAGCTCTTTGACCCATCCTCTCTCAGGCTGGGCCTACTTTCAGTCAGCCTCTCAGCAGGCTTGCTCAATAACTGACTTCCACACAGGAGCCCTGCAGGTCCAAAACTAAAGGACATGCAAAGCAGAAACTCCCTCCATTAAGTTTTAACTACACTCCCAAACTAGAATACATATATTAATACAATAATATTAATACAAAGAACATGGAAAACTTTACGCTACATAATCTTTCAAACAAGCAGGAGTAAATCTCTGATGTGTAGAACAATGTATTGGCAGCTCCACAGGTGGTGGTGTTTTCAATGCATCTGTAATAATGGGAGACACAGGATGATCTGGAGTCCCCTTCATTTCAAATACGGTTGCCAATCCCCAGGTGCGGGCAGGGGATCTCAGGTTTGGAGGCCCTCCCCCCGCTTCAGGGTCATCAGAAAGCGGGGGGAGGGGAGGGAAATGTCTGCTGGGCACTCTATTATTCTCTTTGGAGACTTATTCCCATAGGAAATAATGGAGAATTGATCTGCGGGTATCTGGGGCTCTGGGGGGGCAGCATTTTGAGGTAAATGCACCAGATTTTCAGTATAGCATCCAGTGCCTCTCCCCAAAATACCCTCCAAATTTCAAAAGTATTGGACCAGGGGGTCCAATTCTATGAGTCCCAAAAGAAGGTGCCCCTATCCTTCGTTATTTCCTATGGAAGGAAGGCATTTAAAAAGGTGTGCAGTCCCTTTAAATGTGATGGCCAGGACTCCCTTTGGAGTTCAATCATGCATGTCACACTCTTGCTCCTGACTCCACCCCCCAAAGTCTCCTGGCTCCACCCCCAAAGTCCCCAGCTATTTCTTGATTTGGACTTGGCAACCCTAATTTAGAACAACAGGATTTGCCGTTTCTTCCAGCTTCTCATTGTTAGTGACTGCGCTCCCAGACAGATGTATAGCTGGACTTCCTTAATCTAAAAGAGACCCCAGACAATATGAGCTGATGGCTAGCTTCTCGGATGTAATACTAGGTGCAGCTGGAGACCAGACAGTACACCTTCCCAATCGATCTGCACAATCCTTCCATCATGTAAAGGGACAGAATAAGACACTATTCTGTAACTATTCTCATAGTAGCAGGTATCCACAAAGGACCCAAGCCAAAGTTTTTAGAAGAAGAATAAGAAGAATTGCAGATTTATACCCTGCCCTTCTCCCTGAATCAGAGACTCAGAGCGGCTTACAATCTCCCATATCTTCTCCCCCCACAACAGACACCCTGTGAGATGGATGGGGCTGAGAGAGCTCTCACAGCAGCTGCCCTTTCAAGGACAACCTCTGCTAGAGCTATGGCTAACCCAAGGCCATTCCAGCAGATGCAAGTGGAGGAGTGGGGAATCAAACCTGGTTCTCCCAGATAAGAGTCCACACACTTAACCACTACACCAAACTGGCTTTTAACATAGAGTGCATCCCCAATCATAAAAGAAGTTGTTTTGCTTGTCTGTCATGTTGCCATTTCTGTTGTTTATAAAGCATACGTCCTGTCAGGTATGAATGTATCAAACTGAATCTGGACCTCAGTTTCCTGCCCATTAACATTTCAGCTGGAGATAAACCTACAGTAGAATTCGGGAAAAAATCTATAATTGAGCAAATAATGAGCAAGCCTTATACTGAGACTTTCACCCAACACCTGGTATCCAGGAGATGCCTTCTTTAAAAGACTGCACTGTGTGTTCTGCTAGGTGATGTGGTGCAGAGGTAACATGTTGAATGCCATTTTGTTCCATAAACTGAATTGTTGATGAATGAAGGAACTTGCATTATCCATCATGAGCATTTCAGACAGCCCATGCGTAGTGAAACACATTCTTCACTTTTAAATAGTAGTTTCAATAACTGATCTAGACATAGGATAAATCTCCACCCATGCTGAATGAACCTCTACCAATATGAGGTAGGTTCATCTGGTTGACCTGGCCACTCCCAAGGATGGAGGGGCGTCACAGCAGGCATTTTATGGCTTTCTTGGCACATATCAAGAGAAAGTGGATGCTTTCTGTCTGGAGCAGTGATGCTCTGTATTCTTGGTGCTTGGGGAGCCACAGTGGGAGGGCTTCTAGTGTCCTGGCCCCACTGATGGACCTCCTGATGGCACCTGGAGTTTTTTGGCCACTATGTGACACAGAGTGTTGTACTGGATGGGCCACTGGCCTGATCCAACATGGTTTCTCTTATATTCTTATGTTCTTTGGAGGGCAGACTCTCTGGATGGTCCTTCTTTCCCCAGGCTCCACCCCCACATATCCAGGAGTTTTCCAACCTGGATTTGGCAACCCTACCCCTTCCATTCCTCACCAGTGGTCAGGGGGACCAGGCAACTCTAGATGCCTTAGTCCCAGCAATGATGCGGCCTTTGAGGTTGATCATCCAATCTATCCAGCACTTCATCCAACTCTAGACTCAGTCTTGCTAGCATTTCATCTTTTTAGGGGCTAGCACAAACAGCACGAAGAGCCGCAGCTTGGGACAGATGGAACCAAAGTCTGATCCAGTCTGCTGTCCTAAGAACATTTTCCTGGGATTGAGCCCCATTAAATAAAATGGGTCCCACTTCTGAATAGACCTACTGAGCCCAGCTCTCAAACAGCACAGTCCAAACTTTTTAAAGTTAAAGTTTTTAATTTTTTTTTCTGGTTCAATTTTAATTTTTTGGGTAAATTGTCTCTAGCAGGTCTCTGCAGAGCTGGTGTGTGTTTGTGCATGTGTGTACATATGACAGACAGACAGGTGATAGATAGATAGATAGATAGATAGATAGATAGATAGATAGATAGATAGATAGATAGATAGATAGATAGATAGATAGATAGATAGATAGATGGATAATCTGCATATATTATGAAACCAAGTGAAATGTTTAAAAAAGCAACCCCGGGGCTCTTTGGGGAAAATCTCTAGGCATCTGTATTTTTTTATTACAGCAGGAATAAGCAGCTTGGGGCACCTTTTCATCAGGAAAACAGCAAAGAAGGAAAGGGTTAGAGACTCCCTTCCATTCCACACATTGTTTCTCAAAAAAACAGCCCCAATGACTGCAAAGGGGGAGGGGGTGTTTTAAAATAATCCCAGAAGAAAATGTAATTCAAAACTTGGTTATGCTACAGCAGTGTATCTAACAGAGTGACTAGATGAATTAATGCTATAGCGGATGCATGGATGTCTGCCACACTGAAATAAGACCTTTAAATCAAAATGTAAGTGCCATCTAATCTGAACAGGATCTGTCTAGAAACTATACTTAATTGCTCCTGCTCGCCAGCAGACAGGAAAATTAAACAGAACTATTTAAACGCAGGATTACATCATCATCACCTCGCAATCCGCCGCTGCAGTCCCCATAGGTGACAGTGACATCCCTGGCTCAGTGCATGCTGGGATACATTTGCCCTGGGTAAAAATTGAAGGGAATGTTAAAAAGCTGATGGGGAGTTTTGTGAAAAGAAAAATCTTCCCTGAACAAAGTGAGCCAGCAGAGAAAATGGATTTAAAGAGATTCTGCTAATCAATGGATATTTTGTATAAATGGGGTTCCGCAACTAGAAGGTATAAATCAGGGTTGGCCAAGCTTGCTTAATGTAAGAGCCACACAGAATAAATGTCAGATGCTCAAGACCCGCAAAATGTGAACGTCAGACGTTTGAGAGCTGCAAGACAAGGCAGGAAGGGAGGGAGGGAAATAAATGGGAGTTGGAGGGAGAGGTGGAAAGAAAGCAATTTGAACTTTAAATGCATTCTCCAAGCCAACAGCTGGGTTGGCTTGGAGAAGTTATTTAAAGAGACAAATGCCTTCTCCAAGCTGGCCAACAGGGTGGTGAGGGCTTCAAAAGCCATACAATATGTGTGAAAGAGCCACATGTGGCTCCCGAGCCACAGTTTGGCCACCTCTGGTCTAAACTGAAAATATATGTGTATACCTTTGCAGTGAATTCTGAGATTTGCCAGATGATAATTGGAAATGAATTTGATTAGTCTGAAAATATGTTTGTGCATGTCCCCGTTGTTTGGATCCATGGCCACAGATCAGGTCCATGAATTTACAGTCTTATGAAATCATCAAAAATTGCTTTCCAACAAATATGTTAGGAAAAGTACAGAGGCTCTTACTCAAGGCCAAGGCTTTTTTTGTAGCAGGAACTCCTTGGCATATTAGGCCACACACCCCTGATGTAGCCAATCCTCCTGGAGCTTACAGTAAACCTTGTACTAAGAGCCCTATAAACTCTTGGAGGACTGGCTACATAAGGCTAATATGCAAAGGAGTTCCCACTGCAAAAAAAAAGTCCTGCCCTAGGCCAACTCAAGGCTGTGAGTGTGTGACTGGCCCGGGGCACCCAGCAAGCATCCACGGCAGAGTATCCTGGGCATCCTGAATCCTATTCTGACATTCTAACCACCATCCCACCTTGGCTCTAAGTTTTATAGAAAACTCAATAGTGAAACTGATGGGATGAATAACCTGACTCAGAAATAGTTCCTGGCCTGGACATACAGCAAGGAAAATCTGAGACTGACCTAGATGCTACATAGTCAGCATCTGGGGTGAAACGAAGGTTAACCAAATGATAGCTACAAACTTGCCTCTTAGATACAGAGGCAAGCTAGCCCAAATACAGATGTCCAGAGAATTATTCATTTCTGTAACTGAATGTTATATTTCAGTAACCAAATTCTTTACTCCCCACAACAAGCAGCGCTTTCCAATTTTCTTCCTGTCCCTGGAACAGATTTCGTTTAGCGACAAGTCCAGATCAGTTACACTAAAACATTCCATTTACAATGTTCTAACTGCTAAAACATTGTAAATGGAATGTTTTCCTGTAAGTGATCTGGGATATCAACAAATGAAAAACCTAAGAGAAGTGGGGGGGACACACTGGAATGCACCATTTTAATATTACTCTATCAACTTGAGGATCCTTGTGCTCCATAAGAACACAATGTATGCCATGTGGGAAGATGTCTTCTATTTTTCCCCCACCTTGAATAATTAACGTCCACATCTCTGCTGGGGCTGCCATGACATTGTATAAAGCATTAGGTGCTGGGTGGGGAACCTCATGTTAAAGTAGCAAAGGGAGTGGTGTGCATTTGAGGCTGCATGACATCATGCTTCCCCTTCCCACATCCAAAAAGGTGCAGCTGCTACAGACTTCACTTCTCCCCTCACAGGAAGGGAGAGGTGTGGGAAACAAGGAAATGTTCTGAGCTGTCCAATGTCCTCCCATCTCCTTTCACTTTGTGAACGAGTAGCTGAGAGGTAGGGAATGGTTCTATCCAACACCAGGGCTTTCCCCAAGGAACACTTGAAATCTGTGTTGTGGCATTGGATTGTAATGTGTGTGCATGGCGCACACCGCATCAACACACCTGTGCATATTCCTTGAATGTGCATCACTGACTTTTTAAAATGTTGACATGACTTGTTAGGAAAGGGATCTCCATGTTTCAGTCGGAAACAGTGATCCTCAACATGGTACCCATAGGTGCCGTGGTGTGTTCCATCACCTAACCTGGAATCATATTTCCAGAAAGAGTGTGAAGCCAGTTGGAACTTTTGCCCAGCACAGTTTATAATAGTCCACTGCAGATCTAATGGGCTGTGTGGATTAAAATAACGCTGCTTTGACAGTGACAACCACTATTGTTGGTTGTATTCTCACTACACTCCTAGTGTATTTTAAAATTACCCCTCTTCTCCTCTACACTGAGTTTTCTCTGAGTTTATGCATAGCTGTACTATCTGCAGCTTTTTGTGGTTCCCCCCCCACACACACACACACAAACTTTGTGTCAGAATCAGCGCTGGAGTTAGAGCGCCGGTGCCCCAGGCATGGCACCCCGCCCCGCCCCTGCCCAGTGCACTCCTCTTCCCCCCACCCTCGCCCCCAGTGAGGGTGAGCTGGTCTGGTGGTGGCACTGTTCACACAGTGCGCCCCCCACTGACTGCTATAGTTCCGCCACCCGCACTGCATCTGTGCTTCAAGTTTCAAGCACAGACATGGCGCGGGAGGTGGAGCTATGGCAGTTGGTGGTGGGGCACATTGTGTGTACTGCACGACCACTGCCAAGCTTGTAAATTTTCCTCGCCAAAACTGGCACCCTCCCCAGGCCATGCTCCAGGCAGCTGCCTAATGGGTATACTCCACCAAGGTCTACTCACTTTACTTTTCACATTGTTACCAGTCAATTTTTGTGCCAGCTGACGTAATAGAACTTTTGCATGCCTTGAATTTTTGAGCTACACAAAGGTTCATTTAGAGCCGCACAGGGCTCTTTTGGTAGAAAAAGCCCAGCTGAAACTCATTTGCATATTAGGCCACACACCCTGACACCAAACCAGTCATAACTGCATTCCTGTGCGTTCCTGCTCCGAAAAAAAGCCCTGGAGCTGCACATGTCCCCCCTGGAATTGTGTATTTTGTGTGTAGTTGGACACAAAACATGGTCAGTACCAACAGGATTTTTTGGATGCCAGTCTCACACACTCCTCCATTATGCCTAAATAAATCTATATATACCTTGAGAGAAAAGTTACGTTGCCACATATATTGAACTAAACAAGCAATAAACCACTAGCATAATCCATGCATTTTCCTTATCAAGCTCTACTCACTTAATCACAGCACCATGACATTGGTCCTGGGCCGGGCAGGGGTTCCCATGGGGCCAAGTTCCCGGGCCGGTTGGGGGTTCTTCCACCCTGGAGGTTCCCAACCCGCCGGCCCACTCGGAAGTGATGTCATCGCAGCAGCGACATTGCGACCTGGACGCTCTAGCAATTTGGGCCCTTCGAAATTGCTTGAGAGTCCGGGAAAACCATAGAGTTTTCCCAGATGCTCCTAGAGCTTCCGACTGATGTCATCACACTGCACGCACAAAACAGTCCCCTGCCGGAAGCCGTGGGGGACTTGGCAACCCTAACCTGAACCCATCGTCCGCTGAAATTGAACTCAGCATCAGTCTGTAATGGAAAATTGGTCACCTTTTTTAAGAGTCAGTTTTGCTGGATACTATTCTCTGACTTAATTTGTGTACTATTGCATGTGTTGAGTTTATGATGCATCATTTTCAAAGTTTTATTATTCTCTGTAAGCTGTTTGAGTTTATAATAAAATTTTGTTATTACCGAGGGGGGGGGGGGACTCTTCACCCAGCACCGCTATCTTGATTAACACAAATATCTTTTCAGAGTTTAATTTAAAATATTTTGAGGCATTTTGTACCAGATTAAATAAATTCATTTTTAAAACAAGATTTAAACACTATGAGTTGGATGGATCCTGTGACACCTTCTGTTAAGCCATGGTGGAAAGACTCCTCTTCAATGGAGAATGATGTTTTTTGGATGGAGAAAAATTGCCTTTGGTTAACAAAAACCTTCTTTGATGAACTCACTCCCCCCCACCGTCTCTGTTGGAGGAAGACCTGGTAAAGAAGTCACAGAATCCAACCCTATACTTATATTTTTAGCATATTTTGTCTCTCTCATCTCTTTTAATATGGCAACAGAGTCTGACCTTTTAAACAGAATTTCCATACTTGAAATGCATCAACCACATAACTCTCTCAGAGGAAAAGCAATTGCCTCATCATTGTGTATGTACAGTACTAAAAAGAAGGGAGGGGGGGAGAGCTTAATTGTGGATGGAGCCTCCAGGCACAAGATTAATGCCAATACTAATATTACTAATAAACCCACTATGGCTAAGAAAACACGTATGGGTGAGACTCCAGATGTTCCCCACACATGTTAAGTGAACACATCCTGCTACACAGGCTAGTTCTGCAAAAGTAAGATAATATATGAAAAAAAATGCATTAACCTCTTGGGTCCCCGCAGCTATGGGGGAGAGGCAGTCATACAGCCTTTACTTAAAGCAATCTCCCCAAGGCTATGCTTTACTTTGATGCTCCATTGGTGCGATTCCCTTTGCTATTTCTGTTCCCAACTATAGTAAGGAAGTTTCTTTGAAATATGACTCATGTAAACTATATTTGGCCAATAACACCGGCCATAAACACTCCATATTTTAAACGCACACATTTTTTACAGACAAAAAGTGAGATGCATAAGGATAGTGAAATGTAATCCAACCTGACCTCATAACTCCAGCTAGACCTTCGAAGAGGACTGAAAGTCAAGCTGCTGGGCCAGGGTGCAACTTTAGTCTTGAGGTGCTACAGGATTCCCACTGCAGAAGTCAGACATTTCTAGAGTCAGGTGCTATAAAAGCAGAAGAAACTGTTCTGTGAGGCCCTCACATTTTCTGACATCCGCTTGCCCCCTAAATTAGGGTTTCCAACCTCCAGGTGGCCTCTAGAGATCTCCTGCTATTACAATCAATCTCCGGACAGAGATCAGTTCCTCTGGAGGAAATGGCTGCTTTGAAAGGTGCACTCTATGGTATTATACCCCACCCTCCCTAAACCTTGCCCTCTTCCAGCTCCACCCCAAGAATCTCCAGGTATTCCTCAACCCAAAGCTGGTAACCCTACCCCTAATGCCTACCAACCATTTACCAAGAGAAATAATTATTCCTTGTTAATTAATTCTGTAATTGTTTTCATGACAAAACAAACCTATAGCCCTAACAGCAACAGGTGGGGTAGAGTGGCATGTTTTCCCTTATTACAAGGGTGTCAAACATGCAGCCCGGGGGCCGAATCAGGCCCCCGAGGGCTCCTATCAGGCCCCCAAGCAACTGGCTGTTGTCTGCTTCCTTCTCCCTCTCTGCTTCCTTCTGCATCACAGCTTGCTTTGCCAGGCTTGCTCAGTTTCCACAGCAGAGCTACTGAGCCAAACCCCTCTTCCTTCTGTTGGCTGAGGCTCCTCTCCCTCCTGGTCCCCTGGGGAAGGAAGCTTCCTTTGCCCAGTTCCCTGGATCACATGGGAAAGATACAAAAAAGGCACCAAGTGCTAATGTTTTATGTTTTATTTTAGGGGGGGGGGTTTAAAAAAAATCTTTAATTGTGCTTGTGTTCTTTATAAAGTTAATATCTCTGCTACCTGGCACTACATTTTATGACACACCTGACCCGGTCCAACAAGGTCTCATTTATGTCAGCTTCATCCCTCATAACAAAAGAGTTTGACACCCCTGCCTTATCACTTTCTTCAAAAAGGCCTTCTGATAAATTCTAGTACTCACAGCTTCTGGGCAGCATGCTTGTTGTGCCTTGTGGATTAACAACTGGAAGTTCTAGGGAGGACTCCTCAGAAGGCCGTATTTAGCCCAAGGGTTTGTAGTTGCTGACCCCCATCTTATACTAAAATAAGGATGAGAAAGTATACATAAGGCCAGTACATCCACTCTGAATCCAAATGGCTTTTCCCAAGGTTTAGCTGGGATTTGCTCCAATTCATTATTTTTTTAATGTGATGTTAGGACCCAATGTGGATTACCTCATTCTGTGATGCAATTATTAAATACTCCATAGTGAAGAGTACAGTTTTATGGAACATACGGTAACAATTAAACATTTGCCTTTTTTTGCTATAGAAAAGCACATTAATAAATTTAATTAGGGTTTAAGGGACTGCATTTTTACTGGCCAAAGAAGGGGGGGGGTTCCCCTTTCTTTCCATATTAAATTTACATATTTGTAACTGCAGTCACTGTAATGAAACACGTATGCAGTAAATCTGAAATGTCTGCTGATAGATATGCATTCAGTTTTACAACAGTAAAATTGTACCCTGTTTGCTGCAGTTCAGAGTGGGTAAAATCTCCCTGAACAGAACCACCTACGAGAGTCAAGAGTTGCACTGTACAGTCCTGCGTTCATCTAGGAACATGGCAGTCCTGTGTCACGTTCATCCAGGAACATTTAGGCATTCTTACACAGGTTGTAACATCATTACATTATGTGCTATATTCCAGGGGTGGCCAACGGTAGGTCTCCAGATGTTTTTTGCCTACAACTCCCATCAGCCCCAGCCATTGGCCATGCTGGCTGGGGCTGATGAGAGTTGTAGGCAAAAAACATCTGGAGACCTACCGTTGGCCACCCCTGCTATATTCTATGGTGCCCCCTTTCTGGGCATTTTGTATAGCTCTCCCAAGTGAAAAGGGAAAGAGCATGATCAGCCCATTTGCCACCCTGATCTTTGTTTGGACTGTAGGGGTAGGGGGTTTAAAAAAATTACAAGACTGTTCCCACCTGCCATTCAGACTAGGAATAATGACCCAGTGGAATATAGGATTTCCACTGTGATGCTCACAGCCAAGCAATACTTTCACAGAATTAGATGACAGAGCGTGGTATGAGGATTCTGGACTTCAGACTCCACACATAGGAAGGGGTTGACTTTTTGATATATCTAGGTCATATTTTTATCTCAAGATGTAGAAAACTAGAACTTCAGATAGAAAGATTTGACATGTCCTGAGGTGTTTAGGTTGGATCTCAAGCACTGCAAGTGTAGCTGTATTTGTGGAGTGGAACTTTCCCCTCTCCCAGAAACCTGTTCAGCTCCCTAAAGGCAGGGGTGGGGGGGTCAGAGTATGCATGAGATGCAACATGGTTCAGCGGAAATGCCCTAGCAAAAGCAGAAATATGACCTGCACAAAGCAGAAGAAGAGGTAGAATCTAACCCTTTGTTTTCCACATGCAAGAGTGATGTTATAATAGGGCAACTAATCAGTTTCCTTCTCCTTAGAATAAAGATTCCCAGTATCATCCACAGGCTCAGCAAATGTGTGAGCCATTACAGAAAATATACAAAAAGTCCATAATAGATAATGATTTCCCCGCATGGGGCGCTGTCATTTTGATGATGTCACTTCCGGCTGATGTCATCACGCCAGTGATGTAGGGGGAGGTTTCCAATGTAGGCCGGTAGGTTGGGAACCTCCTGGATGGGGGATTCCCTGCCCGGACTGGAGGCTTGGCAGCCCTACAACTAAGGTTGCCCTCAGACGAATGTAATGCCATAGAGTCTGCTCTCCAAATCAGTTATTTTCCCCAGAGGAACAGAGATCCGTTGTCTGGAGTTCAGTTGTGACTTCAGGCTCCACCTGGAGGTTGGCTACCCTAGACCTGGCAGCACCCTAGGCCTGGCATTACTTAACTAGGCCTGGCTGCTTGCTCCTGTTCAGCAAAAGTACCCCTAGGACAGCCAATGTGAATCAGCAGTTGCCAACTCCACGTTGGCAAATTCCTGAGGATTTGAGGCATGGAGCCTGGAGACAGTGGGTTTGAGGAGGGCCGGGACCTCAGACAGGTACAGTGCCATAGACTCCACCCTCAAAATTAGCCATTTCCTCCTGGGGAGCCACTGTTGCCAATCTCCAGGTGAGGGCTGAAGATCACTCAGAATTACAACTGCTCTCCAGATGGCAGAGATCAACTCCACTGAAGGCGGGGGGGGGGGGAGAGTGAATGCCTTTGCTTAGGTGAGTAGGAAGACAGCAAGGTGGGGGGAGGGGTACTCACCCAGAGCCTCTTTCTAGAGCCCTTTGTATTTTTCTTCACAATGGGCCTTATTCTTAGTTAATACATAAAGTGGCAAGCCACCAAGTGCTGCATAATGAATGAGGAACTGAGTAGAGGTTTGGGGTTGCCAGATCCTGTTTCCTCCCCCAATGGGGACTTTGGGAGGTGTTTGTGGAAGAGAAGGGGTAGGGTTGCCAAGTCCCATGGGGCCTCCAGCAGGGGAGTTTTTTCACACATTCACAGCAGCATGGCGCAATGATGTCACCCAGAAGTGACATCATTGTACCAGCTGTTCTGGGCATTTCTGGGGAAACTCTGTGGTTTTCCCAGACATGCTAGCAATTTGTGAACCATAGAGCTTTCCTAGAAACACCCAGAGCTGCTAGCACGCAACGTTGCCTGCACAATGACATCACTTCCAGGTGACGTCATCATGCAGGCAATGTCACTTGGGGATCCCCCCACCGGCCCACTGCAGGCAGGCGGGTTGGTGACCCCCAAAGCAGAAGCCCCGCCCTACCCAGGAGCTTGGCAGCCCTAGGGATGGGTCATCCTAACATGATGACATCACACAGATGTGATGTCATCATGTTAGAGACTGGCACCCCAAATGCCTGAACTTGCCGCCGGAGTTCAGGAACGCCGCACCTCGCTTCTTGCAAACAGCATTTAAAGTGTCCCTTTAAATATTGTTTTCAAGAAGGGAGAGTGTGCCTGAACTCCAAGAGGCAAATTCACTGCTGGAGTTCAGGCATGTGCGCCCCTCTTCTTGCAAACAGCATTTAAAGAGCCTCTTTAAATGCTGTTTGTAAGAACTGTGGGCCACACACACCTGAACTCTGGTAGCGAAATTGCTGCTTGAAGTTCAGGCGCATGCACACACACTGCTTATTGAAAAGACCATTTACTCTTTAAATGCTACTTACAAGAAGTGGGGGCCCCACATGCCTGAACTCCAGTGATGAATTTGCCAGTGGAGAGCACACACACACACCCCGCTCTGCTTATTGCAAACAACATTTAAAAGGACCCTTTTAATGTTGCTTGCAAGAAACAGCGGCTGCCCATGCCTGTACTCCAGTGGCAAACTTGCCACTTGGAATTCAGCCCCCACCCTCCCTTATTGCAAACAACATTTAAAGGGACGCTTTAAATGCTGCTTGCAAAAAGCAGGGGCCACACATGTCTGACCTCCAGCGGCAAATCTGCCACTTGGAGTTCAGGCATGCAGCTGGTAACCACCTCTCTCCCTCTCCTGCAAGATTAAAAGGGCCCCCCGGGCCCCAGCTGATCCACAGGACACATGCCTACCCTTGGAATCCCTCTTGGAGGTGGGCTTGGTGGCAGAGCCTGGAGCCCATGAAATTAGGGGATCCCCTGCCCCCACCTGAAGACTAAGCTTTTTTTGCCAGCAATAGAAGAAAAAGTTTTGTTCCTGCTTTAAAATGAACAATGGTGTGCTCTTTATATAAAAATTATACATGTATTTTCCTTCATGAAGACTCAGTGCTTGTAGCTTTGGAGAGCATTATGCCAGCTATTGAACTGGGCATCTGTTAAAGAAAAATGATTGACTTGCTACTTATTTAAAAGTGAATTGCAACAATGGGTGGCTCCTTCATGAAGTCTCAGTACTTGTACTTATGGAGAGTGTTTAGCCAGCAATAAAACAGAAGGTTTTATTCTTGCTTATTAAAAGTTACTGGCTTGCTCCTTATCACAGCCCAACAAGAGAAAGGTATTAAGACTTCTGATGAAGTCGTAACACAAAGTGAGTTTACAACTAGTTAGTCATCCAGTATCACAACACAAGAATGAACTATGTTGAAAATGGTTCTATAACATTAATTTTATGGTTGTTCTTGTTAATTCTCTATGTAAATGATATTTGTGAAATTCATAAGTAGCTTTATAAATAAAGCCCATACATAACTGTGATATATATTTTTGTGCCCACCTGGAGACTGGCATGCCTAGGGTATAAGGTTGCCAGCTCCAGGTTGGGAAACTCCTGAAGATTTGAGGGTGGAGCCTGGGGAGGACAGAGATCTCAATGGAGTGCAAGACCATAGAGTCTATCCCCCAAGGCATCCATTTTCCCCAGGGGAACTGATCTCTGTAACCTGTAGATGAGCTGAAATTCCAGGGGATCCCAAGCAGTGTTCCCTCTAAACTGAGTTAGTGTGAGCTAGCTCACAGTTTTTTAGTCTCTGGCTCACACATTTTTTCTTAGCTCAGGAAAAATGGCCCCAGAGCAAACTAATTTATGCAGTTGCTCACAACTTTAATGCCAGTAGCTCACAAAGTAGAGTTTTTACTCACAATACTCCACAACTTAGAGGGAGTATTGATCCCAAGGTACCACCTGGATGCTGGCATCCCCAGTTAAGGTCCCTGAATGTAATGTGTGAACCAACTAAAGAAAGGCATAATCTGTTTCTTTTTTACAGATGTTCATGTTAATGCTGTGAAGAAAACACCCTCTAAACTGTATTTGGTCTTGATCTTGTCAAACGAGAGAACGTTTTATTCTCCCTAAAAGACTTTTTTTTTTCATTCTTCTCCAAAAAACAATTAACAGTGCAAAAATTGAGCCCATCCAACAAGTTACATTATGACTTTGCTAACCTCCCCTCTAATAAAAAAGAGCAGAGTCCTTTAGCAAAAAACAATTTTCGACATACCATTGTACCGCTTAAGAGAACTCAGGAAATGTTTCAGTGATATTCAGCTTCCCTAGAGACACTTTAAAACTACAGCTCATGAAAACGGACTAGTGTCCGAAGCATGAAAATTACAATGGGCTTCCTGCTTACATTCAACTCTCCCCCTGCCCCAATTCTAATTTAAACAGGATGGCAGTGTTCCAGTCTTAAACCTCTCCCCCCAGGCAAGGCCAGATTAAAAGGAGGGGGTGAGTTCCACCACTTTCTAGGGGCTCCACATTTCTTTCACCCATAAATTACGGTTTCTTCTCAGACAGCTTTCAGACAGCAAAGCAAAGCCACTCAAATATACCAACAGTCTAGAATTGCCAGCTCTGGGTTGGGAAATTCCTGGAGATTTGGGACTGGAACCTGAGAAAGGCAGGAACTTCAGTGAGGTATAATGTCATAAAGTCCACCTTCCTAAGTAGCCATTTTCTTCTGGAGAAATTATCACTGTAGCATGGAGACCACTTTTAATACTGGAAACTCTCAAGCTACCCCCTGGAAACTAGCAACCTAGTGAACAGTCTACTCAGATCCTCTCTCACCCCTGCCAGTTTTAGGGCTTCTTGACACATTACATTTGATTATGTAAAACAATACCCTGCTGGCTTAGATTAAAAAATTTACCTACTCCTGTGCTTTGTTTTCAACAATGTGCTTGTGCATATATATTCAAAGGTTAGAATTACCAGGTCTGTATTGGAAAACACCTGGAGACTTTGGGGGTGGAGCTGGGAGAGGGTGGGGTTTGGGGAGGGGCAGGGCGGGGCCTCAGCATGGTCCAATGCCATAGACCCCACCCTCCAAAGCACTCATTTTCTCTATCTGCCAGGTGGAGATCAGTTGTAAAAGGGGAAGATCTCCAGGCCCCACCTGGAGGCTGGCAACCCTATCAAAAGTACACATGATTGCAACTGCCTACATGTATATGCAACCACATACAAAGGACTATGGGAGATGCCTTTAGCCAATCCAGCCTCCAGAAATCACTGCACAGTGTCCTAAAATTTTCTCACAAATTGACACTAATCCAGCACTTTAATAAACTTAACTAATTCAGGTAGTATCCACATTCACATACTCTGTTATTTCTCCTTTCCAGGACACAGAAGGCCAAACAATGCCTTGTGCAACACTATTTTGTCCATTTTACTTCAAAATAAACCCCACATTTCAAGGAGTCTTCCTGCTCCAAGGCAGTGTGGATAGGACTGACAGCTTTATAGGAACAGCTGTTAAAAGAGTGGACAATCTCTCAGTTGATGGGTTGCATACTGTAAGAACAGCAGACAAAGCATGCTGATGGTTATACAGAGATGTTGAGCAGTGGTACAGATTTTTCTTTGGTGATACCCTCATTTGCAGAACAGCTAGGGTTGCCAGACTCCAAGTGTGGCCTAGAGATCTTCCTAAATTATAATTGATCTCCAGACAACAGAGATCAGTTTCCCTAAAGAAAATGGCTGCTTTGGAGAGTAGTCTCTACGACATTATACCCTGCTGATATTCCTCCCCTCCTCAAATACTGTGGGGTTGTTGCAAGCTCCTGATTGGGAAATACCTGGAAATTTGGGCGGGTAGACCCTTGGGAGGGTGGAGTTTGGAGAGGGGGGGATCTCAGTGGGGTATAATACCATTGAGTCCACCCTCCAAAGCAGCCATTTTTTCCAGGGGAACTGGTCTTAGTGATGTGGACATCAACTGTAATAGCAGATCTCCTGATGTCACCTGGAGGTTGGCAGCCCTAAAACCCTGCCATCCCTGGGCCCCACCACCAAATTTCCAAAACATCCTGACCTTGAATTGGCAACCCTAGGAACAGCCTCCCCAAACACATTCAGCTGGTACCATCAGGGCTTTTTTGTAGAAAAAGCCCAGCAGGAACTCATTTGCATATTCAGCCACACCCCTGACATCACCATTGTTTCACACAGGGCTTTTTTGTAGAAAAAGCCCAGAAGGAACTCATTTGCACATTAGGCCACACCCCCTAACACCAAGCCAGCCAGAACTGCGTTCCTGCTCAAAAAAAAAGGCATTGGATACCATCCTTATTGTCTCTTCAGATCAAAAAATTAAGTTGATGTGTAATTGTGTTGCTACTCCTGACCAGTGGATGAATTTGAGTTCATTGTCTCTATATTTATTCTTGGATTGTTCTTATTCTTAGTTTTTTTTTTGTGAAAGGCAGGATAGAACTACTTTTAATACATACATAATATTGATTGCTTTCCCAAGTTATTTACTTAAGTTTGATTTTTCATTTTTTTCAGAGTTTCCAAGTGTTTTAAGAACTAGAGGTTTTCTAGATTTTAAAACAAAGATTTTAAAACTCTTTCACGGTAGCTAATCTATAAAGAGAGTTATAGTTAGGCTCATCTGTATTTCACCTTGGGGGAAATATCTCTAGATTGTTTCCATTTAGAAAACTTCAGTCCTGTACATACAAGGAGTTATGAACATGACGGTGTTTATTCTGCATAAATTTACTCCATGTGCCTATCCCTGAATCAGACATTTGCTTCTTTACACATCAGGAATTTGGAGAAATAGGGTTGAATCAAAACAGATGGTGAGATACGCCTCAAGAAAAGGGCCATGCAGAACAGTGCAATCCTAAACAGAGTCACACCCTTTTAAATCCATGAGACTGGAAAAGGTCATGATTCGTTTTAGGATTGTGCTGTTGCTAGGCTGCCACATGAACCTTTGCTGGCTAACTGGTGGGATTGCTTTAAGGAAAAAATAGGTTAAAAAATAACAGAACTAGAATGTATACCCTGAAGGAAGAGCAGTTCAAGGAACATCCTGGACCCAGGTGCCATTTGTAAATGTTGCCTGCACACCCAAACTTGCTATTTGTAAAAAAAAAGCAAAGTTGCCAGAGCACAAACAAAAACAGACACATTTTTAAAGCATCTTTTTGGGGAGTCTAAGTTATACAGTGATAAATTCTGAGTCCTGTGACATCTCAAAGTCTAACAGAAGCAGCAGTTTGTGGACTAAAGCCCACTTTTTCAGATGTGATCAGCAGATGCCGCCATTTATGTAGGGGTCTGAAACCAAAAAATGAACAGCAGGGTCAAGGCTTTCCAAATGCAGGAGTTACTGGGTGAAATGGAATTATGTTAAATTCAAATACATAAAATGACTGCATTGGAAGTATCCGTTCATTGCATCCAGAGGATCTGGTTTACAGACACTTATGCTGGAATAAAAATCCGTTAGTCTTCAAAGTGTCACAAGATTCCTTTTTTATTTTTTTGCTGCTACTAGGATTGCCAACAAGCCTGAAGAAAGATGTCCTGTCCCTCTGGCGGTAGAGAGTGCTATCAAGTTGTAATCAATGTATGGCAACCCTATAGGGTTTACATAAGAACTCAAGAGAGGCCATGTTGGGTCAGGCCAGTGGTCCATCCAGTCCAATACTCTGTCACACAGTGGCAAAAAAACCCACAAACAGGTGCCATCAGGAGGTTCACCAGTGGGGCCAGGACTGTAGAAGCCCTCCGACTTTTGTCCCCCCCAAGCATCAAGGGTTTTCAAGGCAAGAGATTTTCAGAGGTGGTTTGCTATAGCCTGCCTCTGTGTCATTATCCTGGAATTCCTTGATGGTCTCCCATCCAAATATTCGACAGGCCTTCAACATCTGAATCCGGGAGAGAACCACCACCTCTCACCACTAAGGAGCTACGAATATCATGGGATCATTAACAGAAAAAAGAAAGATCCCGCCATATTAAGTGTACAGCACACAAAATGTTTGAAATGTATTTTATTGGTTTTAAATTGTTTTGTATAATTGATTGTTAGCCGCCCTGAGTCTGCTTGCGGAGAGGGCAGGATATAAATGTAAAGTAATAAATAAATAAATAAATAATATTAACCTGCTTAGCTTCCAATCTCTGAGAAGGAGAACATAAAGAGTTCTAACACATTGGAAGTAGAGCACCATTTCCTCAAAGTAAGTTCTGCTTGGCTAAAGGAGGCATGCCTGAGAAAGTCCTCAAAATCTTTCTCTAATATTTCCACTCAACAAGACTGAAGTTGCCATTGGCTTCAGGCGCAAATACCATATTCCTTCACTTCAGTTCTGGTTTCCGAGCTACTTCCTGGAATGCAGTCAATCCCATTTTTAAAGAGACACACCAACTCATAAAGAGGCAGAGAGCGTAAAGCCACATCCAGTAGTACAATGTCAACACTTAAGCTGTTAATGGGAGAATTGAGTGATTAATATCATTGTTGCGTTATTACATGAAGAATTCAATTTTTGCAATTAAAAAATGTGGGCCTGTCAGCAGGGTCAGAGTAGGGCGGCCGACGGCAGACTGGGAAATTCCTGAAGATTTGGGGGTGGAGCCTGTGGAACACAAAGTTTGTGGAGGGGAGGGAGCTCAGTTGAGATGTGAAGTCCTAGAATCCACCCCCCCCCCCAAAAAAAAAAACACCTGATTTTACTCATCTGGAAATTTTATGTAATTTCAAGAGAATCCAGGTAAAACCTGGACATTGGCAACCCAAGGTCAGAGTAGGATTGCCAGCCCTGGAATTCCAACACCTGGAATTTGGGAGGTTGGAGCCCGAGGAAGATGGGTTTGGGGAGGGGGGATTTCTAGGGATGCCAGCCTCCAGGTGGGACTTGGGGATCCCCTGGAATTACAGCTCATCTCCAGACTACAGAGATCAGTTCCCCTAGAGAAAATGGATGCTTTGGAGGGTGGATTCTATGGCATTGTACCCCATTGATGTATCTGTCCTTTCCAGGTTCTATCCCCTAATATCCAGGAGTTTCCCAACCTGGATTTGGCAACCCTACCTCCCCATTCCCAGACAGTGGCCAGGAAAGACCCGGTGACCCTAACTTCAATGGTATATAATGCCACAGAGTCCACCTTCCATAGCAGCCATTCTCTCCAGGTGATCACTTGTAATCTGGAGATTAGTTGTAATCCCAGGAAATCTCCAACCAGTACCTGGAAGCTGGCAATCCTGGGTCAGAGTAAAGCCAGGTCTGGTAGCCAGATCTCCTGAAACTCAGTTCCACAGAGGGCTAGGCGGGGGCGGGGGGGAGCCTATTAGAAGCAGAGAATTAGGAGCCTATTAGGAGTGGGGAGTCAGCACTGCCTGTTTGGATTTATCAACCTTAAAGTGGGGCCTGCAGTTCTGCTGGAATTAAAACTGAACTCCATGTCCACAGGAGAGGGCAAGGTTAGACGAGCTAAACCCCCAGACCACAACCCCAACTATTTAAGAGGCACGTTATCAGAGGGCCCTCAAACCCTAGAATGAGCACTGACATTTCAAATGAAGATTTAACTGTCTTTTTCAAACATCTCCCCCAAAAAGAACAAGTTGACGTTATTAAGTGATGTTGAAGGGCTGATTCACATTTTACTGTTTTCAGATGTACCCTCAAATGTACAAAAATGTAAAGCATGACCAACAAGTTCATGGAAGCCGGCATCTGGAATCCTGTAGTGAATAAGTAAAGGGGGGGCTTAAACTCCCCCCCTTCTGCTCTTCTCCATCACAACTTAAAATCTTAGCCCCCCAAGGCTACTTTTCATTTTTTTAAAAAAAAAAGTTAGGACTGCTTTGCGTGCATTTGGAAGCCAACAGTGGATCCTTGCCAACTATATTTCCAACCCAGGTTTGCCATTCCAAACTGTGTAAAAGGTCCAGCATCATTTAATTAAAACAACCCTGACAATATTATTCCCCTGCTAAAGAGGAGATGCAGCAATAGAGGTGTTTTGTTTGGGGGGTTCTCTCCTCCCCTCCAGTGACAAAATCCAGATCTTGGACAAGCAACTGAAACTGTGAGTTTATCAAATAACTAAACCAGCAGAGCACATATGTCTAATCTGGTAAAACAAGAGACTCCGTAATCAACTGGATTAAACAACAATCAAGCTAAACAGGAAATTCCAGCCCCTGCCACCAGCTGTCAATTAACCTTCCCCCCGGATTGTAAACTCCCGGATAAAACACATCCTCTTCGGTGAGGCAAGTCTGCAAAGGAGTCAAACCAAATTAAAAGAAGAAAGCCCAGAGCCTCGAGTCTACAGAGAGACTTGTAACAAATATTACCGGCGATCGGAACATGCTGAGAAGGCTCAAGTAACACCAAAGGCCCCCTTTCAGCTGCTACAGCCTTCTACCATTTGGGCTTTAATAAACATGTGTTCCCAATATCTTCACTCATGAATACGTCTTATTCAAAACCAAAACACTGCATACTTGCCAATCCCAAACCCTTAACGCGTAAGTGCATACCAGTTGACCTTCCAGCTCTCCCAGCCTCCCCCACTAGCTACAAGCCCCCCCACACACACACATTCTTGAAGTCACTTTTCTAAGCAACACAAATTTCTTCCCATCTTTCATAGTCCCTGCAAGGCATGGGAGGAGGTCCCCAAACCAAGGACTTTGGTAATAGACCCAGATAGCGTTCAAGAAGAAGGACTTGCTAGCCCGTTCACTGTTGCAAGTAGGCATCCCTGGGCATCTGGACAAAGGGTAGAATTGCAGTATCTAAGCTGATAGTTCATGGGAGGAAAAAAAAGAGCCCAGTAAGCTTCATGACCATGCAAAGCCTCAGACTTCAGGCTGCCTTCTCAGAGTTGCAACATATTTCTTCTATCCAGACCAGGCTGAGCTTGGTTTGGCTATGTCTACTAGAGATGTCAGCCTCCAGATGGGACCTGGGGATACCCCAGAATTACAGCTCATTTCCAGTCTACAAAGATCAGTTTCCTTGGAGTAAATGGAATTTTTGGAGACTGGACTCCCCCTGCCAATGGTCAGGGTGAACATGGCAACCCTATACCAACTGCTTGCTTTGCCCCCAGGCTGTGAACCTTAACTCTCTCATACCAAAACCATTTTCTCCTGTTGTCATAGCTGGTCCAGTAGGGGAGGAAGCCACAGAGCACAGAGGGGCACCTCTTCAACAAGGAGGATTATGCCATGATACATTAGACTTCTACAGCCAAAAAGGAGTCCTATGATACCTTAAAAGACTAGCACATAATGTATCATGGCATAATGTTTTGTGGGCTAGAGGCCACTTCTAGAAATACACAGGCTTGAGCATTCAGCTTGAAAGTGCAACAAATGTGTTTGTCTTTCAGGTGCCCTTGGAAATCAGACTAAAGCTAACATGGGCTGCATCCACACCTTGCTGGATAAGCAAGACAATAGCACAATAATAGCATATGGCCCAACGATCTGTAGATGCAGCTATGATCAAGCTCTCTGGAATTTTATAAAATCCTCAGATAACAACCCTTCATCTCACCACAACATGTGAATAAGAAGGTGGAAGACATCAGAGTGCTTAGAACATTACGCTTACACAGCAAACCAGCAGAACATTTTAGAAGACAGCAGCTTCTTCCAACGTCTCCTGGACAATATGCAGTCCTGCCACTAAGCAAACTAGGTGATTGCCTAGGGTGTCGGCCTTCTAGAGTTGCTGAGCTGGGTGCCCCCCACATGACTCAGTGACCTGGGCTATCCAGGTCAGGGAGCAATTTCAAGTTTGTGCTTTTCTCTTTTTTTCCACAATTCATCTATTTTTAAAAACTAGTTATCAGTGCGGAGGAGGGCACCAGAAGTTAGTCTTGCCAAGGATGCCAGATAGTCTACAGCCAGCCCTGACAATATGTTTTGCCTACTAAGACCATATCTCTGAGCAGCTAATTCTGATGTTGTGACCGCATGAAGCTGCCTCATATTGAATCAGCTTGATCTATCAAGGCCATTGTTACCTCCTCTGGCTGGCAGCAGCTCTCCAGGCTTGGGACAGAGGTCTTTCACATCATCTGAGCCTCTTAAAAGGAGATGCTGGCAGCTTCATTGCCATGTTCACTCCATTATCTTCTTTGTTCGCATTTGTTTTTTGAGATGATACACTGCTTCAAAAAACCCAGTGAACCAGCTTCAGTAGAAATGACAACTGGATGAATACACTTTGTATGTACACCATAGAAAATTGTGTTGCTGCCATGCCACTTTCAGCTGTCTTCAGAACTACTGTCTGTCCCCAATCCCAGAAAGAGAGGGAGGGCAGAGTCAGCATTTGGAGAAACATGTCAGAAATGTTGCACCACCTTTCTCCAATCCACCATTCATGAAGTATTTCTCATACCTTCTTACGATGCAATCCTGCTTTCTCCTAAATGAAGACATGCTCAGAGTGATCCAAAGACAGAGGGCAAACTGCCCTGGTGACCCAGTAAGGTTTTTTGTTTTTTTTTTAAACCCATCATATTAGTTCATACTACCTGAGGGCAGTGCTTTTTTTGTAGCAGGAACTCCTTTGCCTATTAGGCCACACCCCGATGTCGTAGCCAATCCTTCAAGTGCTTACAGGGGCTCTTATTACAGGGCCTACTGTGAGCTCATGGAGGACTGGCTACATCAGGGGTGTGTGGCCTAATATGCAAAGGAGTTCCTGCTACAAAAAAAAAACCCTGCCTAAGAGTAATTAATGGATGAATGTTATGCCCTTTCAGCTTTGACTGTCAGGGTGGTGGCATGCAGAGTCAAACAGGAAGCCTATCTAGAGAATTAGTATCCTGGGGTATTAATAAATTGGACTATCATTAAATGCTACAGACTAAAGTATGTCATGCCTATGTCATGCCAGTATTCCATGCACTTAAATATCCTGTGTTACTTAGTGATAATTGGGAGGGGAGGAATAGGACTCCTCCTGGACTCCAGGTTACCTCTATGTGTCCCTGGGCAGTCAACAAAGGCCCTTGTCAGGCAAAACTACACTAGTGCAGCATTTCACAGCACAACATGGCAACCTAAGGTCCTCTTCTTGGCCCATTGGGACCACCATCAAGTTAGTCCCTACACATTACAACTGCCATGATTAAAGGGAATTTGTGCGCAAAGGAGGGCCAGAGTCAAAAGAAACAGATGGGATGGGCCAGCTTCCTTCCATCACTTGCCACTCAAAGAATGACAACCATATAATGGGAAGGGGGAGGGTTGACTCTTGCCGTCAGTGCTGATCATCCATTAAAGGGAGGCTGGAAGAAACAGCTGGTCCAACACAACCCCTGCTCCCTATTCACATCACTCCTTGCCACCTCTTTGCAGGCACTGAGCCTGCACAGTCTGCCACCCACAAAGACGTGCACATAAGCTGCTAGGTGAGGTTCAGTTTTATTTTTGGTTAAGAGAATAAAGAAATTCTGGGATATTCCCCATCACAATTCCATAATTTCTGGTACACTCAGCATTTGCAGTTAGGATGCTGGAACCGCAATAGTAGCATCCAATACACATCTCCCTGATACGCTTTTCCCCTTGTAAGTGATAATGCTTTCAGAATTGCCTGGTGCACTTTTGCTCCATTCACGGAGAAGGATCAGTGTCCTCTCTCATCAAATGTAAGACTCATCAAAGTCATTTTCCATCCAAGTATCTGATCCCGGAAGACAGGCATTTTAAGTCCGGAGATGGGCAGTAAAGTGTCCATTGTTTGGGGGAATTTCACTCTAAGTGGGTGAAGCAGCAAACTGTCTGTCGTCTTCTGTGACTGGCTCATAATAGTATCTTACATTACCTTACCGACTGAGCTCCTCCACTTCAATAAGCTCTGTATTTATTCTTCCTCCCACTGAAATAAATGCGAACTAATTAGTGGGAGGTCAAAAACCAAAATAGAGGGGGGGAAACAGCAACAGCAGCCTTTGATCTCTAATCTTTTGTCGCAATGCAAAGTCTCCCTGTGCCAGCACTCTTTGATTTGTGGGGGGATGTGATCCATCTTGCAAGGAATTTGTCAATTAAAAAAACCACCCACATTTCACCTGCCCCTCCTACATCTAACAGTGCAGTTCTACACAGAGTAGGCTTGTAAATCCCTTGACTTAAATGGATTTACAAGGGGGTAAATCAATGAGTAGTCCAAAAGCCATTCTTCCACTGTGATGATTTTCTATATAAAGGCCCATAGAGCAAAGTTTGAGCCAGGTGGCCTGCTTTAGACCAACACAACTGCCCATCTGGATATACAAAGGCCCATCAGCCTTTTATAGAGCAACAAACAAAACAAGTTCTTGATCTGAGGTACTTAACAAACTGTCGATATCAGGGGTGACAAGGGAGGGGTGCAAGGGAAAAGAAGAGGCAGGCGAATGAAGATGGTGACCAACTTGAGAACCAGCATCAAATTATTGGACTAGGATCCGGGACATCCAGGTTCTAATCCAAGCTCTACTATGGAAACTTGGCTGACCATGAGCCAGTCATTCTTCAGGCTACCCTAACAAGGGCCTTTTTTTGTTTATAAAAAGCCCAGCAGGAACTCATTTGCATATTAGGCCACACCCCCTGATGTCACCATTGTTCCGCACAAGGCTTTTGTGGAAAAGGCTCAGTGGGAACTCATTTGCATTAAGCCACACCCCCTAATGCCAAGCCAGCCAGAACTGCATTCCTGCACGTTCCTGTTAAAAAAAAAAGCCCTGACCCTAACTCACAAAGTTGAAGCTGTGAGGGTAACATAAATGAGGGGAGAGTAATGTTATAAGCTGCTTGGGGTTCTCATGAGGGAGAAAAGAGGGGCATCAATGTCTCATTAATAAAATAATAATTCATGGCTGAGCAAGAATCTTAATTCAGGTCTCCCTGGCCTAAATCCTACACTATTCAGGGTATTGTGCTGACTTTCACAGTGAAAGAAGAGGTAGCCTGTTCGGTCAAGGTCGGGGCCTGTGTGGATGTAGCCAAGCCCAAGTGGTTGTGCTGATGTCAGCTTCTGGAGTTGAGGGCAGATGCTGAAGTGAAGAAAGCAAAAGATGCCGCTCTGTATTGACCAGGTAAGAGAGCTAAGACTAAAGCCACCATGATTTTGGCCACCCATAGGAGACGACATTTGCACATTAGGGTTGCTAAAGTTTTTGTTGGTTTTTTAATGAGATCTGGGTGGGTCATGAGTCCTCTGGGTCAAGAAGAAGGACTTATGGTCAGAGGTATGCAATGTTAACAAGTCAAGGGTAGAGCTTGGTACTGAAACTGTCTGTTAGCTAATGTGCATAGGTAAAGAAAAACTATCAAGGGAGAGGAGAGCACTGACTTGGATAACCCAGACATGCCCGATTGTCATCAGATCTCAGAAGCGAAGCAGTGCCAACCCTGGCAAGTACTTGGATGGGAGACCTCCATGGAATACCAGCAGTTGGGAGGCAGAGGCAGGCTGTATTGAGCTACTTCTCTTGAATGTCCTCCATGCCCCAGGTGGGGTCACCAGAAATCATCATGACTTCCAGGCATGCACATGTACACACACACATAAAATAAAAAAACATCAAAAGGGGGGAGGAGAGGACAAAATGGCACTGATTCAAAAGCAATGTCCTAATCAAGCCAATTCCACACCCCTAATTTTTCATGCTGTTCTTCCTTCAAAGGGTAGCACAGATCTCCCGTTCTCCGTGTTATCCTTAGACAAAGAGAGAGCAACTAGTCCCGGCTCACCCACTGAGCTTCATGGCAGAGTGTCTGCAAACAGGTACAGTCCCAGTCCCAGGCTGCTCACTAGGAGACCATGAGATTCATGGTCAAGCATTGAAGTTTCTGACACGCAAACATAAGTTTGAAGAATGGTTCATAATAAAATCCAAACACTGGGAAAGCCATTGACACAGAACAGATAGTCCATTACAGTACAAGCCTAAACAGAAGTTACATCCTTTTAAGCCCAATGAGCTTAGAAGAGTGCCGCTCTGCTTTGGACACTGCTGTTAGTCATGTTGTAGGGCCAGGGTCATTCTCAGTCATACAATTAACCAAGACTCTTTTTTGTAGCAGGATCTCCTTTGCATTAGGTCACACCCCTTGATGTAGCCAATCCTCCTGGAGCTTATAGTAGGCCCTTTACTAAGAGTCCTGTAAGCTCTTGAAGGATCGGCTACATCAGGGATGTGTGGCTTAATATGCAAAGGAGTTCCTGCTACAAAAAAAGAGCCCTGCAATTAACAATTCTCTGCACCTAAAACGTGTTCTGAGTCTGACTAATTGGCAGAGTTAGGGTAGGTCACACTTTCATTCGTTTCTGGAAGCTCTTTGGGTTCTGGCATGTTACCCCCTAAAAGAAAAACATTGATTTTAATTTTTCTTTCTAACAACGAGTGATAACTTTTCTTTCTCAAAGCGTGAGTTACTTCACATCAGGCCCTTAAAGAGGCATTATATTGAGGTTCTGGTTGCAACGCCTCCAGTTCATTACCTGAATAAATATAGGGAGGGAAATACTTTTCATTTAAGTAGCCAGTTCTCAGCCATACAATTTACCAGGACTCTTTTTTTGTGACACAATGCTTACCATACAGCCACAGCTGGAAACAACTGGATTCCTCAGTCCCCCGACACAAGTGAATTCCAGATGTTTGCATTGTACTGTCTCAGGTGACACAAGTTGCAGGAATGTCCAATTTTTAAACAGGCTTTTAAAGTGTTTAATGTGTACAAATCTCTGTACTTAGACTGCCACATGCCCCAGCTTAGGGCATCAAGCTTTCTATATCCTTGGGGTGGGGGGGGGGGAGGTCACTTAGAGGATTCTTGACAATGGAAGAGGAGAAAGTCCTAAGAAAGGGGATAGAAAACAGATGCTGGGGGGTGGGAGAGGAAACAGGAAGAATATGTATATAAACAGCAGAGGGAAAGAGGAATGCAGGAAGGAGAATGAGGAGAAGAAACAAAACTGAAGCCCACAGCAATAAAATCTGCATTGTATCCCAAGATGGGCAGTGCAACAAAACAGCAAGCCTGTACCGGAGAAGGTCAGAGGTCACAATTTTGGGAGGATGTGTGCATAATGACTCTGCAGGGTCCAGTGTTATTACCTCTGCTGGAAAAGGAATGCAAGCAGCTTTCAACGAGGAGGAGAAAAGCACTGGGTTTAGAGTAAAGCATCAGCCATATTTGTCGAAATGGTGCTCTGCCATTCATGGGCATGAGCATCATAGGCAAGCTGAGCTTGCAGCGAGTGCGAAGGATGGGTTAAAGAAGACACAGCTTGCGATTCACAGTTTATTCCAGAAGGAAACTGTATGAAAATGAAGTTGCAGATACTTCACAGAAGATTTTGGATTCCAGACTTTTAGAACAATTGCTCCACTAACTCTGTGCTGAGACACGCTAATGCACTGCGAACAATACGCTGATTAATGAAATAAAGCCTCCTGCAAATTCCTGCCCTCTTGCATGCCCTCTTCCGCTCAGCCTCTTAGGAGAGCAGATAATTCCATTGGGTACAGAGATGGACTCCCCGGAGTTGACTGCTGTGTCTCTGTGTGAGTCACTGTTCTGGGCATGCCTTTATTTTTCACTTTGGGGCTGCAAGACCTACATAGCTTCCATTTCAATTCAGAAAAGAAATTCCCAATATTACTCTTTCCCTTTGGATTTAGCATCAGAGGACCCTCACCCTATCCAACAGTCCTGCATCTGCACACACCCCTCTGCATATTCACCGGTGCGCGGAACACACAGCGGCACAGTCCGCGAAAGAGGATTTTTATTTTAATTTTTTTTTTTTTTTGAACCCCTTCGATTACCTGGATCGTGGAAGGGAACCAAGGCGAAGTTGAACAGCGGCCTCTTGGGTCTCTTCAGCGAGGTCTCCAGGATCTTCGATGCCCCCTCGATGACCTGCACCAGGTCGTCATACATCGAGCCGGTCACGTCAAACACAAAGGCCAAGGTGGAGGCTCCTTCGGGGATCTCGTCGGCAGCCGGCCGGGGCTCGGGCTCCAGAGCCCCGTCTTGCGCTCGGCACGGCGCGCAAAGGAGAGCGCAAAAGAGCGAGGCGCACAATCCCGCGGCCCACAGGGGGACCTGGCCGGAGGGCTTCATCCCCTCCCTCCCTCCCTCCCTTGCTCTCTTCCCCACCCCCCTCTTGGTACCTAAGGGACTGCGCTCAGGGCCCTCAACTAAGCATCCCCAAAGGGTCCAGCCTGGCGACCGAAAGAAAGACCCCCCAATCGCATCTGCGCTTTTCCAAAGCAACAAGAAGAATGAGCCTCCTTCCCCGCTCGCCTCTCCAAATCTCTTTCTTCCCCCCCCCTGGCTCTCTCAAGGGAGGCAACGGGGCAGCGTTTCGCCTGCCTCCAAGCCTCAAGCTGCTTGCCTGGTCCTTCCTCCCTTCCCCCGTCTACTCGTCGGAGAGAGCTTGGCAGCCTTTCACCCGGGGCAGGGGAGGAGAGAGAGTCCCATTCATGTCCCTTGCGCAGGCAGCTGCTGTTGCCGCCGCCGCCGCCTCTGGATTCTTTGGCAAGAGACGGCCCGGGAGGCTCTCAAAAGTTCGGCTGCTGTTGTTGGGAGTCTTTGGCTAGAGACTGGCGCTTCTCGCCGCTGCCGAGCGCGTCCGGAGTGGATGCTCGGAGAGCGGGGCGCTCGCTCATTGGCCGGCCCCGGCCTTCCCCACCTTTGCCTCCGAGGCCCCTTTTTGAGGATGACTTGCTAAAAAAGGTATTTGAGGTCACTTGAGTGCCACACACACACACACAATCACTCAAGGCAAAACGCTTTCAGATGCACTAAAGGGGAACAGGCACGGGGGTGATTTTGTTGCGCAGGGAAATCGGAGGGGCTAGAAGGATTGTTTTGTTCCCTGGCTCCTTTTCTTGAGACTATCTAACTAGACTTGAAACAGTGGGACCAGTTTCGCGCTAGAACTTTAATCCTGGTTTACCTTGTCCCCAAACTTGACATTCTACACTAAAATCATGGAGTCATTGAGTTGGTTTCTCTGATTCTATAATTCTAGTGTAGAATATCAGTTTGGGGACAGGGCAAACCCAAGATTCATTGTCTAGTGCGGAATTTGTCTGGTGGATCTTCCTTTTGCGAGAGAGGGGGTCCGGCCCCATCTGCCTCCAGTGAGGACCGCCAATATTCCAGGGCAGAAATCATTGCAGATGCGATTAGAGGGGTATGGATTGCCCTTGATCACAACTCGTCAATCAGTGTTGGGGCAGAACTGGTGGGCAATAGATTCTCAACACATAAAGTTGCCAGCTCTGGGTTGGGAAATACCTGGAGATTTTCAGAGATGGAGCCTGGGGAGGGCAGGGTTTGGGGAGGGGAGGGGAAGGGCCTCAGCAGGGAATCATGCCATAGAAGCCAACCTCCAAAGCAGTCGTTTTCTCCAGGGGAACCGATCTTGGTCATCCAGGAGATCAGTTGTATTAGCAGCAGATCTCCAGATCCCACCTGGAGGTTGGCCACCCAGTCAACACATGTACTGCATTTTGCAGCTATTTATTTATTTATTTATTTATTTATTTAATTTATATCCTGCCCTTCCCACCAAAGGAAGGCTCAGGGCAGCTCACAGGTTAGGGTCACACAATCAGATTAGCGTGACCAACAGGGTAAAACAACAACTAGAAACATAAAACATAAAACCAATTACTAAAACATCTACATCTGCTACTATCATAGTTTCAGACATGTACCATTTTCGCACAACAGCTTACCACACGGTCACATTCCTGTTCTCTCCGCAGCGTTCGTCAGGTTTCCCACTATCTGCGCCGGAGTTACAGGAAGTGCCGCAGCTTTTGCGTAGCAAACGTAAACTGGGGTTTAGCAGTTTACATTTGCTACGCAAAAGCCACAGCACTTCCTGTTACTCCGGCACAGATCGTTAGAAATCTGACGGATGCTGCTGAGAGAACAGGAATGTGACCGGGTGGTAAGCTGTGTGCGAAAACGGTCAGTGACTAAATTCTAATGGCAGTAAGTAGCTAAGTTAGCTGTTCTAAGAGGTCCCAGGATCACCATAGCGTGGTGAGGTAGAACCATGGGTCAATCCCGTTGCTGCAGGTGTTGCCATCATGAAAATGCATGGCGGAAGAGTGCCATTTTACAGGCCCTGCGGAACTGTGGAAGCTACTGAATACATGTTGGCATGGACAGGCAAAGGGTCAGTTTGGGATGTGAAATCCTGCTTTTTTGCAAATGCCTTCACCTCGATGACCTCAAAGAATTTGAATAGTATCCACACTAACATGCTCAAATAAGAAGACCCTGATGCTGGGAAAGACAGAAGGCAAAAGAAGATGGGGACGGCAAAAGATGAGATGACTGGACAGCGTTATTGATGTAACTAACATGAATTTGACTGGACTTCGGAGGATGGTGGAAGACAGGAGGGCCTGGCATGACTTGGTCCATGGGGTCACAAAGAGTCACACTTGACTGTGTGACTGAACAACAATACTATCATGCACTCAATCCTAAATCTTGAACATTCCTCCGTTTCTGGACCAGAGGGTAAACACACACACAAGCAACATTAAACAACCTTTCAATTAGTTATTTGCTGAATTTCTTTGCTTTTAATATCCAGCTATTTAAAGCCCTTTACATAACCATTCAAAACAGTGAAAACTATCATATTTGAAATGAGAAGGATAACCCATTTCAAACAAGTCTCTGTTCCAGTAGACAGCAAATTAGACAATTCAAATTGTATCACCAAAAGTCACCAAAAGATGAGGAAATTAGCAAAATGGCAAAATGAAGCTCTGCCAAGAAGGAACTCAACATTGTTGGGGGCAACTGCTAAAGATCCCATAAAGCTGGTGTTGACTTGCGATTCAAAAACAAAGCGAGGGTCACTGGCAGATCCAAAAGAGGGAAAGTTTACATCAGGTGCTGGGATACTCCAGAGCTTTCAAACTCAAAACCAGTATAGGCGCCAGTAGAAGCATAGATGTCTCATGCTCACACTTATCCACATTTATTAAAAGAAAAGTTGGAGCATTTTTGACTAGTTGGAGTCTTCAGACATTCTTCACAGTCAGTTCTATGGAGAGTACAGTACAGTAATCTTGAAGTTATCAAGGCAAAGAGAAAAGTGATCTTCATTCAGTAACTGGATGAAGCTGGTAAATCAGCCCTGGCCATGAGTATTACCAAAGGGCTAAATTACATGTTAGGATTTGTAACATGAAGTTTCTGGATTCCCCCAGCATGACTTTGACTGAGACGACATCAGGTGCAAAGGAACACCTTTTCCAACTGCGTGAACTGCCAATTGCTATTAGGATCACATCATGAGGGCAAAAGGAGATTCAGCCTCCTCGCTGTGAAATTTTTCCAACCTGAAATGGCCCCCGGGGTGGCATTATTTGCCTCTTAGGGTGCTGCACATGTGCTGATGGGCTGCATGTGCAGCCACTTCTTTCCCCCGCACCATGATCCCAATTCAAATTGGGTCTCCCTATAGTTGAGAAATTAGTTCCTCTTCAGATTATATCTGACCACTTCAGCCAAAGTCATGTTGTTGTACCAAGATTGCAAACCATTATGTGTAGTGTATACATTGCAAACCATTATGTGTAGTTTGACCTTCAAGTTCCAGAAGAACAGTCAATTCCACAGGGTACTAGGTAGCCTTAAGCTATTGTCTAGGGTGCCAGAGGGTGAGAATTGTCAGGGAAGCAACTGGCCCCAGAACCATTGTCAGCCAGCAGTTTGGGCTCACTTGCCCACTTGTGTCATGAGAGAAAGTGGAGGGATATTGCTTCAGAACCTGGAGGTGAGGGATGATACTCCAAGAACCTCCAGTTCCCTGTGGTCTCTATAGCTATGAGAACTCCCAGAATAAAAGCCATAGAAAGGAATCATTCTCCCAGCAGCACTTTCTGGGACTTGCCCTTTAGGAAGGATCATCTCAGTACATGGACATATAGAACTGCCTTATAATCAATCAGACCACTGATTCAGCAAGGTCAGTATTGTCTCATATTGGCATCAGCTTTCCAGGGTCTCAGGCAGGGGTCTTTCACATCACCTACTACCAGACACTTTAAACTGGATACGGTAAGGATTGAACGTGGGACTTTCTGCATGCCAAGCATACACTCTACCACTGAGCTACACCCTCTCCCCAACAATCATAACATTGTACTTCCACTGCCTGATTCTGAAAGATGCCCAGAAAAATGCCATGGTTGATAGTTCCAAATGCTGCTGAAAGATCCAGTATTATTAGTAAACTAACAGTCCCTAAGCAGAGTTACATCCTTTTAAAGTCCATTGATACCAATAGATTTAGAAAGGTGAAACTCTGAATAGAACTCTCCTTTGTATTACTGAAACAATTATTGTCATTCTCCCAGCCAAGATCATCCACCAGAATGTCCAGGACTGTCTTAGTCAAAATGTGGATTGAAATCTGGCTGAAATGGACCCAAATTTGCTGCACATGGGTTCAAATAGCATCATAAAAAGAACCTGTACTATGGACATTTCAGGGCTCAGATTGTGCCAAGGTTCACCAAAGCTTAGTCTCAGAATTTGTTTTAATGTATGGGAAAAGAGAATAATGAAGTTACCCCCAAACATGTAAAGAATACCTCTTCTTCACAACTTTTGTAAACTTTCTGAGCCAACAATCCTTTTGTGTGGCAGACAAGTATTCCTCTACATCATCACACACAGAACAGAACAGAGGAGATGGACACCAATATGGCAGCTTGCTTTACCACTATCCTTCATCCCTTTTAAAGGTTGACAGTTGCACATATTGGATTTTAGACTAGCCCTCTCCCAAGTAGTTCAGAACTGTACTGGCAGTCAAATAATGCCTGTCTCATTTTCTCCGTCTTTGGGGTTTCATGGAGGATTTACAAAATGGTAACCAGTGCCTGTAACCACTTGGTTTGCCTTTCATCTGTATAATTCTGCCAAGTAGTGAAGAGAATTTTTCCATGCATCAATGTTTCAAGTATGGTACATGAAACATCACATATTCGTGATTTTTATTAATGACAGAAGTTCCAATTTGCAAGCGTCGCCAGAACCTCACTGAGTGAGACATCCACTGTGAGCTCAATTGATTCTAGCTATGAATTTGGTACCGCAGCAAACAAGGACTGAGTGAAGTGACAGAGAGGCTGTGTCCTCTGAAAAGATAAAAACAGCCTTCAGTTTATAGAACGTATCTCGTGCTAGACTTGACTGATAAAGAATGTGCCTGGAAATCCCCCAAAAGAGTCCAATTATGAAGATTGTTCCAGAAAAGAAATCTTTAGTTGAACTTGGTTTTGATGGTGTTTTTTATTTGGGGATTTTTCCAGTTTGGATATTTATGTCTACCCCAAGTCCTCAAAGTGAGGTAGCTAACCTGGAAGCATGGGTGGTGGAGTGCTTATAAGTAAATGGGTAGGGAAGGGTACATGGGCTTGTGGGAAGGGAGGTGCATGCGTGTGGGGGATCAACAAGAGCGAAGGCTGCCAGAATGCCTGGACCTTGGAGCTACCCCACCACAGAGCATCCTGACATTGGTTCTGTCCCATGTTATTTAAAGGGGGTCTACTCCATGAAAAGATTGCAACCATAGTCTCACAGTCAGGGCTTTTTTGTAGCAGGAACTCCTTTTCATATTAGGCCACACACCCCTGATGTAGCAGGAACACCCCTGATGTAGCACACCCCTGATGTAGCAGGAAAAAAGCAGGAACTTTTTTGTAGCAGAAACTCCTTTTCATATTAGGCCACACACCCCTGATGTAGCCAATCCTCCAAGAGCTTACAGTAGGCCCTGTACTAAGCCCTGTACTAAGAGCCCTATAAGTTCTTGGAGGATTGGCTACATCAGGGGTGTGTGGCCTAATATGAAAAGTTCCTGCTACAAAAAAAGCCCTGCTCAAAGTACAGAGGAAGACTAGTCAGTTGTATGGGCAGGAGGTATATATATTCACCAGAGCAACACTGATTCTATACAGATAATCAAACTACTTTGGGGTGAGCTCACATTCTGGAATAGAGTGATTCTTATTTTTTTTCCCCCTTGGTTTTTAATTCATATCCTGTTTTTGTCTTGAATGGGGTAGGATTAAGGCAAGAGAGTATGACAGCACAAAGTGAGCTTCCACAGCAGAGCAGGATTTGAACTCAGTTGTCTCTGGTCCAAGTTCAACACTGTAACCACTACACAAAGATACTTAGACAAACTTAGGGGCTGTGATGTATACTAGGGTGTATCATTTGCTGCAAATTGGATCCAGCTATGTAATTTTACATCATTGAATGTGTTGTATTCACTCTTTGCTTCAGTTCTGTTTTTTTCAATTTCTGGTTGGTTCTACAACTCAAATCCCATTGCATTGTTTATTGAATGTCCCATCCTGTTGACTGTTTTGAATTGATCTGTGTAATCCACCTTGAGTCCCAATGAGAAATATACATAATGCCAGCTTCAGTTGCCTCTGTCATCATATCATGCTATAAGCAGGATTTTACCACTTATCAGTTGCACATGTGCAGTACAACATATGTTAAAATGATCACTTTTATGGACTCCAGATGGAGCCGTGGAGCATGATCCAGCAACACTACCACCCATAGCACTTTTAAGTCCTACTGTTTGCAAAAGGAGAGAATTGCGTCAACTCTAAATTCCATTAAAATCAATGGAACACGAAAGCCGCTTAGCTTTTGCGGTATCATTCTATGTGGCTGTCTGTCTCTGAGACAACCTAAGGAGATGTAACCAGCAAGCAAGGAAGCACCAGAGGCTCTACTATTTCTCCCATAATAATTTGGGCTTGTATTTTGCATGTATTCCAGGGAGAAAACTTCCCTTCCAAGCCCTTTCCCCTCAAAGCAGCACAGGCAATCATGTGAGCTGTGAACCCCTTTATCAGCTGCCGTTTCTAGATATAGAAAATAACTGGAAAAGAAACAGGAGACCTCCAAGTGGTGCTCTAAAAAACGTTATTAGGATTCAAACAGGAAATTGATCTTCTTTGGGTTTGCCCCAAAGATGATGCACTTTTGAGACTGAGAGGCATTGAGCCATAATAAACTAGCCTTGAAGCATACATTTAGAGGGGTCCCTTCCCCCACCCCTTGCCATGCTACTTCTCCATCATACCTTACCTTTCTTTGTTGTTATTGCTAGATATAACCATCCATTATTGTGTCCATGTAGTTTCATTTAGGGTTGTCAACACTGCCTTGGCAAACACCAGCAGATTTTGAAGGCAGTGCCCTGGATAGGGTGGATTTTGGGGGAGGATGTGATGTCCATTCTGAGTAATATTCTAGGAATTTTCCCTAATGTTTATGGTAAAGACCATAAATATTTGGGGAAATTCTTTGAGCTTCACTGTGTAGGCCTCTTTCCAGTCATTCTCTCTTCAGTTTCTCAAGGGAGGATGATTGGGGCCAAGGGAAGGAGTTTACTCACCATGGACAGGCAAATGACAAACCTGGTGCTCTGAACCATGAGTTGTGAACAAGTAGCAGTGAGAAATATAGCAGACAGGGATAAGAGGCTCTCTCTTTTCAGGATCCCTCTTTAATGCTATGTCCAGCCCAGAAGACCAGAGACACAGCCACACCAAAGTTTTCTTAGGAAAGGGGACCAGGATGCCTGTGTACTGTAGTGAATAGCTGAGTGGCACTGTCTCCTACTTTGGACTTTATAACTGTTGCAATCTGGCTTTTATTTTTAAATGCTTACATCTCCCTTTCCGTAACAGCCCAACATGAAACACAACAAAAAACATCATCATAAAAAGCAACAGCATAAAAACAAAAAAGATTATGATAATCTCAGTCCAAACACTTACTGACACTACAAATATAACACTCTCTCTTGAATCATTATGCACTAACAGGCTATAAACAAAAGTGAATCAGACCACCTTCCCCCCCCCCCACCCCTCCACAAAGCCCTACAAGCAATTCACAAGGTTGACTTCCATTTCCTTCCTTACAGTGTCTTCCTTATGATTATAAAGCCCGTGGGCTATGGTTTAAAGCAGTATTCTCTCTTATTTCAAGGCTGAGGCTTGGATCCTATGCAGCACAAATGGCAAGTTTCTCACCACCTTCTTCCAACTGCAGTCTTCTAAACCCACCAAAATTGTACCACCATGGCTCGGTAGACCTCCAGGAGCATCATGAGGGTCAAAGTGGGGGGATATACTGACAGGAAGAATCTGTGAAAACCACCCCTCTCCCATGGGCAAAAAAGGGAGATCAGGATCCAAGCCTAATTTCAGAAGTCAAACTAAGCCCTGTTGTTTACCAATCCAATTAAAAAAATAGCAAGGAAGCTACAGCATCACTTCCATCTGATAATTTACGAGAAATCAACAAATTGATGTCCTAATATTGATTTTCAATCCACCACCTTCAAACTAGTAATTAGCTCCAGTACTCCAAACCTCATCACATTGACACTGGAAAATTAATCATGTAGGAACCTTCTTTTATTCTGATCAAGTTCTAAAGTCTGGGGTTGGTTTATAAAAAACAGATGTTTACATTCTGTTTTTTTTCCCCTTTCACCAATGACATCATGAGAAGCAAGTATTTAAGCAGAGCTGTGAAAAATGTATGCAGCAAAACCCCAAACCATAGAAAACTGACTTCATCTGTAAAACTTCACAGAGAGAAAATTCAGCTCAGATTCGTCGAAATATGCATGAACTTTTAGAAATGAAAGCACCAAAGCTGCATTCCAAATCTGCAAAGGAATCTGAAACTTGGGACTCTGGATTTTGGTCCAACCCTTTGTAAGAATCTTATGTTCCACAGCTTGCACAAATAGCAACCACCTATTTTTAATGCTGAGGGGTGGCGGGGAGGGTGAAGACCAAGAATGAAAAACAGCCATTCGTGATGGTTTGCTCCTTGACACCATCTGCAGAAATTCATTGATCTGCAGGAGCCCAGGGCAGGATCATGCCATAGGTCTGCACTTGGAAAAAAGCATGTTAGACCATGGCACCAATCTTGTGCTCCTTTTAACTGGAAGTGATATCACTACATCTCTAGGATTCACTCTAGGGGAGAGTACCCCACAATGTGGTGACATCAGTTCTAGTTATGCAGCTGGATGTGATGTTGTGGCATCAACAGATGCCATTTCACTACATCCATTTTTCTCCTGTCATCCTATGGAGCAATGGTGAGGGACAAAGTAGCCAAAGTAGGCAACCTGGAACCTGGTCTACAATGGTCTAATATGCCAGAGATCAGTGTGGTCCAAAACATACCTAGCTAGCCAGTCTTAAGCCCTCTTTTTGGGCCCCTACTCCAGAAGGTGGGTGGTGACCAGAGACAGTGCTTCCTTGGTGGCAATGCCGGGAATAGGGAATGCTCTCTAAAGGTTGCTTGAAGAAGTTTATATTCGCATTTAAGCATCAGGCTAAAACATTTTTGTTCACCAAGACTAGAATTTTACCCCATCTACATTCCCTGCTTGCTTTTTATAACTCTTGTGTTTCTAATTGTTTTAGGATGCTAATTTTATGGACTGTTCGCTTTAATGCATAAATGAGAATGGTTTTACTACTGATTAATTTTATTGAATTGGGGGGGGGTTGTTTGTATCAGATGTATCTTTTAAACGAATATCTTTGTTTTGTTCTCTGTTAGCCTTCTCAAATAAGATATCTAGACAGGCAGTGCATCAATGGCTTCATTAATAAATCTCATGCACTGATGAAGTAACATGAAAGTTCATGCTGGAATAAATTTTGTTAGTCTTTAAGGTGCCACTGGACTCCCATAAATAAAAACGTTTTAAGAGCACTTTCATGGGAGTAAACCCCACTGAATATGCTTGAGTAGAATTCTGATTAAACCTTAGAAAGCAATCCTACATAGATCTACTCAGAAGTAAATTCCATTTGTTCCATAGGGCTTACTCCTAGGAAAGTGCTATTAGGTTTGCACTGGAACATGCCATGGGGCTTAGGAGGGTATAACTCTGTTAAGAATTGTTCTGTAAATGCCCAACCAAAGCATCAAACACAAATCCTGAACCTAAATCAGGCAGAAGTCAGATATCATTTCAAGAAATAAAATGCACGAAAGTATACAAAAGGAAACAGCATTTTGCCTAGTCCTGCAGGTGCAGTATAATGATGCTAACTTTCCCTTGGATTGCATAAACTTCACAGCAGGATGCATCCACAAACACTCCTTTCTCACAAGGCCTCTGTTGTGGTAATGCAATCTCAGCACGTAACTGACATACTTGTAACCACAGATATTTAAACAATTTCCCTTCTCATGAATACTGTGCATCCCCTCACACTTTCTCAATGACTCCTCTCTTTTCATTGATAGTGATCATTGTCTTAGTTTTTTCAAAAAAAAATGTAGCTTTTTGCTTAATGCTATTGATTCCATGGTGATATTTCTAAAGGCTTAGATAAGTGGAGTAAATAAAGTGGGCGTACTCATGCTATGGTCCCATGATGCCAGTGCTTGCTAATCCAGCATGCACACCAGTATGATGCTCTCCCAGTGCAACAAATTAATTAGAAGCTAAAGCTGATGTAATAACAGCATGTCCTGCAACAGTGCCCCTGCCTTAAGAAGAAGAAGAAGTTTATATTGGATTTCTATCCCGCCCTCCACTCCAAAGAGTCTCAGAGCGGCTCACAATCTCCTTTACCTTCCTCCCCCACAACAGACACCCTGTGAGGTGGGTGGGGCTGAGAGGGCTCTCACAGCAGCTGCCCTTTCAAGGACAACCTTTGCCAGGGCTATGGCTGACCCAAGGCCATTCCAGCAGGTGCAAGTGGAGGAGTGGGGAATCAAACCCGGTTCTCCCAGATAAGAGTCCGCACACTTATCCACTACACCAAACTGGCTCTTTGACTACACCAAAGCTTAACCAGGGTGGAATTCTAGCAGGAGCTCCTTTGCATATTACACCACATCCCTTGATTAGCCAATTCTCCAAGAGCTTACAAAAAAGAGTCTTGTAAACTCTTGGAAGATTGGCTACATCAGGGGTGTGTGGCCTAATATGCAAAGGAGTTCCTGCTAGAATTCCACCCCTGATCTTAACCTCTCTGTACCCCATCTACAGAAGCTATTTGAGAGGCAATCAGAGACAGGGCACTCTCAGGCTGAATTCAGATAGACAACTTGAGCTGACAGAGGGATGGCCCCCAGGTGGAGTAAAAAAACAAGTTCAGACTGGAACAGCTGCCGGCCATCCTGCTCCCGCCCTCACCCTGTCCTCCAACATCTCTGTGGATGGATCAAATAGCTACCTCTTGGAAAGTGGTAGCAAATTATTTTGCTGCACTCCATGCATCTTTTCGGGTGTCTGACTGTGGGAGCACCTAAGTGAGGCAGATTGGTAGTATGAGCCCGCCAATCCACTCTAGACGCTCACCGGTCACTAAAAATGTAAGGGGGGGAAAGAAACCCAAACTGTGTTGAGGGGGTGGCATGCAACAACTGTGTGAACATACCAAAGTGTCCCCTGAATGATATATGTGCACGTCACGTGGGAGCATCTGATCAGGATTTGGCCACTCAAGTTTGGGACAGCACAGTTTGGGATGCCTCCAATGTACCTGAAGCTGCCCATCTGTAACCAGTCTCATTGGTGGTGCCCCCAGCATCCACCAGTCAATAAAATCCACCTTCAATAAAATTATATACTTGCCCTCTGTCTTGTTTGTAGAAGAAACATCTATAACTTGTTGAGTAATAAATGTTTGGCATTTGTTTGGCAAGTATGAAATTTGCCATGTTACACAGGGAGAGGAAATACTGTGTCTGAATGTTCAGCATATTGGAGTACTTTAAAGTCCAAGGAACAGAAGATGCCCCAAAGTCTTCCATGGAGATTCCCAACAGCAAGTTTATTCATGTGAAATGCCTTGTATTTGCAGTCCCAGACCTCCACTTGTATGCCTAGAGTCTGATTCTTTGTTGTGGCTGGAGAGGTGGGAAAAGTTTGCCAGCAGTTACATGGAAATCTCCATTGACTCCTAGGGTTACTTACCCTAACAAAGTTGTTGATCAAATGGGGGCAAAATCACAATAAGTGCAGGCTTTCTATTGTTGCCCTCCTCACCTGTCATTCTCTTCAACTCTACCCCAATTCTCCCCTTGTGCTCAGTGTGATATACATGGTTTTCCACTCTACTATTTTATCTTCACAACTACATTGTGAGGCACAGTAAACTGAAAGACAGTTACTGACCCAAAGTCAACAAGTGTTCCAACCATCTAAAGGTTATGCAAGTGCAATCACCCCCAACATGGTCCCTATGAATACCATGGTGTCATTCATGTGTTTCCTGGCACCCACTGACTTCTTCTCAAAGTATCTCTTCTCTCAAACAAAAATCCAGTCCAGGACTTCCTCCACCTCATTGGAGCAAGAGGTGCTCCATCACTGGAAGATGCATGACTTAGAACCCCCAAACATTTTGTGATTGTCATTGTGTTATGCCATTAAAGGTTACTGGAACTGGATTGCCACTGTGGAAAGGAGGACCCCCATTGGCTAGGTAAGGGGCAATGCTCTTGGCAGAGGAGCTGTCAGCCCTTAGTGAATTGCTACCTCCTCAGGAAAATCAAGCACCACCTTTCCTGGTTCAAATGCCAGAGGAGAGAGTTTGGCCAGACAGGGGTTGGCTGGGGCAGGGCTGGTTCGGAGGAGAAAGTACTCTGCTTGGCCCTGCTTATCCTATGGCAGAGTTTATGCAGGTAGTGTGGGGAATGGCCTATTTTTCAAAGGCAGATCCAGCTCTTTGAGTGGGTTTTTAAAAGAGTAGGCCCAAAGAAGCTTGGGACTGAACTAAGGTGAAGATGGTGGTCAGAGAGGAGCTGGGAGCAGCATAAGTAGCTGGCTCCTGGATAGGTCACAACAGCCTGTCTCCTATGCCATCCTTGATGAGGGTGGGAAGATCTATCTCATGAACCATAAACAAATGCTCCCCGCAGTTTGCTTCACCTGTCTGTGCTCACAGTCCACTACAGAAGACTTATTATGGTGGGGCCCACTAAAAGGTAAAGGTAGTCCCCTGTGCAAGCACCAGTCATTTCTGACTCTGGGGTGACATCACATCATGATGTTTTCATGGCAGACTTTTTATGGGGAGCTTTGCCATTGCCTTCCCCAGTCATCTACACTTTCCCCCCAGCAAGCTGGATACTCATTTTTCTGACCTCGGAAGGGTGGAAGGCTGAGTCAACCTTGAACCCAGCTTCTGCCGGGATCAAACTCAGGTTGTGAGCAGAGCTTGGACTGCAGTACTGCAGTTTACCACTCTGTGCCACGGGGCTCTTAATGGTGCCCACTACCCTTTCTCAAAATTCCAAAGTAGCCGTCACCCTCAACAAGGCTGAGGACCCTGTGCCATCAGTAATGTGCTGTTGATACAATGATTTTGAAACATCAGAATAGGTTCAGCATGGGTCCCCAGCTTTTTTGAACCTGTGGGTACCTTTGGAATTCTGACTCAGCATGGTGGGCACAGCCACAAAATGGTTGCCACAGGAGATACAGCCAGCTAGAAAATGGCAACCACAGCTTACCTTCAGGCCCACAGTGAAGAGCCTTGTGTTGTGGTGCCAGCTGCTGTCAAAGCAACATTTGAAAAAAAAATCTGCATAGACAACCAAATTTACAAAGGCCAATCAGGAGCCTGGCTGGACAGGCACCTGGCCCTGCCAATTTTCTAAAAAAAACTTGATGGGCACCAGGAAAGGTATCAGCAGGTTTCATGGTGCCCAAGGGCACCACCCCATCGAGACTCGAGATTCAACATGCTTTGTTTTTCTTGTTCTTTTGCAAAGGGGACTTTTTAACAGTCCCAGCTCATTCAAAAGTCCTGGAAATAAGTTTGTTTTGTTGGTGACAAATGTTGCAAATAAAAATATATTGAATGAATTGGTAGAATTGTAATATGTGAAAGGAAAATCTTGGTACCTAGAGACTACCAATTTATCTATAGAAAGCCTGCCTCAGACCACAGAAAGGAAAAGAAGGCAGCGCTGAAAACCGCAGGACAGAAGGGAAGCTGAACTTCAAACTGGAGTCAAGTGGAAAATGTCAATGGGAAAATACCAAACATCTTTTGACATCATCATCTTCAAGGGCAGCTGCAAATATAAAGAGACATACAACACGCATACCAGAATTATAACAACTCATTAAAACCATCCCTTTGTTCATGCAGTACATGAAGTAAAATCAAAATCAGAAAGTAATTTTAAAAAGGACCCAAAACATTTTAAAAGGACCCAAGACAATCAATATGTATCATCCTTCCAACTCTGATGCTCTTCTGTGAAAGAGTTCTGCAAAGCTGCGATGTTTGCAACAATCAGGATACTTTCCCAAAAGTATGTATCCATAAGTATGTATGCATCTAACCCTAGCTTCTGAAACTGTATGATGTATATACATTTAGGCAAAATGTGGACACACTTGGCATTAAAAACAGAGGAGCAACTGGGGTGGGCAACGGAGATAAACAGGAAAATTGAGGAAATTCCTACCATTTTTCAAAGCCTTGATAAACATCTGTGGGGGTGGTTTAGGTGTATATATAATACATTCTGGCTCAATACAAGGAAGTTGAACTATTAGACTCTTGAGGGTGCCTTTCAGTTCTGTGAGTCTGGGCTTTGAATCACTCCTTCCTGCAGTTTGAAAGAACAGTGATTCCCCTCTTTGGGTTTGCTCTTAAAACTGTGAGCCTAAGAAAATCAGAAGCTTTCATCAAGTTGGCACTCAAAAAGAAGATCACAAACTTAGCATAGTAGGAAGACTACATAACGTTGCAATTGTTTGAAGATCAATCTGAATAATTTACTAAAAACCCATCTTGAAAAGCCATTAATATATCCCCAGTGTAAAAAAAAAAATTAAGACGTATCTGGTGACAAATATTCCATGCTGCAGTAGCCCAAAAATTACATGGATTTATTCTTTACTGTTTTCCACTTCCTCTCTTCTATGACCCACAGAAGTTTCATATAAGTGTCATTGTGATTCACAGCTGGAAAGCTGGGGAAAATATGATTGCCCAGGGTGTAAAAGAAAAAGTAGCAAATAGTTCAAAATACATTATCTGAAATGTCAATCTGCATTTTATAAATACAGAAGTTTCCTACATGAGGGATTTTTGACAAATGGTGCATGTTATGGTTTCCAATATGAACTCAATTATTTGTATATCAAAGGGTCTTTCAGATGTAACCCTGACCTCTCTGGAATGTGATCACTAGTACTGCCTATCTCCAGGTAGTGGCTGGAGATCTCTCACTGTTACAATTGATCTCCAAGTAACAGAGATCACTTCACCTGGAGAAAATGGCTGCTTTGGAAGGTGGATTCTATGGCATTGAAGTCCCTCCCATCCCCACCCGCACCCGTCTCAGACTCCACACCCAAAATCTCCAGGTGTTTCCCAACCTGGAGCTGGCAACCCTAGTGATCACTAACACATTTTAAAAAAATCAGAGTTGTTTTATACTGACAACATTAATGCTTAAATTGTAAAGTATAAAGATGGGGGGAAAGACGTTCTCATTTTTTGTTGGTCAAGCCAAAGTTAGTGTGGTTGTTCTGTGGTCCAGGACAAAATGAGAGATCTTCCATTCCTCTGTGATATAAACAGGATGGTGGTGAAAGCAAAATATCTTGCTTTGCTTTGGGCTTATAGCAAGGTCAAAGCATCGCAGAAGAGCCAAGTCACACTGTTCTTACTTGGAAGTGCATAAATATCTCACTCTGAGAAGAGCCTTGGTGAGAATAGAAGACTTGGGAGGGGAGGGATTTTTGGTTTGTATCAGCATCCTGCACAGGTCACAACACCCAGAGAGAGAAACAAATGAAATTTGTTAGCAAACAAAAAAAACACCCTGAAAATAACAATGAGAGAGAAAGAGAAGTCCTGTTAATCTCTGATTTTGTTGCTCCCACCTTGTATGATGGTAGAGTGCTACCTATGATCCTCTCAATACTCTCCATCACCATCATGTGCAAATAGGGAACATGTTGATTTTTAAGTTTGTACATGTGCAAATATGTAGCTCCTTCAGAATCTGTGATTCCAGTTGTACGTACCAAAGTTGGGGGGGGGGGGCTCGTGTTGCCCTTTTCACACAAAATGGTGACTGCAGCATCCAGAAGAACACATCTAGTACACTCTCCCAGTACATGAGGTAGGAGTGTCAAAAGTGCAATGACTTAAAATGGCTTTACCTGCCTTCAGAGGGATAGTAGCATGCAAAGGGCTCCATGAAGGGCCTGGAAGACATAGAAGATCAGGCTGCTGGTGCCACAATGGGGCATTAAACTTAGGAACAAACTAAGGGTAGCATTGCACAGTGACATTTTGTGTCCCTGACGGAGTTATTTTCTGCATGCCTCTGCAAGCAGAACTGAGGGGGTGGAGTCCACACAGCATTTAAAACAGCGCTGTCTTTCTCCTTCAAAATCTGGCAGTGACCATCCCCAAGAGCAAGATTCTACTGTTTTCATTTGAAAGTAAGTCTAGGTTCTGCAAATTCCTGTTTCTTTCCACAATTCTCCCTTTATACTAACTTTCCCGACACTGCTGCTGCACACAGTTAATTAGTTCCTGCTCATTTGTGGTGCCCCGGCAATGCATCCTTACTAGGATGGTGGAGGGAGGGTGCTCTTTAAGTATCCTCTCTCTTTTTTTGCAACAAATTTTTGCAATTTTTCCAGAGAATTGGTGGCTGCTTTAAAACAACGTTGGCAACAGAGCCCCCATTTAAAAACTTCGTTGCCTGTTTTTAAAGCAAAATAGGAGTCAAGTTGCACCTTTAAGACCAACTTAATTTTATTTAGAACGCAAGCTTTCGTGTGCTCTCTAAGCACACTTCATCAGACAAGGAATCCGGTACAGTGAGCAAAGCCACACATAGCAGGTAGTCAGTGGCTCAGAATGCAAAATGTTTTTAAAGCAGCTATAGATTCTCCTGTGGTGCTTAATTAATTACTTCCTGTTAATGCATGGAGCCCAAGCATACCTGAATTGTCCTGTTCACGCTTGACAAAGTTCTTGCATCCTCCAAAAGTCTGCCTGGGTCCTCTCAACTAGATGTGCTCCTAGAGTTCCACGCTTGGAACTTAATTCCCAGGTATAGGCATGCATGATTCAGACTGGAAGTGTGGCAGACAGGAGAGGGGGCTTAAGCCTTCCCACCACTGTTTTCCCAACCAATTTGCCCCATTAGGGAAACTTACATGTACTTAAAACATTCCCTTTTCGGGGAGACTTTGCAGCATTTCCCTAGGCTGCAACACTGTTAGGTTTTTACTTCTCATAATTTTAACTTTGAAAACAGAAAGGCAATAACAAGTTTTCAAGGGACATCCCTTCAACAGTCATCCATGGATGCCTGCTACTAGCTTTAACTGCCTTATCAATTGGGGGGGGGGGGGAGACAAAGAAATGCCACAAATGTGACCTGACAAATTATCAAAAATATCTCATAAATAAACAGGAATGCAATAGGTTGATAGCAATATCAGAGTCCTTGACTGTTTAGGCAGGAAAACAGCATCTCACATGCTTTAAGGGGAGGGGCTGTTGGCTGCCTCAGGATGCCATAGCTAGAAATGTCTTCCCTGTGGAAGACCAAAGATTGAACAGATTGTGAAAATCACAGAATATATGGTTAAATGGAAACAAAAAAAAAAATGTGGCAGGAGTATTTGGTGGTTGAGTGCTGCCCCATTCACATCTAGAAATGGGACAACAAGATATATATTCAGGCAAGAGCTCTAATACTCCTATGCCTGATCATCCCATGTTCTCTTGCTTTAAGCAGTTTTCACGCAGTCAGTCTCATTTTTGCCATCTAAGGTGGATTGGGAGAAATGTACCTCCTGCAACTGGATGTGAGGCTGTAAGGCCAGGGAGGGTTCTATTCCTTTCTGCTGCATGGCACTCTGGTTTGAAAAATAGACCCCTCTAGTCCTCCCTTAGGTATGCACCATGCCAAAATGTGAATAATACTGACCAATTCCCTCTCTTCTAGTGAGTTCCTAAAGCTATGCTATCATGGGAGCAGAGATGGTGGGGAAAGGAGGCAAACTGCCTCAGGCCCAGGGCTTTTTTTTTTTTAGCAGGAATGCACAGGACCATAGTTCTGGCTGGCTTGTCAGGGGTTGTGGCCTAATATGCAAATAAGTTCCTGCTGGGATTTGCCCAGGCCCAAGGCTGAGGGCCTCCAGCATATTGTTTTTTTATTGTGTAGATTAATGTACACACAGAAATGAACCTATCCAATCTTTTACTTTCAGACAGCAGTTAACAGAGTTACCTAGGACGCCTGTTTGCCTGTCAAAAGAACTGGCATTCCTGTTTACTGGTTGATTTGTTGTCATCATTAAATTCATAATCATTCATTTAATTTATTGATATTTCATCTACTCAAATATACTTTACTTTACTTTATTTTGATTTATATCCTGCGCTCCCTGCCGAAGCAGGCTCAGAGCGGCTCACAACATAAAATCACAACAAACAATTAAAATTCCACAACAATTACAAAATTTAAAATTCCATAATTAAAACAATCAAAAAACAGTCTGGTGCTATTATCCTTCAAGATAGTTCCAATGGCTTCAGTATTTCTTAAGTTTTCCATACAGTAGCATCTATTGCCAGCACGAGGGGGGACAAGAGAAGGCCCCAAGACTATGCCATTTTCCCAGACTAACACTCCCGGGGGCCACAGTTTGGCCTGTTTTGGAAACCCTCATGGATTTTCTCAAATAGTGCCCACCCACCCAGTTGGGGAAAAGATACAGGTAGAAGGCTAAAACCTCTTCTCCACATGTACCATGGTCCTGATCCTAATCAGGTACTGCAAGAATGGGAAGTGAGGAAAACCTGAAAATCACGTGTGTCACAAGACATGGACCCAGACTCAATCTGAAATTTGAGGAAAGGAAGTCTGATGGCTTATGTCCTCATGAGCCTGCATTCATTGAGTTCTTGGGAGACATAACATTTGAACTAGAGACTCCCAGACTTGCAGGATGGGAATGGCAGGTACTGTCTGCAGCAAAGCCTTTACTGTATAGAATCCATGCAGCCCCCTCATTTTCAGGAAAGCATGCAGTCCAAACACCTTCTTTGAGAAAAAAACCCAAGCATTCTGCTGCAAATGCGCAAATTATTATTTGTGCTACTGAAGAATGTACATCTGTGCGACGTATGGCACTGAACTGTTTCAAGAGCTGAAGTATGTTAGAACTATTGTCCTGGTTTCCATAAACACAGTCTTAGCATGGGTGAGGGGTAGCTTTCAACTCGATTCATGCAAGCCATCTCTAGTTGTGTTTTTTTTAAAAAAATTACAGCACAATAATACTACAGCATAACATTTAAAATTGGACTTCAAAGCTCAATTGTTATCTAATTCCTCATTGCTATAGAATTATTTATCAATGTAAGCTATAGTCGTTAACAACTTGGACCCGTTAATGCTATTCTAAATCTTTGGCTACATTTTTTTTCAAAAGTTCCATTAAGTTTAACAACAGATAGAAGAGCTGCTATCACCCTCTACTGGTTGTTTAGAATAGAATATTTTTACACAAAGGGCATGATCCAAAAGGACACTTTTACATTCCCCTCATTTCAGTGCGAGTCGGTAGAACTAAGCTTTACAAGGCAAACATAGGTTCCCAATAACTCCTGAAGCTGGGGAGATTAGCACAGAGAACTGGTGGACAGAAAGGAGTGTTCAAAATGGTTCTCCTGTCCTCCATTTCTCCTCCTGTAGCTCTCCTAAACTGTTCTTTTTCCTTAAGGAGGCGCTCAGGTCTTTCACGGATCCAATCTGTGGCCACAAATGCCATTTTAGAACAAGATCTAGTAAAAATTTCCATAAAACATGGTGCCCACAGGAGATCTCGTTTTCTCCCTTCACACCTGTTTAAGCGCTGGAACCACCATGGGGTGGGATGTTTCCACACTGGAAAAGGCACAAGGTAAACACAATTTCCTGTGACTGCTGTGCCACAGCCCCCATCAATGATTACAGGTCCCTCTAAAATGGTGTTGATGGCCACAGGTTGGATTGGATCCGTGGGACAGCCATCCTGTCTAGTTTGGCCCAAAGGCTGAACATAAGAGCTAGTTTTAGTGCAGGGGACAGCAAGTGAAGGGGGGAAGTATGTGTGAGGTTTTACAAACATGCCTTTGAAATCCAATTAATACATTATACAGCAGGAGATAGAACAGGGTGAAAAACCTCTGGCAGTCTCCCCTCCAGATGTCAACAATGCCCTTCTGCTCTCTGTGCTGGCCAAACAGGACAGTCCCTATGCAAAAGAATAAATAGACATAAATCCAACATTAAAAACCACAACTCTCAAAGACCAGTGGGGGGACATTTTAATCTTCCAGGTCATTCCATTGCTGACCTAAGAGTAACAGTCCTCAAACTAAAACATTTCAAGGGGAAATTACAATATGAGATTGCTGAACTCAAGTTAATTCACAAGTTCAGAACAGTGGAACCCACCCACCCACCCACCCCCGGCCTGAATAGGGACATAGGATTTTTATCTCACTACAGATGATACTTTTCTCAAGCATTTCCTCTTTGCTCTAATCAATCCGATTACAACATTTATTGTGCCTTAGCTACCTAGGGAGGTGGTGAGTTCTCCCTCGTTTGCAGTCTTTAAACAACAGCTGGACAAACATTTGTCAGGGATGCTCTAGACCAGGGGTGTCAAACAAGTGGCCTGTGGGCTGGATCAGGCCCCCGGATGGTTCCTCTGCTTCCTTCTGCATCACAGTTTGCTTTGCTAGGCTTGCTCAATCAGGCTACAGAGCAAAGCCTCTTATTTTCTCCATTGGCTAACCAGCACATGAAGCAACTTATGTACAAAAGCTCGCAATGCTCAGCCATTTCATATTTTCCTGTTGGTTTTAGTCTCAAAGCATTGACCATGAGATTTCTGTAATGAATGTCTGTAAATCAAAAGTAGACTTGCACCTTACAGATACACACCTGACCAAAACCTGAAAAGCATACTCAAGATTGCTACAGCACAGACATTGTATCCAGATTTTGATGCAATAATTCAGAGCAAGAGATGTCATTTATCTGAGACTGTTAAATAAACAAAATATTGCAAGAGTGCTAATCTTTTAAGCATGTTCTAATTAAAAAAAAATTGTTTTTGTCCATGTCCTTTATAAAGTTTATATCTCTGCTACCTGGCATTACATTTTATGACACACATGGCCCAGCCAACAAGGTCTCATTTATGTCAGATCTGGCCCTCATAACAAATGAGTTCAATACTCCTGCTCTAGAGTGATCCTGCATTGAGCAGGGGGTTGAATTAGATGGCCTGTATGGTCCCTTTCAGCTCTGGGATTCTATCATTTACAAGGGTTCTGTTCAACACCACTCCCACCTTCTGACTAGGATAAAAGGACTCAGATCTCCACTTCTATCATGCCTCATGAAGGTAACGTCGACTCTCAAAACACTCTAAAACCCTTGCTGGTCTCTAAGGTGCTACTCCATTCAAATCTAACCAAGCAAGCAAGGTGTGGGTCATTTTCAAGTTTTGAAATCGTTGGTAATTAACACTAAAATTTTGTTGTCAATATTTCCCTTTTTTATTACTGTTAAACACAGGTGTCAGTCTGGAGGAAGAAATCCCACATAGAGTTGTGTGATTCCTGACATATATTCATGGGAGGGCAGAAAGATGAAATTCAGGCATGCTGCTTAGGGACTCGGGAATGGAGTGCCCATCCTATTATCAGTACAACAAGACTGTTGTTCTATTCCAGAAAGCATTTTGCTTTAGCTGTATAAACAGGGCTGGGCCTAGGGTGTGTGGTGCCCCAGGCAGACTCATTGCCAACCGCCCCAAGTCCCTGGAGGCCCTAGGTATGCACACACGTACACATACCCCAGACCGGGTCACTGCCCCCTCCCCCCTTCCCTCCCTTCTGTTCCCTTTTGCAATGCCACAACATGGCGCCGTGCTCCACAGCCCCTCGCCAGCATGCTCAGAGGAGCACTGCTATCCTCAGCTCTACCCACTTCAATGCGAGCATCTCAGCATTCTCTCTTAAGAGAGTGCCTGACAAGGCTTCGCTCCCCCTCACTTCCAGTTCTGGAAAGGAGGGGAGCAAAGCCTCATCGGTCTCTCTTAAGAGAGAATGCTGAGATGCCCATGTTGAAACAGGTAGGGTCAAGGATAGTGGTGCTCCTCTGAGCACGCACTTGGGCATAGGGCATGGAGGGTGGCCCGCTACCAGCCGGCAGACAAACAGTGACTGTGGCAGCAGGGGAAGGGTAATTAGGCATTTGTCTTGGGTACTAGGAGGGGGGGGGAGAGCCCAATTCAGTTAGGAGTGGGGGAGAGCCCAATTCAGCGCCCCCCCTCCTGGCGCCCTAGGCAAATGCCTAATTTGCCTAGTGGGCAAGCCGGCCCTGTGTATGAACTCTGTGCACTGGTTTTTGACTGTGTCCTAATTCTGCATTGGTTTTATCTTGCTGGGCATTTACAAAATCTGTGTTCTTCCATCTGCTGCTGTGTTAGAAACTTCAGATTTGCAGAGATAATGGAGGGTGTAAATGTTTTGCATAATAAATAATTGTAGGCATGAGGAGGAGAAGGAGCCCCATGGCACAGAGTGGTAAGCTGCAGTACTGCACTCCAAGCTCTGCTCACAACCTGAATTCAATCCTGGTGGAAGCTGGGTTCAAGTAGCTGGCTCCAGGTTACTCAGCCTTCCAGCCTTCCAAGGTTGGTAAAACAAGTACCCAGCTTGCTGGGGGTAATGTTTAGATGACTGAGGAAGTTAATGGCAAACCACCCCGTAAAAAGTCTCCAAGAAAATATCCTGATGTGGTCCCCCCATGGATCAGTAACAACCCGGTACTTGCACAGAGGATTACCTTTACCTTTTTTTTATGAGGGGGAGAAAACAAACAGCTATTCACTCTTTATCACATAAAAACTGAACCAGATGAAGGAACTTCTGAATTAGAGTTGAGCTAGACTGATTTGAGATCATCACACACCTCGTTGCACGTGCAAATGTAACTGACCACTTATGCAAATCATAGAGAGTGTGTGTCATCACTGACATCACTATTAACATATTAAGACAACAAAAGGAAATATAATGTTTTAAGAGAACAATAAAAGAAACATCTGTGACAAAAGGATTCCATCATGAAACATATGTTCAGATTTGAAGACATGCAAAATACAAATTCTCTTGTTGCTAGTTTTAAGAAAATTTTGGAAATAGCCTTCAGAAATCCTTCAGACCTTTGGCAGACTCTCCAAAATGGAATCACTGATGTTTATGCTTGCTATGAATTCCAAATTGCATTAATCTTTGCATCCACGAAACAACAGCCATGGCTATTATTGACATTGTCACTTATACTAAAAGTGTATCAGAAACCAGACAAGAGTATCAATTCATTCAGGAGTTGTATCCCTACTCAGTGACTGGCTTTAATCTAGTGACTGTAATTCAGGATCTTCTTCATAAGGGAACCAGGATGAGGAAATTGTGTACCGATGCCACAGGTCAGTATGTGAACTTCCCCCTATATCAATTAGCCCAGTTTCTGCTCCACCTGATGGCCAAGAACTTTCCATATCTCTGTTCCAAGATAAGGTCAACATCATTATTATCAGCATGAGCAATCCTAGAAACGGTGTCAGTCAGTCAAGCAAGGACCTGGGGTAGGATTGTTTCTGGACCAACTGCCAAAACAACATCAACATGTACCTGTGAAGATGTTTTTTGAGCTGGCAAACCTAAAGGGATGGGGAGAGATGAGGAGTGTTCTTGGACAGACACACTGGGTTTGCCTCTGACTAGCTAGTGACTACAGATGTCCAAGAGGCAATGATGGACATAAGCCATATCCATTGCTTTCTGCCATACCACTGACCCTGGTAGCATTGCCAGCATTTCAGGGAGTCACCTTTGTTACCTGGGAGGAGAGCCAGCCCTGAGTGTCTAACAAAATGGGCTGACATTCATTCATTCATTTTAATTTTTGTTAACTTATATTCCACCCTTTCTCTCAAACAGGCTCAGGGCAGATAACAACAGAAGTTAAAACAGTTGAAACTTACAAACTAAAAACATAATACAATACAATAAAGCAGCATATACTGTATATCATAGTTGGCAATTTCCATTGGGCACATTTTATAAATCCATTCAGCTGTAGGCCCAAGGATGTAATAATAAAATAAAATGAGATAGCATCATGGCAAGCAAGGGAGGCCAAGAAGGTGGAATAAGGATGTCCGCTGCCTCAACCAAAGGCCCGGCAGAATAGCTCCATCGTGCAGGCCCTATGGAATGGCAATGTCAGGTAGGGCCCAGATCTCCACAAGGAGCTGATTCCACCAAGCCAGGGCAAAGGCCAAAAAGGCCCTGGCCCTGGTCAAGGCAAGTCAAATGTCCTTCAGGTCAGGGATGGTCAGAAGATGCTGCGAAGCAGATCGCACATATGGGGGCACATATGGGGAGAGGCGGTCTCGCAGGTATGTCAGTCCCGGGCCACATAAGGCTTTAAATGACAAAAACAGAACCTTGAAGCGGATCCGGTACTCAACTGGTAGTCAGTGCAATTGGTACAGCACTGGCCGGATGCTTGCCTGTAAAGGCAATGCGGTTACCAGCCATGCTGCCACATTTTGCACCAGCTAGAGTTTACAGATCAACCCCAAGCCTGTGTAGAGTGAGTTACAGTAGTCCAACCTGGAAGTGACCGTTGCATGGATTGCTGTAGCTAAGTTCTGGGAGGACAGGTAGGGCTCTAGTTGTCTAATCTGCCAAAGATAAAAAGTAAATCAAGCAATTGCTGTGACCTGGACCTTTTCATCTTCTGAGCTGGCACAAGGGATGTACCATCCAGGGTTACAAGCTGGATGCCCAACTCTAACCCCCCATGACTCAAGTTCAGGACCTCCATCAACAGATAGAGCTAGGTGTCATCCGCATACCAGTGGCAACCCAGCCCATAACCTCAAGCAATCTGGGCATGGGGACACATACCACTGTTTAACATGTACATGGTGGTACACCTGGCCTAGGATCTACAAAGAAAGGAGGCCCAATTGGAGGAGATAGCATTGATGTTGTGCAATGTGGAAAAGTCCTCACCTGGATGGCCCAGGCTGATCTCAGTTAGTATTTGGATGGGACATCACCAAGGAATTCTAGCGTGACTATGCAGAAGAAGGCAATGGCAAACCACCTCTGAATATCTCTTGAAGACCCTGTAGGTTGCCCTAAGTTAGCTGCAACTTGACAGCACATTCCACCACCAATAGGGGGGAAACACACATATTAGGCCACACCCCCGATAGCACCATTGTTTCTCACAGAGCTTTTTTTGTAGCAAAAGTCCAGCAGGAATTCATTTGCATATTAGGCTACACCCCCTGACGCCAAGCCAGCCGGAACTACATTCCTGTCCATTCCTGCTTAAATAAAGCCCTGTTTATATATATATTTTTTTAAATGGTGAATGACAGCATAAAAGAAGATCACTTTCTTTCAGTTATGGTTTAAATGAAAGCATCATGATCAGACAAAAAACTCTTTCATATTTTATGCAGATTTATACCAGACACTCCAGGAAAACAAATACCTGTCGCCTTCCTCTCTGCTTCCCCCACCTCATACACTGAAAATATTCTAGCTTTAATTTTGGAAAGGATCAGAAGCCAAATACTTCTCTCTTGTAAAGCGATCCATACCAAAGCATACAAAAACACAGCACTCCCCAAATCCTAGTCATATGGAGCCATTTCCTGCAGCCTCTGCTGAAATCGGGAACGTCTTTCTGAAATATTTGGCCTATAGCCCTCATCTTAAATAGAACACAGCAGCCTGCCTGCCTTCAAGTTCTACAAAGTCTCTATGGATATGGCTGCCTTTACCTTTTTGGTTTTTTTCTTTTTGCACTCTTAAAAATGATTTAAGCCTGTTCACCGGTGCAGTGCTAAATAACCAACATTCAAATGTATTTCCTTGGGTTTTTTGAAAAGGAACCACGTTTAGAGCTTACTGACTTTTTAAAGAGGGAACTTTAATATATATACACACACACACATTTTCCATCATGCTTCAGAGGCAGCTTTGAAGTTCAGCAGGGCTGTAAATTAGCACTTTGTAAAACTCACCTCCCCTCCCCCCAAAAAAGAAACAGAATGAGAACTACTATTTCATTACTAGTGTAAAATCAATTCTGAACCTAGTGAAGATAAGCTAAAAATAGAACATTTTAAGTGCTGATGCTGATCTTTATTCAATTTTTGGATTAAGATACTTTTGATTAATTAGGATCATTAAGAGCAATGGAGATAAAGAAAAAGATCCAGATATTAATTAGAATGAAAATTCAATATGTTTGAACTTTCTTCTTGTAGAACAATTTCTGAGTTCAGTGGCAGCTTTAAGACCAACAAAAGTTTATTCAAGGTATGAGCTTTTGTGTGCAGGCACACTTCCTCAGATACATAGAAATGGAAATTAATAATTCATATATATATAAACATAAGAGAAACCATGTTGGATCAGGCCAATGGCCCATCCAGTCCAACACTCTGTGTCACACAGTGGCAAAAAAATTTATATATATATATATATATATATATATATATATATATATATATATATATATATATATATATATATATATATATATAAACCCCTCTTGAAGCTGTCTATGCTTGTAGCCGCCACCACCTCCTGTGGCAGTGAATATAATATATAGGCAGATGCCTCTACATGCCAGCCACTTTCATTTTAATCTACTGTTTCTGCATTCCCATTCACCCAGTGATATCCATTTTAATTGAACACAGTTTGAGTCCAGTGGCATGTTTCAGATCAACAAAGTTTTATTCAGAAAAATTCCTGGTTTTAATCTGAATGGCGGTTCAATGCATATGAACTTTCTTCTTGCATTAAAATTGAAAACATTGTTATAAATAACCATTTCCCTAACCTGGATAGCCTAGGCTAGCCCAATCTCATTGGATCTTAAGAAGCACTGAAGAAGAGTGCATGTACATGAAAGTTTATACCTTGATTAAAACTTGGTCTTAAAGGTTGGTCTTAAAGGTGCCACTACACTCAAACTCTTTTCTGCTGCTTAAAGGTGCCACTACACTCAAACTCTTTTCTGCTGCTTCAGACCAACAGGGCTTGAATCTATCCATTCTAACTGTCCCTGTTCACCAGGGACACTACCTATTATCCTGTAACAATTGCTAATAAATCACTGCCTCAGTCTTTGCCTTTTGGGGGAACACCTGGTTAACACTTTAGGAGTGTGATTTACTAGTGATGTCATTCTTCAGAGTGACATAGCAATTGAGTCTGAGTGGTATGGTGGGAACCATCTTGTCTCTAGCACACATTCATGTAAATGCCATATGCTTAACCACCAAAGCACCATGAACAACCTGCCATTTCACACAAAGCAGCTGCTGTTACCTGTTTTGAACTGTGGATAATATACCGAGGGGGGGGGGGAGAGAGAGAATCATGTTTTTCTATTATATTTTTAACAAGGCTGATCACCATCTTGACTTTTAAAAGAGCGTGACATGCAGGGCTTTTTTTGTAGGAAAAAAACCAGCAAGAACTCATTTGCATATTAGGCCACGCCCCTGATGCCAAGCCAGCCAGAACTGTGTTCCTGTGCGTTCCTGCTCAAAAAAGAAAAAGAAAAGCCCTGGTGACATGTCTGATGACAGCAGGTGATGAAATGCAAGTAACAGAGGAAGAGCCACTGACACTGATAGGTGGTTTGCAACTCATGATCCTATACAGAGTTACTCCAGATTAAGGTAGTCAGTTTCAGTAAACTTAGGCTGGAGTGCAACTCATGATCCTATACAGAGTTACTCCAGATTAAGGTCATTAGTTTCAGTAGGTTTAGACTGGAGTGACTGCATCAGATTGCACTGTCATGTTGTTACAAGCATGTCCCTATTTGAGGTTGTGATGGTATACAATAATTCAGCACACTCTTCCTACCACCTCATAGCTGAATCACTTACAATGTAAACACTGAGCCAAGAAGGCATTAAGAACTGTCCTGAATGAGCAGTGAGGTGGACATCCTCTGTACTGTAAACTGGCCTCACACAGAGTTGCTGTGATTGTAGGTGGGCATGTCTGGAGCCAGTAGGGGCATTCTCTTCCACCCTCCCTACATCCATCTAGGTTATGAAGCGGTTTTATAATGAATCAGACCATCAGTTCATCAAGGTCAGTACTGTCTACTCAGACTGGCAATGGCTTTCCAGGATCTCAGGAAGAGGTTTTACATATCACCTGTTACCTGATCTTTTCAAATGGAGATGCTGAGGATTGAACCTGGAACCTTCTGCATGCCAAGCAGATGCTCTACCTCTGAGCCACATACCCCTTCAAGGGGCAGGGCCAAGGTAGACTGGGGAACAGGGGAAGTTCAGCCAGGTGAGCCGAAGGTAACTATCCATTTCATTTGCCTTCTTCAGGCTGCAATACATTAGGTAAAGCCTAGTATCTACATTTTGAATCTGACAAAGATTCAATGGAAGACTGTTGAGCTCTGAGATTCCAACTGCAACTCTCTATACAACAATTGTAAAAACTGGAGAGTGTCTAAATATAAATTTGAAGGAAATACTGGGTATTCCATTACTGAATTCAAGGCTTTACCTAGCCTGAAGAAGGCAAATGAAATGGATAGTTACCTAGGCAATCCATTGCTGTTGCTGCTGCTGTAACATCAACCCTCTATTGTAATTTTGCCAATGTTGTTAAAATCTGGCATCTAATGTGTAGTGCTTTTTGTCAATAATATTGATAATAAATTGTTTGTTTCAAAATATAGAGTAGCAAGCCAAGACTTGTATCAACAGTTGTTACTTTTATACAGTTTTTTTTCCTTTTGTTACAAAAACACATAGTTTAAGCAGAATATCTCAGGAATCTGAATTCTGTATCCAATATTGTTTTCTGCATTTCATTCAGTATCCTGCAGAATCACAGTGTATCTTGTATTCAGCATGTCATAGTTGGACATAAGCGATGCCCCACACGTCTGCCCTGATCAAAGATGGGAAGACCAACACATCAGTAGACCAGAGCAGGTGAGGTGATACTCCCCTATAAACGCTTGTGAATCAGTTTTCACAGAGCTGTTCCTCTCAAAAGCAATCTCTGTTAGAGCTCTCTCAGCCCCACCTGCCTTACAGCTTGTCTGTTGTGGGGAGGTGTTCCCTCTAAGCAGTGGAGTCTTCTGAGTAAAAATTCTGCTTTTTGAGCTACTAGCATTAAAGTTGTGAGCTACTACCTAAATTAGTTTGCTCTGGGGCCACTTTTCCTGAGCTAAGACAAAAATGTGTTAGCTGGAGACTAAAAACTTGTGAGCTAATTCACACTAACTCAATTTAGAGGGAACACTAGAAAGGAGATTGTAAGCTGCTCTGAGACTCCTTCTGGTAGTAAAGGGTGCAGTATAAATCCAAGTTCTCCTTCTCCTCCTCCTCTTCTTCCTCTTCTTCTTCTTCTACCTTGCTTGTTTGAACAACTAGAAGAACTGTGCTTGATGACAGTCAGGGGTGGAATTCTAGCAGGAGCGTCTTTGCATATTAGGCCACACCCCCTGATGTAGCCAATCCTCCAAGAGCTTACAAGGCTCTTTTTTGTAAACTCTTGGAGGATTGGCTACATCAGGGAGGTGTGGCCTAATATGCAAAGGAGTTCCTGCTAGAATTCCCCTCCCTGGTGACAGCTATTGAACAGCAGTGTCCTATCCTCTCCATTTCATAATCACAAAAGAACAGTCTTCCACCTGGACCACATCATTATATGAAATGGTGCTTTGTAAAGATATATTTAGGTTTTGCTTCCCCCCCATCAGCTTCCATTCACAGTCATTCAGGCCAATCCCCAAAACCTTTAAACAATCTGACAAACCAGAATACCGACGGTACCTGATATAAGCACAGCAAGGGGCTGGGAAATGTTGCTGCAAATTACTCTTCTTTTTGTGCCTAGAGAAGATCAAGCCCATACAAGCCATATTCATACAAGGATGTGACAGGTGATTACATTAATCCCTGCAGCTGGACTTATCTAATTATACTGATGCTTCATAAAAATCAATTATGTCCCTTCTATTGAGCAAGCCTACTGTAGCTTCACCCTGGGAGAAGATAAACCAGAACAGCTCAACCTGTGTGACCCATTGTACCAAACCCAGCCCCACTGTGAGGAGGTTCAAAGCAGAGAGTTTGACAAAAAAAACCCAGGTGCTTTAGGGCAGGACAACACCTTATGAGAAGAACAAATGGGACCACCCGCAGTCTTTCCCATTCTTCCTCCTGTGAAAGCCCACTGAGACTCCATACATTTTGTTCCTGTGGGTTGGAGGACCCACAGAGCACAAATGGTAAAGTGTGGGCACAGGTCTCCAATGGGAGGGGTGAATCAGCGGAAACTCTCACTTCCACAAATGGTCTCTTCATACAGGGCCTACTGTAAACTCTTGGAGGATTGGCTACATCAGGGGGTGTGGCCTAATATGTAAAGGAGTTCCTGCTACAAAGATCAAGAAGATCAAGCCCATACAAGCCATATTCATACAAGGATGTGACAGGTGATTACATTAATCCCTGCAGCTGGACTTATCTAATTATACTGATGCTTCATAAAAATCAATTATGTCCCTTCTATTGAGCAAGCCTACTGTAGCTTCACCCTGGGAGAAGATAAACCAGAACAGCTCAACCTGTGTGACCCATTGTACCAAACCCAGCCCCACTGTGAGGAGGTTCAAAGCAGAGAGTTTGACAAAAAAAACCCAGGTGCTTTAGGGCAGGACAACACCTTATGAGAAGAACAAATGGGACCACCCGCAGTCTTTCCCATTCTTCCTCCTGTGAAAGCCCACTGAGACTCCATACATTTTGTTCCTGTGGGTTGGAGGACCCACAGAGCACAAATGGTAAAGTGTGGGCACAGGTCTCCAATGGGAGGGGTGAATCAGCGGAAACTCTCACTTCCACAAATGGTCTCTTCATACAGGGCCTACTGTAAACTCTTGGAGGATTGGCTACATCAGGGGGTGTGGCCTAATATGTAAAGGAGTTCCTGCTACAAAAAAAGCCCTGGTACTGCTGTTTTGACAGAGGAACCGCATGCTTGAATCTATGCCATGGTTCTGTGTCCTTCTTGTATTGCTAATGTGCAAAAGAGGGAGAACTGGCAGGCAGAAGGGGGTTCACTTCACCCTTTCCTCACCTTCCAATTTCCTTTCACAGAATGCTTTATTTTATCAGGAGCATTTCTGTGCCACCTGCTACCAAAATACTTGCAAAGCAGAGGTCAGTAAAAGCAAGAGATACAGTAGAAGCAACCTACATAACCAACAAAAAAGATCAGCAGTAATTAAAACATTAATCACACAATAAAAACATCCACTAAACAGGCGAAATGGTGACATGAGGGAGTGTACTGCTTACCAAAATGCTGGGGACAGTACAAACAATTTTATCTGGTATCTGAGGGCTTCACTATACATTACATTATATTTGGGTTATCCCCAAGAATTTTCAATCAAACATGCCTTGCAGGTTTTGCACCTGGAATAAGTTTTCAGGCACATGGGGGGCCCAATTCAAATCTGGATCATGGTACGCAAGGAGAGGACCAAACTACACATTCGAAATCTTGTGTCCGGTTTCCTCCACCCAGCTTCAAATCAGTCAGTCACACATCAGCCTCTTGGAGGGCTATCTGAAGGCTCAACCCTCCCAAGAGACAACCACAACTGGACACTGAACAGCAATGTAATTTTTGGTCGCAAACCTAAAATTTGAACCCAGGATATTCACATATGCTTGCTTTGTTTTCTCCCTGAATTTCCCAAGCCTCTTTTTGTCTCCATGGTGCATGCCTGTGGGGGAGGGGTGGCTCTGTTTCAACTCAGATTTCATCACTGCTATCTGCTTCTTGGCACCATCTGGTTAGAATTAGGCACCTCATTAAGTTTTTGCAAGTTAAGCCCATGCAATCCAAGTGCCAGAAGTATTTACACTAAATACTTGCAGCATTGCTTGTTGCATGACCAGTGAAAGAACTTAATTGGTTTCCAATGTATTCTGGGCACAATTCAAAGCGCCTGTTCCCATACAAACTTGTTCAGCTATTAAGATGATAGCAGAGTTCCTGTTCTGTCTAATCTTTTGAAGTGGAGCTGATAAGGGCCATTGGACATCTTTGTTATATATTTCCTTGTGGAACTCTCTCCCTGCATCTAGTCACCTGATATCTTCTGAAGGCCAAAGTTCATTTTACAGTTTTTGACATGTTCCATGCCTCCATTTCTTTGGCCTAGCTATCATACAGCCAGTTATGTATTTCCTAATGAGAACTACTTTCCTAAGTGCACAGGTCCACAGTTTGGATAGAGACCCCAGCGCATGCAAAGAGAAGAAGCTTCAGCCTTCCCTCCAAACAGTCTTTCCAACCTGTGAAAGAACTGGGGGGATGCCATGGCTCAGTGGCAGAACACCTGTTGGCATGCAGAAGATCCCCGGCATCCCCAGTTAAAAGGACCAGGCAGTTGGCAACATGAAAGGCCTCTGCCTGAGACCCTGGAGAGCTGCTACCAGCCTAAGTAGACAGTACTGACAGGTCTTTTTTGGTAGAAAAAGCCGAGCAGGAACTCATTTGCACATTAGGCCACACCCCTGACATCACCATTGTTTCACACAGGGTTTTTTTTTAAAAAAAAAGAAAAGGCTTAGCAGAAAATCATTTGAATATTAGGCCACACCCCCTACAGCAAGCCAGGCAGAACTGCGTTCCTGTGTGTTCCTGCTCATAAAAAGCCCTGATGTACTGACCTTGATGGGCTGATTTAGTATAAGGCAGCTTCATGTATGCTCATATTTGCCCCAACAAGGAGCTGTGTATGTATAGCACTCATCATCCCATCACAAGCTGTGGTGATGCCATCAGCAGGTGATGCTTGACCACAGTGAGTTGGGGGTTTTGCAGTAGCTTAATTCAGTGTGACGAGGTCATGGTAAGGAAGCTGTGGAGGACTTGTACTTGAGATCCTAGAAAGCTGCTGCCAGTAAGAGTGGGCAATACTCTCTTTGACATACCAGTGGTCCAATTCCATGTAACGCAAGTTCACATAAGGACATAAGAGAAGCCATGTTGGATTAGGCCTATGGCCCATCCAGTCCAACACTGTCACACAGTGGCCAAAAAAACAGGTACCATCAGGAGGTCTGCCAATGGGGCCTGGACACCAGAAGCCCTCCCACTGTTGCCTCCCTCTCAAGCACTAAGAATACAGAGCATCACTTGCCCCAGACAGAGAGCTCCATCTATACCTTGTGGCTAACAGCCACTGATGACCTCTGCTCCATATGTTTATTCAATCCCATCTTGAAGCCATCCATGCTTGTAGCTGTTGCCACCTCCTGTGATAGTGAATTCTCTGTGTTAATATCTTTGCATGAAGGACTTCCTTTTATCCATTCTAACATGACTGCTCAGCAATTTCATTGAGTGTCCACGAGTTCTTGTATTGTGAGAAAGGGAGAAAAGAACTTCTTTCTCGACCTTCTCTATCCCATGTGTAATCTTGTAAACTTCTATCATGTCACCCCTCGGTCATCCTTTCTCCAAGCTAAAGAACCCCAAGTGCTTTAACCATATGAAAGGTAACCTTTCTTCATATGGAAGGTATAGCTGCCACATTTTATGTCGGCCAGTAAGTGGGTTCTAGATCAAATCAAGCCTGAATTCTCCCTAGAAGCTAAAGTGACTAAACTGAGACTATCACACTTTGGTCACATCATACAAAGACAAGACTCCCTGAACAAGATGATAATGCTAGGAAAAGATGAAGGCAGCAGGAAAAGAGGAGGGCAGGAGCCTGAGGAGGACAGGGTTTAGAGGGAAAGGACTACAGTGTGATATAATGCCATAGAACTCACCTTCAAAAGCAGCCATTTTCTCCACGTGAGCTGATCTCTGTTGCCTGATGATCAGTTGTAATCTCAGGAGATCTCCAGCCACCAGCTGGATGTTGGCAACTCTATTTTCAGTCAAGACTTTGTTTCAGATGCACAGACCATTTAAGACAACATTCTCAACTATGCTGTTGAATTAGTTCCTCATATTATTTATTTAAAATACTTATAGCCCACCTTATCTCCTTAGGCTCAAAGCAGCTAATAAACCAACAAGTTGCAGCTGGCTTCATGTGGAGGAGTGGGGGATCAAACCGTTCTCCGGATAACAGCCCACCGCTCCACCACACTGGCTCTCAGGATTAGACAGCAGCTGATGGAAAAGACTTATTCTGCTCCAGAAACAATAGAGAGCTGCCGCTAATCTCAGCAGACAATGTTGATAGACCCAACAGCAGCCAATGCAGTTGTTTCAGCAGAGGAATCAAACATCTATGCAGACCCACATCCATTATCAAATGGGGATCTAGCTCTTTCCCAGGGACTTGAATTAGGAAATTTGTGGTAGGGGACAAGCGTTTAGCCTAATGGGCTTGCTAGGATTCTGGGTGCTGAAGCCTCAGAACACTCAAACACAGAAGGCAACGGGGGTGTGCAGTGTTGTTCCCTGCTATTGTCAGTCAGTATAACTCTTGTGGGCTGTTCAGGCATGATAAATATACTAGGAGCCTGGTTTTTGTTTTGTTTTGCTTCTTCCAAAGCAACTGAGCATTACCTTTCACCACTTGCGCTTTAAGTTCCAGACATTAGCTTAAGCCCCATGTTCCAGTGAAGGACAGCAGGAACCCAGGGTCCAATGCCTCCTCTCTCTCTCAGGGTTGCCACCAGCAGAGCATGGAGAGTAGGGCTGCCAGATCCAGGTTGGGAAACTCCTGGAGATTTGGGGATGGAGCCTGGGGAGCACAGGGACCTCAGCGGAGTACAAAGCCACACAGCCCACCCTCCAAAGCATCCATTTTCTCCAGACTTTATGCAATCTGTAGATGAGCTGTAATTCCAGGAGATCCCACCTGGATTCCAGGTCCCACCTGGAGGCTGGCATCTCTTACCCACCCACCTCATCTCAGGTCAGAATTTGGTTACGGCAGCACACATTCTGGTTCTGAAATGCGACTTCAGGGTGTTTCATTGCAAATTTATAAACTGCAGGGCAATACAAGCAGATTATAGATATCTGGCTTTTTAAAGAAAACCTGCAATATACGAAAACTATAATCTCAATCAATTCAGTCTGTTTGCCATTAGGGTCTCTTGACATATATAAATCAGCACTCAGTAGCCACAAGATGGTGCTACAAGCACAGAGCGAGGTTCTAAGGACACTTCCTCATAACCTTCTAAATGGTTTCCAAATGGAGGAATTGTGTTGATTATCAAAAGCATAGCTACGTAAATCAGAAAGGACTCACAGAATGATGGCTTGTAAAATAAAATACATAAAATAAGTGAAGCCTTAACGTCTCTCAGCCATGTGGCACTTGAATCACTACACCACCACTGACTTTCCAGTGTAATCACTGCCTGTGACATATGCAAATTGGGTGTGTTAAGGGCTGCCAAGTCACTTCTGCCTTATGGTGACCCTATGAACTAATGATCTCCAAAACTTCCTAAGGAAACAGCCTTGCTCGGGTCTTGCGAACTGAGTGCATTGGTACAAAGCAGTAGACAAGTGCACCTTTAAGACCAACTAAGTTTTATTCAGAATGTAAACTTTTGAATGCTCTTAAGCAGACTTCATCAGACAAAATGGGAATGGCAAGCAGTAATTCTTAATAGTCAATCTATCTCATGGGTCATCTTCTTTTCCCATGAGTTGTCTTCTCATAATGCAGCCCAAATACAATAACCTCAGTTTGGTCATTTTAGCTCTTCTAGAGATTTTGGGCTTGGTTTTGATCTAGAGCTCACTTATTTGTCTTTTTGGCAGTCCATGGTATCCATAAAACTCACCTCCAACACCATATTTTAAAGGAATCAACACTCTTTCTGTCAGCTGTCTACATTGTCCAACTTTCACACCCATACCATACATAGTAATGGGGAATACTACAGTATGAATTATTTTGATCTTGGTTGCCAGCTACACATCATTACACTTAAGAATCTTTTCTAGCTCCTTCATGGCTGTCCTTCCCAGTCTCAATCTCCTTCTGAGTTCTTGGTTGCAGTCTCCTTTCGGTTGATGATGTAGGAATAGAAAGGAATAGAAAATCTTGAACAATTTCAGTTTCTTCACTGTCAGCCTTAAAGTTCTGTGATTCCCCAGTTGTCTTTTGTCTTCCTGACCTTCACCTGTAATCCTGCTTTGGGACTTTCTACTTTAACCTTCAACTGTAGTTGTTTCGAATCTTTACTCTTTTCTGTTAATGTTAATGAAGGAGTATTAGTAATTCCACCGATTTCATTCCACCTTTCTCCAAATCGAATCCATCTTTCCATATTGTACGTTCTGCTTCATAGATTGAAATCATTCTGCTTCTCCATATTCTGTCCTAACAGTAGCTTCTTATCCAGAGTACAGGATGCATATCACAACAATCAGATGTTGTGGCATAGCTATTTATTTTAAAAACAACCATAACTTTTCATGAGCCACACAGTCAAAAGCTTTGCTTATGCACATGCAAAATATAAGAAGAAGAGAAGAGATTGGATTTATTCCCTGTCCTTCACTCAGAGCAATTTACACTCTCTGTTCCCTTCCTCTCCCCACCAGAGACACCCTGTGAGACAGGTAGGACTGAAAGAGCTCTTTCCAGAACTTGAGAGAGCAGCTCTTTCAAGACCTGTGACTGACCCAAGGTCACTAATGTGGAGGAGTGGGGGATCAAACCCAGTTCTCCCAGATTAAAGTCTGTGCAATTAGCCACTACACCAAACTGGCTCTCTAGCTATTCAAGAAAGTATATTACTAGAAAAAGAATGAACTCAGAAGTGCTTTGGAATAGCAGAAAATTCTATGTGCGTAGCTAGACTAGCAAACATTCTTTATTGTTCATGGAAAACCAGGGTACTCCTGCCCACAGGTGCAGTCCAATGCTGTATATGTTTACTTAGAAGTAAGTCTGACTGAGATCTGTGGGATTTGTCCTATCATGAGTGTGCATAGGATTGCAGCCCTACTCTGCATAAATCACAACGAAGCCAGGTATTTTGCTTTATTCATTCTTATCTAATTACATGGTATGGTACAAGATCTGTCTGATATTCTTATTCACATAACCATTAGTAGACTATATGAGTATACATTATCTCAGATCAGTTATTGAGTGAAGGCAAGATGTACTGTTAAAACGGCACATGCCGCCGGCTTTTTTCCACCCAGAATGCTAACTGCCTCCCCGCCCATTTCCACAACACATTCCACAGACATCCTTTCTCAGTGATCTCTGAACACTGATTTTCATCAACAACTCTGCTGCTCCATTCATTTCCCATTTTAAATTTTAAAGCATTTTCTTCATTGAAATGTTTGAGTCATTGCTTTATTTGAAAAGGTGGGGGAGGGGACCCATTTTAAAAGGGTTTCAAAACCACTCCAGAAAAAGGGGAGGTGGGCCAGCTCTTCATATAGCTTCTGCAGCAAAGGGGCAAAACCAGTTTTCCCTCAACGTGTAGCCCTGGAATGAACTGTTCATCCGGCAACAATGTGGTAAGCATATTTCCTCAGAGATCTGCTGTCTGATTTATGCACATCTGTATACACTATAAACCAGTGATTTTTAACTGGGGCTATAATACTCGGCAGGGAGCAATTTAAAAATATTGGCAGGCATTTATAATTTGGAGTGGAGAAGGGAACGGGGGTCTTCAGGATTTTGGACAGCACTTTCTTTCCAATTTACAGAGTCTTCTGACAGCAATCAAGGGATTGTTGTTTTATATTGCTTGTATATTGCTGTTTTATATTATAAAACTCTAGTCCTAGATCGTCAGTTTCTCTGACAGACCCTTAAAGTGGTTCCAACAAATAGGATTCAACCCCAACATTAAGGAGGTGCCCAATGGCTGTCAAACCACTGACTTACCTCACAAGGCTGTGCTGAGGATAAAATGGGATAACCCTTTCAATATGCCCCTTTGGCTTCTGAGGAGAAAGAGTGGCTATATCTAGCACTACTTTTTCCGTACTGCACATCTGATTCTTGTTTTTAGCATGTTCAAAAGGTACTTAAAACCCCTCTCGTCCCTAATGTCAGGTTTAAATTTAAAAGGTCATTGCTGTACCAGGATGACTGGTTATTGTATTGACATGCTACAGACATCCATTTTGTTTATTTCCTGCCCTCTGGCATGTCCTTATCACTTGCGTCAAGCATGGTGGATTATTTTTACTTCTCTTGCATGACAGGGGAATGCTAAGCATGCTGAAGTGCAAAGGCTTTTGGGGGAATCCATTCCCCCCCTTCCACAATTTGCCCACCATGCAAGCTGTGTATGTGTGAAACAGGGAGTTGCTTGGGGTGGTTTTTTTGCCTCAGAAGAAGGCAAGTTATAGTTAGGTTTATTGCTCCTTCTTCTGAGCACAGAATTTTTTTTGGCTTGTTATTTAGATTTATTTACTTGAATGCACAGCCTACAAGCAATCTCATCATCGTGCTCTCTCAGCTTAGTGAGAGAGAATGTACAGGATGGTATTCAGTTTCTTTCTTTTAGAAAACTCATATAAAAAGGTAGCCCATAGACAGGAACAGACTGGCCGTTATAGCCACTGGAAAATTTCCTGGTGGGTTGTAGGCCAAGGTTGCCATGCATGGCCTAGCAACCAGTGCCAGCTGGGAGGGCATTTCCAGGTTTTTCCTGGAAGTGACATCAGTCTTCTCTAGGAATTGCCAAAAACTCTATGGTTTTATCATAAAGTTTCTGATGATCCTTAGAATCATGTGACATCACTTTCAGGGTTTTCATGGATATGACATCAAACCATTGCCAAAAGCATTTTTAACAATTTTTTTCCCCATTGATCACTGGAGGCAAGATATCTCATGTCTCCAGGGGCATATGGCAACCCTCGCCTTCCACCTGCACTGTTTTTATTCCCTGGCATTCCTAGAAGCAGGGTTTATTTCCCTGGAAAAAGAGGTGCTGGAACTCTCAAGAGGGAAAGGAATGAGAAATACATGGAATTCTTTGAAACAATAGGAGTTGATTGCACCTTTAAGACCAACTTAGTTTTATTCAGAACATTTAAGAACCAATGACAGTGAAGTAAAATTATTTGGTAGGCAGATAATTTTACTTCACTGTCATTGGTTCTTAAATCTGTACCATTTTGCATTCTGGGCCACTGCCTACCAGCTATGTATGGCTCTGCTCACTGTGCCAGATTCCTCGTCTGATGAAGCGTGTTTAGAGAGCACATGAAAGCTTACGTTCTTAAAGGTGCAATCAACTCCTATTTTGTTCTACTACTTCAGACCAACACGACTGCCTACTTGGATCTATCTTTGAAACAATATTTTTTTCATGCACTACAGACTTATCTCTGCTTTAGTTTCCAAACTTTAAACATGCCACCAACTTCCTCAGTGGTTTTTTGTTTGTTTGTTTGTTTTGTTTTTGGTCTTGATTTTGGTGCCTAACGTTGAATGATAATCTTGAAGCAACCAAGTTTTAACATATTTTGTTGGATCCAAGACTGTTAAGGGAGGGCCAATTTTTTTTTTTTAATAAACAATAATGAAGTTATGGTTTTGCCTGACAAGGAGGACCTTTCTGGAGTGACAATCAGGTATATGGGAAAATCCTCTTTCACACTCACATGGTTCCTCTGTGCCCCTCACAAACTTTTAAACATTTTTTGAGAATTTTGTTTCCACAAAGAGGTTCCAGAACTTCATTTTGTCCCAGTTCCCCAGGAAAAAGCCCTGCCTAGAAGGATCAGTTCATTCACTAGCATTTAACCTACATGAGCAAAGAGGTGAGAATATATCTATCTACACTGTTGCCACACATGGGAGGGCTTAGGTTGAGGAATCAAACTGAAGGGCACTTTCCTGCAGGCAGTCTGGACTCAGATGTAGGAGTAAAGCAGGAAATGAGACTCCCAAGCAATGTCCCCTCTCAGATGAGTTAATGTGAGCTAGCTCACAGGTTTTTTTCGCCTCCGGCTCACACATTTTTGTCTCAGCTCAGGAAGGATGGCCCCAGAGCAAACTAATTTATGCAGTAACTAAATTGCTCACTCACAATTGTAACGGCAGTAGCTCACAAAATACAATTTTTGCTCATGAGACTCCACAACTTAGAGGGACCCTTGCTCCCAGGGTTCACAGAACCAAGGAAAGACCTGCTAATATAGCAGGAAAGTGAAGGGGCAGGATAGGGAATATGTCACTGAGGTGCTTTGTTGCACAGACAGTCTGCTAATAGAATAGGAAAGTTATATAGCAGTGATTCCCCATGGCCCCTATTGCTGTGTTCCCAGGCTCCCACACAGATTATTATAACTATTCAGTCTCTGGACTGTGATGTGTTTGGCCCAGACTGGGGAGAAGGAAGTCGTGCCAGCTGCAGTGTGTATTAAGAACATAAGAGAAGCCATGTTGGATCAGGCCAACGGCCCATCCAGTCCAACACTCTGTATCACACAGTGGCCTATATATATATATATATATACACTGTGGCTAATAGCCACTGATGGACCTCTGCTCTATATTTTTATCTAACCCCCTCTTGAAGCTGGCTATGCCTGTAGCCGCCACCACCTCCTGTGGCAGTGAATTCCACACGTTAATCACCCTTTGGGTGAAGAAGTACCTCCTTTTATCCGTTCTAACCCGACTGCTCAGCAATTTCATTGAATGCCCACGAGTTCTTGTATTGTGAGAAAGGGAGAAAAGTACTTCTTTCTCTACCTTCTCCATCCCATGCATAATCTTGTCAACCTCTATCATGTCACCCCGCAGTCCACGTTTCTCCAAGCTAAAGAGCCCCAAGCGTTTTAACCTTTCTTCACAGGGAAAGTGTTCCAAACCTGTAATCATTCTAGTTGCCCTTTTCTGCACTTTTTCCAATGCTATAATATCCTTTTTGAGGTGCGGTGACCAGAATTGCACACAGTATTCCAAATGAGACCACACCATCGATTTATACAGGGGCATTATGATACTGGCTGATTTGTTTTCAATTCCCTTCCTAATAATACCCAGCATGGCGTTGGCCTTTTTTATTGCAATCACACACTGTCTTGACATTTACAGTGAGTTATCTACCACGACCCCAAGATCTCTCTCTTGGTCAGTCTCTGCCCGTTCACACCCCATCAACTTGTATTTGCAGCTGGGATTCTTGGCCCCAATGTGCATTACTTTGCACTTGGCCACATTGAACCTCATCTGCCACGTTGACACCCACTCAGCCAGCCTCAACAGATCCCTTTGGAGTTCCTCACAATCTTCTCTGGTTCTTACCACCCTGAACAATTTAGTGTCATCTGCAAACTTGGCCACTTCACTGCTTACTCTCAACTCCAAATCATATATGAACAAGTTAAAGAGCATAGGACCCAGTACCAAGCCCTGCGGCACTCCACTGCTTACCGTCTGCCACTGTGAACACTGCCCATTTATACTCACTCTCTGCTTCCTATTAATTAGCCAGTTTTTGATCCACAAGAGGACCTGTCCTTTTACTCCATGACTCTCGAGCTTACTAAGGAGCCTTTGATGAGGAACTTTATCAAAAGCTTTCTGGAAGTCAAGGTAAACAATATCTATCAGGTCTCCTTTGTCCACATGTTTGTTCACCCCAACAAAAACATGTAACAGTTTAGTGAGGCAAGATCTTTCCTTACAGAACCCATGCTGAGTCTTCCTCAATAACTCGTGTTCATCAATGTGCATACTCATTCTGTCCTTGATAATAGTTTCTACCAACTTTCCCGGTATTGAAGTCAGACTGACTGGCCTGTAGTTACCCGGATCTCCTCTGGAACCCTTTTTAATGATGGGGGTGACATTTGCTACCTTCCAGTCCTCAGGAACGGAGGCAGATATCAAGGAAAGATTACATATTTTTGTCAGAAGATCCACAAATTCAACTTTGAGTTCTTTCAGAACTCTTGGATGTATGCAATCCGGACCTGGTGACTTATTGGTTTTTAATTTATCAGTTGTAGGACCTCCTCTCTTGTCACCTCAATCTGACTGAGGTCTTTCAACACCCCTTTCAAAATTAGTGGTTCTGGAGCGGACAAACACTTCTCATCTTCCACAGTGAAGACGGAGGCAAAAAATGCATTCAGCTTCTCAGCCATTTCCCTATCCTCCTTCAGTAATTCTGTTACCCCTTGGTCATCCAAGGGCCCCACTGCCTCCCTGGCTGGTTTCCTGCTTCTAATATATTTGAAGAAATTTTTATTGTTGGTCTTTATGTTTTTTGCAATATGCTCCTCATAGTCCCTTTTTGCCTGCCTGATCACAGTCTTACACTTGATTTGCCATTGCTTGTGTTCCCTTTTATTAATCTCACTTGGACTAGCTTGCGGAAGCAGCAGTGAGCAGGACAGAGGTGTGTGGGGATAGCATACTCATGACTCATCCCATAATACAGCTGCTGCCCCTGAGCTCCTTACCCCCTTTCTCCTTGTGTTGGTATAAAAATGCCAACCCAACGGGAATCTTGCTAAGTTGCAGCTGAGGTTTTTATTTTTTTTAATAGCCCTGTTAAAAAGCTAGAAGGGGAGTGGAAATACAAGAGCTCAGCACCACCATTTTAAAAGTGGCACAAAGCTCCACCCTCCTCCATGAACTGGCTGCAGGTAAACCTGTCATACAGGCTCTCCTTTGCTTTGGCTTAAACCAGAGAGCCGTGGTGTTGTGTCTTGCAATTCAGTCCGGAAGTTACTGCACAGCGAACGCTACAGAGGTGACCAGAGGAAGTTCACTGGTCACTGGATGTAGCGCGCGAAACTACTCCGCCAATTAAGATCTGTGGCGGGAAGTTTAACTGGCCAGGATTGGACCTGGCCAGACAGAAGGTTGTTCCGGGTTTTTGTATATAAAGCGGGACCCGGCCCGCGTTTCCCCCTCTTGTGATGTACCCGCTAATAAAGCATGTTGCCTTCAACACGTCTCGTCACTCAGTACATTACACGTGGGAACCCCAAAAGTCATGCCTATAAAGAGCATGGTGTCATATGGAAGCTCCCCAATAATGAAGGGCATGCTGTGTTCCGCACAGGGAAAAATCCCACATGGAAGCAGCCAAGCTTGGTGAGCCCCATTATACAGGAACACAGCATTGCCAAATTCCTTAGAATTCTTCTACATGGAAAGAAACTCCACTCTTTGCCTCCTCTGGAACACCATGATCTACCTCCCACTGGCTTTCATTTCAAGGAAGTGATTTTGGAGGAGCATGCCTGCCATCTTCCCCAGCAATCTTCCTTTCTCAGTTCAAGAACAAGTGAGGGTTCCCTATGGTATGCTCTATTTCTCATCACTTAACTAGGACTGAAGCAGTGTCAAGTCTTCTCCTTTTCCTGCTGCTGCAGAATAACCTCAGCCTTTCTGTCAGGTGACAACAGTAATGGAAACTCTTCTCATTCTTGCCCAATGCTTGCCAGTCACTCCCAGGTTACCCAAGCTGGTGCTCCACCAGGCAGCCTTGAACTTTCATGCACATTTTTACAAGAGTACCCAAGGTCTTGTTGCTTGTAAGAGGACCCATGATTCGTGTACACATATCAGAATTCTTGTCTATCCGGCAACAGGACTGGGAAGGGCAACAGCATAGACCAGCCACAACCGGAAGGAGCAGAGCAAAGCACAGAGCTTGTTCAGCCACTGCTACTCCAATGAGATACAGCAGCTCAGGGAACAAAGCTCCAGCCAAGCTCCTGGAAGTTCTGTGTCCATGCATTATCCTGACACTGTAATGTATGAGCATTTCCAGTTCATTAGCCTTCTGGGCTGCATGTAAGATATATACTGAATCTACAAGCCTAGATAAATTTTCTCAATGATTTTTAAAAAAAATCTTAGGAAGTTTGCATAGTAATTGGCCATCATTTGGATTTCCCCCCCATGATTTGCTTGCTCAGATCTTCCTGAGCTGAAAATCAGTCTCCAATCATTCTTTGCTGACTTGTAGCTTTCAGTCCTGTAGGAAAATAAATACACCCCTGATTAGCCTTTGATGTGCCTGCTTTTCTTGTTTTCAAATGAAGGTGAGTTAAAGAACATGAATCAGAGGTAGATCTTGGCAAAGAAAGCAGGAGCTGGATTTGCCATTTCCCATGTTTTGCTCTGCATAATAGCAATAGGGCTGACAACTGACTCAGGAACTTTCACTTGATTAATTATCTGCCTTTTAACCCATTAACTTTTGGTTAAATTCACATGTTCCAGTTTGAAAGACTGTCGAATAAGCAAGCACCACTGTCATATATTGTGGAAAGGAAAATACTTATTTAAAATGGCTCAGTTTGAATCTAGTAGCACCTTACAGACCAACAAGATTTCGGAGGTATATGCTTTTGAGAGTTAGGGTTGCCAGCCTTCAGGTAGGGCCTGGAGATCTCCCGCTTTTACAATTGATCTCCCGCTGGCAGACATCAGTTCCCGTGGAGAAAATGGCTACTTTGAAGGGTGGACTCTATGGCATTGTACCCTGCTGAGGCCCCTCCCCAAACCCCTCCCTCTTTTGGATCCACTCCCAAAATCTCCAGGTATCTTCCAATCCAGACCTAGCAACCCTATTGAGAGTCAAAGTTTCTTTTGTCAGATCTGACAAAGGGAACTTTGAATCTAGAAAGCTTATGCTCCCCCAAAAAATCTTGTGTTGATCTCTAAGAGTCCTGGCAATCCTAGCTCAAGCTTCATCTGCTTACTCCACTGAATACACTATCTAAATCCCTAAGAGGAATTGCTCTCAAACAGCATCCATCAAATGACCTTTACAATGTAGTTACCTTTGTCCTTATACCTGAAAAAATCCTGGGCCTTGGTCTATCTGTAGTTGTGCATAAATAGCCACATGTCCCAACTGGTGTCTTGAATGAGGCCTTCATTTGCTCCAACCAGCCACCAACCAGTTCAGCAGATTTGAACAAACATCAAAATGTAGACAGATTTAAAGGATCCCATGAGAGGCATGCCCTTTTGAAACCACAGTGCACATTTGCTCACTCTACATGCTATCTTCTGAATAATAAAGCAGTTTGAACAGGTTCTTCCACAAGAAGTACTGCCTGTAATGCTAGCTGAAAATGTATTTCAAGAGCATTCAGAATACTGGACTGCTGGTTTCCACTACTGTTTGCAGGTGCTGACTGGAATCACAATAGGACCACATCGGTTACTGACACCACATCATGTAGTAGCTCTCCTAAGGACAGAAGTAACCAATTTAGAATACAGAGATCGATTCTGAAGAATTCTATATTATTTGTTTACAGTCCTTTCATGCCAATTTTGTGCAGGGTAAGTCTTCCTCCTGTACTCTGATTATCTGCACTGGGATCATCACAGAAGAGAAATGAACAGGATGTAGTTTGTGGCACAGGAAAAAAAAATCTGTCTGGCCTGGCAGTTTCCTGATTCATATCATGTACTCTCTGCTTCACTACAAACTTGAGAAGTTGGGTGTGTCCTGAAAATGTGCCCTGTGGAATGGCCAGAACTTATGCCACAAAAGCCACAGAAGCTATAGCATTAGAAAAAGAAGATATGGCTTTCTAGTTTGTTCAGTGTGCAGAGTTTCTTCATTTTACAAATACACAATTAAGTTCTCCAAAGGCCAGTTCTCACATGCACGTTTGGCATTTGATCGCTCAGTGCTTGGTTGCCTAACGTTCCAAAGACAATAATTTTGGTAGCATACACACACGCACACAGATTGCACCTCAAGTTTCAGTTAGCTCCAGGCAGACACACTTACCAAACTCTTTTTCACTCACCCTCTGATCATTCAAACTGCAAGATGCTGTTTCAGACGCAAGCAGATTAGCTCAAGATCATTTTGTCTTGATTTATTCATAAAATCCAGGGTTTTGAGCAGGAAGGTAGCTGCAGCTGGCTTGGGGTCAGGGGCATGACCCAATATGCAAATGAGTTCCTGCTGGGCTTTTTCTACCAAAAAAAACCCTGATAAAATCTAAATCGCAGACTTAAGAAAGAAGAGTTTTCATGTTTCAACTAGAGCTGCCTGCCCAGCACTGGCAACCCAGAGGAGGTTTTTTGGGGAGAATACTTTCAAATTTGTATCAGTTCCACATGTGACATCCTTTCCAGTGTGACACTGTAAATGATGTCATCATGTCAGGGCAAGACTTTATGGTCACAGTTTGGGGGAGGGATGTTACAGTGTGGTCCGATTCAATGATGCCACTTCTGGTTTCACAATGGAAGTGACATTGAGTGTTAAACTGATGTATATTTCCCCCATTGCCCTATCAAGCATGAGTGGGGGTTCAGGGCTGCCAGTAGGAGGTATCCCACTGAAGCAAGAGACATGACACTCCTCCTAGCTTCAACATTATTCAACACTGTTCAACCACTCAGCTTCATTATTTGAAACCAAGCTCTCTGCTTTATTAGTATTTTAAAAGGAGAGTAGATATGACCTTTTAAAGCATGAACATATGAACATATGAAACTGCCTTATACTGAATCAGACCCTCGGTCCATCAAAGTCAGTATTGTCTACTCAGACTGGCAGCGGCTCTCCAGGGTCTCAAGCTGAGGTATTTCATGCCTATTTGCCTGCACCCTTTTTAGTTGGAGATGCCAGGGATCGAACCTGGGACCTTCTGCTTACCAAGCAGATGCTCTACCACAGAGGCACCGTCCCTCCCCTAAGCACATCTTCTCCTGTAAAATGTGAACAACAAAGCACAGAAGAACCCAATTTCAAACAGCAAAACAGAGTGGAGTTTGAACAATTAAGGCCCTTCCCTGCACAGCCCTGAGACAAATTGAGGCTGCATGAGCCTGAAATTTCCATTCCAAACATTATGCAAAGATGGCGAGGTGATGTGCAAAATCTGCTGGTCATTAGTACACCTTCTCAATGATGTCTGAAGAATGTGTGCCATGGCTAATTTCCACTCACATTCTCCATTCATCAACATCCTCCATAAAGACATTAAATTGTTCGAATTTCATTAAAGAAATGTTTCTATCCCACATTTTTCTCTGCGAGCATTAAGGAGTTAAAACAGCACAGCAAATCAACTTTGAATTTTGCTTTACACATCCCTAGGACCACATATATGTATTTCTTTGCAGTGCACATTAACAGAAAGATTCCTTATGCAACACAGTCTGCTAACACCTGAGACTGTGAAACCTACTGTGCAGCAGAATCTATGACATATGCAACTCCATTGTTCAAATTTTAATAATTCCCTCCCGAGCTTCCTTTTGTTTCCTCTGCTTTGTCATTTGACCTACATTGCTGCTCATAAAGGCTACTAAATCCACAAAGCTCCTGCATTCCACACAAAGCCCTTCTTACTGCAAAAAAGCTTATTGCACATTACCATGCTTTTCATGCCACTCATTGATTAGAAGTGGTTATTGCTGCCCTTGCAAACAAGCTGATAAATCCTAAATGCCTGTTAAAACAGCATACGCTAAATAGTGCTACTTGTCAGTTCAGCTGGCTCACTGTTTTCCTAATTTCTGATTGCTGACGCACACACTCCCCCAAAATTTAAAAGCAAAACAAAACAGGAAGCTCTTTCTCCTTCTCTCCCAAATGGGCTACTTTTACAGTGAGTACCAACAACCCCCAGAACAGCCTGTACTGCTGTATGTCACCAACAGAGGTTTCAGGGCCGATTTCACACTAGACTTGCTCCAGGTGGAGAGCCCTTTTGCTCCCGGTGCCTCTCTCTATTTTCGCACAAGCTGCCCTGGAGCTATGAGTTGGCGCACCGCTTTTCCACAGCAAGCGAGATCCTCTTACAAGTGGTTTCTGCTTGCTGCAGAAAAGTGGTGTGCCAACTCATAGCTCTGGGGCAGCTTGTGCGAAAACTGAGAGAAGCGCCAGGAGCAAAAGTACTCTCCACCCCGGAACAAGCCTAGTGCAAAAATGGTCAAGGTATTTTGACACCACAAGCAATGTAGACCTATTACCAACATGTTGCTGTTGCTTGGGTCCAAGATTAGCCACCATTTGGACCAAGCTACTGGCCTTCCATCCTTCTGAGGTCAGTAAAATGAGTACCCAGCTTGCTGGGGGGAAAGTGTAGATGACTGGGGAAGGCAATGGCAAACCACCCTGTAAAAAGTCTGCCGTTAAAACATTATGATGCGAAATCACCCCAGAGTCAGAAATGACTGGTGCTTGCACAGGGAACTACCTTTACTTTTAGTGACCACACAGGTCCAGGAGGCAATACCAGTCACTAACGCTGCTGATGGCTGGGAAGCTGCAGTGTATTGCCTCTAGCAGCCTTTTGCAATAGCTTAGCTGGAGAACCAGCGCTTCTGGGATTGCTTGCTGTTTGGAAGGTGGCAATCCCAGAGCAGTGACATATGAGATAAAAGACCCAGTCTCCTATCAGAGCAAGTAACTCTATTGACTGATCCAATTACACCTGAGATAGTGATGATCCTGAATTATCCACTCCAAGAAGAGGCTGATTGAGAGGCAAGGCCATAATAGTAACTCATGTAGAGATGCAGGCAGAAACCTCACCTTTGGATAGTTCTCTGAGTTCACAGAAACCTTATAACTATTTAACTACTTTATTTACCTCACTCATAGCATACTAGCCATCACACAATTGGGAACTACTGAGATAATCAGTATACATCCTTAGATGACAATGGGTATTATATTCTTTGACAAGGTTAGATGACAAGGAAATAAGATATGCTTATGAATTAATGAGAGAGACCCTAAGTACAAAGGCACGCACTGAAAAGTACAAAGGCACACACTGAAAATCTTTCATGGAGGAGGTGAGAACAACTGCACCTGTGGAGATTACATACAGATTTATGATAATGAAAACAATGGTGCACCACCTTCATATTCCCCAGGCAACAATCCATTTGTAAACACTGGTTGCTGTTCCTCCAAATACCCCCACAAATGTTTATTTTGAATCATCCTCTTGGATGAATTGAATGGTCACCTGCCCACTCTATGACTTTTATAGATTGCTCATAATTTTGGGGCCCTATTCATAACCAGAAGACTATTTGTTTTTGACCAGATGTTGATGATGGTGGGACTGACTTGTCTTCAGTTTCAAAATATGAGGGAGACTTTTGGAAGTGGAAAGCAAGTTCAACAAGCAGAGAAGAAGGGCAAATGGTTTTGTAGAAACATAACATTTTGCATGCTGTACCATACCCATTCTGAAAAGCAACTGCTACATCTGATGGAGGGGGCTATAATGATCATTACCCAGCAGGAACTTATTTGCATATTAGGCCACACACCCTGGTGTCACCATTGTTTCACAGAGGGCTTTTTGTGGAGAAAGCCCAGCAGAAACTTATGTGCATTTAGGCCACACCCCTTAACACTAAACCAGCAAAAAAAAAAAAAAGGCCCTGACCTGACCTGGATAGCCTAGGCTCGTCTGATCTTGTCAGATCTCGGAAGTTAAGCAATGTCAGCTCTTGTTAATATTTGGATGGGAGACCACTAAAGAAATCTAGGGTTGCTACACACAGGCAGGCAATGGCAAAATATCTCTGAACATCTTTTGCTTTGAAAGTGTCATCAAGTCAGCTGCAACCTGATGGCACTTTCCACCAACTCATAATGATCATTAGGGTTCAGTAACTCATTTTCCCAGTCCACGTTTAATAATTAAAAATAACAGCTTGAATCCTAAGCTCCCTGTGGTATTTACGTTCCATTTGTACTAGCGGTGTCCACTTTGTCAATTTCTCTTCTCATTGCAGCTCTCCACACACACATGCTTCAGTCCCATGGTCTTTCTGAGAACCCCATATTTCACATTTTGAGGGTCAAATTAACATGCAGAGGAGGTCAGAAAGTTGTTGCTCATGTTGTTTATGCAGAGCAGATCTATTCATGTTGCTTAAGACAGAAGCCAATGAAAGCAGTGTGATCAGATTCCTCCCAGGATCATTCTGAAGTTCTAGAAAACCTGTCCAGACCTAAATCAACGGCTAAAAGGCACCAATTCATGAATGAAAGAACAAAATACTATGTTCCATTTCTAACTGATGAGATGAAGGGGAGGAATCATGGGATGTGAGCATATAGGTTATTACTGTAAAATGCTTTAAATAGAATGTATTTGTTTAAAAATAGGACTATAGTGTTGGTACTTGTAATGAAAGTACTATGAGATCCTTTTGTTTGCAAGCTTAGAGAGACTTTTCTCATGAGCTGCAGGGGAAAGGAAGGTTACAATTCTAGCTTGCATAAACTGTACACCAATTGACGTATTTATTTCTTCCTGTAGGCATCAGGTGTCTTTAACATGAGCCAAGGACAAACACAAGCAGGCCTGAGAGGGAATTTGCCTTCCAGTGCTTTCTGCAACGGTTGAATCTGCTACATTTACAAAGACTTTGCCTGGATTTAGGGAAAAAATGCATGCGTGAGCATACACACAATCATGTGCACTGATGAAGTCTGGGTTTGCTAATGCTTTCCTTGTGCACGAAAACAACTTTGACCTGCTCTTAGGAAGGAAGTCATGAAGATAAGATTTATCTTGCATGGCCCACTTCTCCAAACAGCTGGAAATACCACAGGCAAGTCTCTCACAGGGTCAGCTTCCTTATGAGGAAGTGGTAGTGAAGTTGTTGTGTTTTTTTCCTGAGAAAGTTCGTTTACAAATGTTCAGGATGACCAGATGGGGGATCAAGCAGACTCACAGAGGAAGCACTATTTCTATTTCTACAGCATTTGAAGAGCCCCAAACCTCTCAACAAGCTTTGCCAACAAATTCTGGTGATTTTTCTCATCATACCTATCTAGGAATTGCTGAAAACTGTTCATTCCAGTCCCACAGCTCCATACATGTATTGCAAATTTTCCCCAAAAGAGCCCTCAGCTGCAGACAAAATTACCTGGGACAATACTGTACCTATATGGGATTTATTACACCCACCGTTTGAGTTCCTTTTGACTCTTTAGCTAGTGAATCTTCTAAAATTAACCCTCTAGTATTGTTAACGCAGTGACTGCAATCACACACACTAAATAATACACTTTCATTCCACTTTCAATGTACTTTCTAACTGGATTGTCTTACTTTAGAGTCAGGGCCTGCCAGACTCTGCTTATAGATTTGGAGAATATCCCAGAAGAAGACAGATCACTTGTGATTAAAGGTAAGGGTAATCCCCTGTGCAAGCACCAGTCATTTCCGACTCTGGGGTGACGTTGCTTTCACAACATTTTCACGGCAGACATTTTGCGTGGTGGTTTACCATTGCCTTCCCCAGTCATCTACACTTTCCCCCCAGCAAGCTGGGTACTCATTTTACCAACCTTGGAAGAATGGAAGGCTGAGTCAACCTGGAGCATTACAGTAGTGTTTATTAAGGTTTAGTAAAGTGTTATAAACCAGATTAGATTTGCCAACTCTATCTTGGGAAATATCTGGAAATCTGGGATGTAGGATTGCCAGGCATGGCAGTAGATGCTAAGAGATAGTAGGGACATGGAGGTGCCACTATGAGTGAAGTAACTTTCAGGAAAAATGCAGAAGTGGCATCATACCTGTCTAGGAATTGCTGAAAACTCTATGGAAACCATAGAATATCCAACAATTCCTAGAAAGGACTGGCATAACTTCCAGGTTTCCTCTGAAAGTGATGTCACACTGTCAGGCTAACAGTCATTTAAAAAAAAATGTTCTCTCACTGTGTACAGTTGTAAGTAAAAGGAGGTGGGGCAGGGGATTTCCTGACCCAATCATGGGCTTAACATCCCAAAAGGAAGGGTGGGGCTTGAGGAGAGGAGTGACCTCTGCAGAGGATAATGCCATAGAGTACACCATTCAAAGCAGCCAGTGTCCCAAAGGAATTGATAGCTGGCCTAAGGCTGCCAATATCTAGGTGGAGCCTGGAGATCTCCCATAATTACAACTAATCTCAAAACTACAGAAAATGTTTTCATTAAAGGGTCAACTTTATGGCATTATTCCCCGCTAAGTAGGGTGGCCAACTCTAACTTGGGAAATCATTGGAGATTTGGAGTGCAGCCTAAAGCACTTTAGCCCTTCCTTCCTGTAGAACAGGCTCAGGGCAGGTTACATCATAAAACAGTCAACAGTAAAAACAGTAAAAGACCAATTTAAAAAATATAAAATCTAAGATTACAAAGACTAAGAGGGCAGAATTCTGCCTCACAGATGTGACCTATTGTCCAGGTCCAGCAGATCTTGTACTGCTGGGATGGAATGAGGGATGGAATGTGGGGGGGAGTCCGGTAACAAGTGACACCCACTGCCTCAGCTGAAAGCCTGGCAAAAGAGCTCTGTTTTACAGGGGGAGCTCATTCCAGCAGGCAGGGGCCAGGGCTGAAAAGGCCCTGGCCCTCGTCGAGGCCAGATGGACATCTCTGGGGCTGGGTATTACCAAAAGTCGTTGGTTTGCTGATCATAAGGACCTACGGGGCTCATACAGAGGTATGCTGGCCCCTGATCGTATAGGGCTTTAAAGATAAGTACCAACACCTTGAACCGGATCCGGTACTCAATGGGTAGCCAGTGCAGTTCACGCAGCACAGGATGGATCTGTGCCCATACAGGCGACTAAGTCAATATCCATGCAGCAGCTTTCTGCACCAGCTGGAGTTTCCAGAGGAGGGTCAAGGGCAGCCCCACGTGGAGAGAGTTACAATAATCTAGCCTGGAAGTGGCCATTGCATGGATTACTGTGGCCAGGTTGTGGGGGTCTGACCCGCCTCAGATGGAAAAAGTGGTGGTAACCTGGGCCTCCATAGTTAGAGAGGCATCCAGAAATACCCCCAAGCTCTTCATCCTTGATGTGGGCATCAATAGAGCCCCATCAAAGGATGGGAGCCTGATCTCTGATCCCAGCTTGCTATAACCTAGACACAGCACCTCCATCTTCGATGGATTCAGTTTCAGCAGTCTAGCCTTAAAATCAGCCCTTTTCTCTAGTGGACTGAACTTTGTAGCCTAGAAATCAGTTGTAATTCTCCAGACCCCATCAGACGTCGTCAAGATAGGATTGCCGATCCTCAGTTGTTTTGAACACAGATTGCTGGTGAAAAAGTCTTAAAGACCACTTAAATCCTTTACAAACCAAATTCTATTATATTCATAGAACACATCAAAAGAGTATATTATGCTTCTTATATATTACATACATTATTCATGCTTCTCATATATTATAAATTTCTCATATATTACATGCTTCTCATATAGCACATACATTATTCATATCATTGCATTTAGAACATAAACCCTTATCAAAGTTCTTAAAGTTACAGTCCCGTGCACTTGCAATTAGTGTGTCCTGCAGTCATCACTCCACAATTTAAATAACCAGCACAAAATCCAGTTGCCAACTTTTCTTCCCTGATGGGTGATGTTGTCAGGTAGCACTTGTAGACTGTAAATTAGCTGTATTTCTTTCAAAAAATAGGTGGCAACATGAATCCTAAATTAACTTCATGTTTCTGTAATCCTTCTTCTCGGCTGCAAATAAGATCAGAACCAGTGCTTCTTAAAGTCCTTACTCCGACTTCACAGCTCTTAGTCACCCATCATAGCACTTTAGTTCTTTCACCAGCAATCTGTGTTGTTCACTCCATCTGCGGTGGTTTCCTGTGTGTGTGTACAATCCCCAGTTGGGGGCAGGGGATCCCCCGGTTTGGAGGCCCTCCCCCTGCTTCAGGGTCATCATAAAGCAGGGGGGATGTCTGCTGGGCATGCCGTTATTCCCTATGGAGACCACTTCCCATAAGGTATGCAGGAGAACTGATCCATGGGTCTCTGGGAAGGGGGCTTTTTTTAGGCTCCACTCCAATGTCTCCTGGCTCCTCCCCCAAAGTCCCCAGAATTGGATCTGGCAACCCTACATCTAGGTGGTGGCAACACTTCATACTTCCCTCCCCAAACTCTGCTCGCCCAGATTCCACACCCCACAAATCTCCAAGAATTTTCTAGCCCAGAGTTGGAAACCTTAGGAATTGATCACTGTAGATAAGTTGTAATTCCAGATCTTCAGGCCCCCACCTGGAGGCTGGCAATCCTGGACTGGTTCCACAGCAATGCAAGATCAAGCAAAGATACACTTCACAGCCCTCTCTGAAGACTAAGGATTTCTGACAGTCCTTTTGAGATGGTCTATGCAGATCCTGGTCCATCAGCAAGATCCAACAACTTCGTGGCTTGCCTGGCTTTTTAAAAGATCCTGCGGTCTAATTGCATGCAAGTGCCAGCACCTGTTTGTAGGCTGCTTTCCCACAGGTAGGCTGTTTACTGCCTTCAGCATTATCTCTGACTATGCACAAATAGGGTGGGAAATTGGCAGTGCAGGAAGAAAGCCTGGGATAGAATGAAAGAGGGCAAATTCAAGGGAACTCATGGGTAGGGATGGGCATGGTTCATGGGTAGGAATGGGCATAATTCAAGGTTCAGAGCAGCCCATAAACTGAACCCCGAACCCAGCCAAAAGGCCCTCACCAAAACTGAACTGGAACCACCCTGGAAGGGACTTCCACCTTTCTCCTGGCCCACCCCCAAAACTCCAGGAGTTTCCCAACATGGCAACCCTACTCTCCCCCATCCCCCACCAGTGGCCGGGGGGGGGGGATGGGACCTGGTAACCCTACCACAGAGATTTCTATAAATGAAATACAAGGGCTATAGCTAAAAGTCGAGAGGGGCTACATGACTGTCTGAAGCAAAAGGCTGGAGAACAGAACCTGGTGGACTGTGTTGGATGCACAGTCCTCTGTAATTTTCTCTTGGGACATGACTGGCTGGCTGGCTGATAGTGGCTTCCCAATCATTCCCACCATTCAACAAAAAAAGGAAGTCAAACAGTCACTTCCTGGATAACTGCAAAGAACAGTGAGTAAATATCTTCTGGTAAATTATTTCCTGCTTTGAGGAAAGCAAGGCTCCAGCAGAAGGAGAATTTTTTTCCTCGTATGTGTAAAAAGGGCACAGGGTGATCTTTTGTTTTGCTGAAGTTGGCTATGATCCAGTATTCAGAGCTGTAAACTCAAAAGGTTAGACAGACAGACAGTGTCCTCATTGCATTTGATTCAAATTTACCTGTGTCTTTGTCAGGGGTCCATCAGTAAAGTTTTTTTTAAAAAAATGATTCTGCAAGTCTGCAGTAAAAGCTGTCAGTGCATGTTGCTGATCATCCAAGCCCCAGTTATGTCACCAAGAAACTCCCACACCCAGAGTAATTTGGTACTTCAGATGTGGAGGGGTGGTGGGGGAGACAACTTTAATTAATAAAGTGACAAAACTGATAAATACAGGACACCATGTCTCAGGGAGACCCAGGCTGGTTTCACACTGTGAAATCGACATGATTTCATCATGTTCGGAAAAAAATCCACTAAAGTTTGAACCGTTTCTGGGCAATCAGACAGCTGCTGCTGCTGAAGCGGCAGGATCCCAGCAGCGGTCAGTGGTTGCCCATTCACACTGCTAGCCCGGCACAACCATGGACCCACTGTGAAAAGGGTTGTCTTTTTAAAAAAGGTCCCCATGTGGGCGCTCAATCAGAGAGGGGTTGGACCGACTTTGCTGGAAATGGCTTGGAGCAATCACACAGCTCTTCTGCTTATGAGTTGCCCCAGGGCATTCAGACAGCAGCCGATATGTGACCTACATCCAGTTCAGGCAGATGAAACCGGGAAAATCCAGGTAGCTTTTTAATGTGGTTGGGAAGCATCTGGAGACGGGGTGAGAACAGGAGCAGCTCGAAGGGCAGATGTGCTTGTGTGATTGCGCACTTTTCATCCGAATGCGGAGTGGGCCTAGGTCGGGGCAAAACTCCTGTGTAAAACCACCCCCAGTTTCAAATCCATGCTCTTCTTTGGAGTTTGTCGGGTGACCTTAGGGTGGACCACTCTCTCTCAGCTTAGCCTGCCTCTCAGGTTTGTTCTAAGGATAAAAGGGAGGAGGGACGAATAATGCCCTGAGTTTCGGAGGAAAGGTATGATAAAGATATACTCCTATGCAGAAAGGCAATTTACTGTAGCACCATTAATTTATATTGGTTTTAAATTATTTATTTAACTTAAAGTCCCGAATTTGTATTTTAACTGTATTTTATTGTATTAGCTGTATTTTATTGTTATATCATGGTATATGTACCATGCCTTGTAAGCCGCCCTGAGCCTGCCTAGGCGGGGAGGGCGGGATATAAATAAAAATTTATTATTATTATTATTATTATTATTATTATTATTATTATTATTATTATTATTATTACTATAAGCAAGTGTGGAAGGTGCTTAATACTTGCCTTCAGGGGTTTTTTTAGCAAGAACGCAGCTCCGGCTGGCTTGATGTCAGGGGTGTGGCCTAATATGCAAATGAGTTCCCGGTGGACTTTTTCTTGGGGGAACCCTATGTGAGACAATGGTGATGCCAGGGGTGTGGCCTAGTATGTAAATTAGTTCCTGCTGGGCTTTTTCTGGGGGAAAAAGCCCAGCTTACCTTACCAGCCACCTCTCTGCTCTACATAGGTCCAACCACTCCTCCCCCTCTTGTGAAGTTTCAAAGGCAGGTTTGAAAAGTAGTCAGGAGGGGCAAGTTGGAGAAGAAAAGCAGCAGACAGGCAATGTGTAAGCACCCCATTCCAACTACCATCCCTGGTCTCCACTGCTCCAAATGCTCCCCTCCTCCTAAGAAAACTTTTTTCTGAAGAAAATAGCTCTAGCAGGCATCTCAGTCAAAGAGACCTTAACAGCAAGACTGCAGTTCCTTAGCACAGCAGCAACTGAGTGTAAAAGGAGGACAGTTCTGATTGGCTTCTATGGGAAACCAGACTGCAACCTGCTCCCTGCACATTCTTTTTTTGTCCATCTAGTCAAAGATGCTTATGGCAACCCCATAGGATTTCCAAGGCAAGAGATGTTCAAAGGTGGTTTGCCATTGCCTGCCTCTGTGTAGTAACCCTGGATTTCCTTGGTGGTCTCCTATACCAATACTGACCAGGGCTGACCTTGATTAGCTTCCAAGATTTGATGAGATTGGGCTAGTCTGAGCTATCCAGGTCAGGTCTCACATATCTAGGAAATCACAATTGCAGCCACTTGCTTTTTAAGGAGCTGGAAACAGTATTGTAAGGACCAGAATCTCCCCCCCCCTCCCATGCACAATTCTCTTCTGCTTCTGCTAATTCTTCTTCTTCTTTTTCCGCTACTGCTGCTGCTGCTGCTAAGTCACAACTGACATATGGTGACTCCATGGGGTTTTCAAGGCAAGACTCATCCAGAGGTGGTTTGCTATTGCCTGCCTCTGAGTTGTGACCCTGGTATTCCTTGGTGGTCTCCCATCCAGATATTAGCCAGGGCCAACTCTGCTTAGCTTCTGAGATCTGACAAGATGAGCCTAGCCTGGGCCATCCAGATCAGGTCCATTGTTTCTAGATAAGCTGATGCTACCAGTTTCAGTAGCTCTTCCTGGGAAAATCTAGGGCTAAACCTCAGAAACAGCGGTGCCGCTGCAATAGACACAAGTACACCGTGATGTGACTAACTCCAGCAAGTTTTGGATAGCAGCATGATAAGTAACAGTCTCTCACTACATTCCTGCAATCATTTTGAAACTGTTTTAAACTTTAACAAAATTATAAAAAGATTATCTGCATATGGTGCTCAGGGGAGGGAGACACAACAGTATCTGAAGAACCGTCTTCTCCCTTATGTTCCTGCCTGGGAATTAAGATCACAGAGAGAGAGACCCTTCTGACTGTCCCACCAATCAAAGAAGCTCATCTTGTGGGCACACTGACAGCCTCACAATTATGGAACATCTCTCCAGGGATGCACACCTGGCCCCCTCAGTGTTGGGGAGGGGCTATGACTCAGTAGTAGAGCCTCTGCTTGTCACGCAGGTCTCAGGTTCAATCCCAAGTAGCTGACGTGAAAGACCTCTACCTGAGACCTTGGAAAGCTGCTGTCTGAGTAGACAATACTCACCTTGATGGGCCAATGGTCTGATTCAATGTAAAGCAGATTCAGATGTGTGTGATCTTCAGAAGGCAGCTGAAGACAGTTTCATCTAGGACTGCATTTGACAGTTTGAGTTTTTGTTTATTGGCAGCCCTCTGGAGTTTTTAAATTGTGACCTTTTATGTGCTTTTATAACTGTTTTATTTCTTTTTTTATTGTGTTTTTTAAATAATTGTTTTATTTATGCAGTAAGCCGTCTTGAGTTCCAGAAGAGAAAAGTTAGCTAATACATGTTTCAAATAAATAATTAAATACAAAAGCTCCCTTGCAACAATACCTCACTATTTCAAAATCCCTTTCAAAAGAAGATTCCCCTAGAACTCTGGGGTAAAGAGGAAAAACAGAGACAATTATGCATAAGACTGAAGCAGTAAAGTAATGGCTAGGCAGGCATAAGAAAGAAAGGGAAATTAAGGAAGCTACCAAAGAAAGGTGAAGGAAGGGAGACAGGAAAAGCATTCAGTGGTAGATGAAATCTCTACCTAGATACTGAAACTAAAACACCCTAAATCAGTGGCCCCCAACCTTTTTGGCAACAGGAACCAGTCTTATGGAAAACATTTTTTCCACGGACCGGTGGGGGTGCTGGTGCTGGGGGTTCTGCTGCCCCCATGCCCACACTCCGTCCTTGCTCCCCCATGGGGGGCTTTAAATGAGGATTAGGTGAAGGTCTCTGCCTCACTCCACAGCCTGGTTGCTAACAGGCCACAGCCCGGTACTGGTCCACGGCCCAGGGGTTGGGACCGCTGTCCTAAACAATCAACTAGCAAAGCCTTCTCATTTCATTTTTCCCATGCCTGGATTCATCCCTTTGTCCTTATCTCCAACTGTATCAATTCCTAAGTAATTGAAAGGGTATTGTTCATTCTTAGCCCAGGCTTTCCCCCTATTCTCTTACTCACTCTTGAAATCAGGGTTGCCAGTTCCAGGTTGGAAAATACCTGGAAATTTGGGTGACAGAGCCTCAGGAGGGCAGAGTTTGAGAAAGGGAGGGACTTCAATGGGATATTACCATAGAGTTTACCTTCTCCAAAGCAGCTATTTTCTCCAGGTGAATTGGTCTATATCACCTGGAGATCAGTTGTAATTCCAGGAAATTTTCAGCTACAACCTGGTCTGTCATGCTGATGTCTTTAGAAGTGTTAAGTTTGTTCTGGAACATCCTGCAAAAATGGCTGTTGTTGCTGAAAGTTCTAAGTTGACTCAGGATTTTTGTAAAATAGAAGTCTTATTCTAGTATACTCCCAATGGAATTGGAAACACCTGGTAAGCTTCTTATACTTGGCTACTGTGGATTTTTTGTCCAGCCTTTTCAAGAGAAGCCTAGGACAAATAGAAATTTGGAGCCATTCTAGATCCATTGGAGATACAGAGCAATGCCAATTGAAATCCTGTAGTGAGTATATATGAGAGTACATATGGAAGTACCTTGAATAAGACTCTAGATAAAATGCAATTTAATATACTGTTAAATTACATTTTATTTTATGACATGCCAGTCCCTTGGTGAGCTGCCTGAGGGAGGATTAACTCTGAAAGTGGACGGAAGCAGCGGTCCGGTTGCAGCCACATCAGTTTGAGAATTGCAGTCACACCTGGTTGGGAATGACTGGACTTCAGGAAGTCCTACAAACAAAGAACATTGCACTTTGTAAAATGGACTGTAAAATATTTCTAAATTGATATGTGAAAAATACTGTGGTAATATTTTGTTTTCAATATATGTATTAGTTAAAACCCTCATGGAGCGTTCAAAGTTATATACTACCTGGAAGCCAGCAACCCTCATTGAAATGCAGTTTGTGGGCTCCTCAGGGCTGTGGTCTGTCTTATCTGCTTATGACTTTACTCTACAAAAACACTTTGTGCACTGATATATAACCAAATCAAAAGACTTCAGGTGTTCACTTAGTCGCCAACAAAAGCAAACAACATTAAAAATAAAACCAGGCTACCGGCCCTCATGAGAAACTGGTATTCTTCCACTGGACAATGGCCAGCTCTCCTTGGCCTGCTGTGATGTTTACTTTATAGAAGAAACTAAAGAAACAGATTCTGTCAGAAGCTGTTACAGCAATAAAAACACCGCCAGGGCCTGTCACAAGTAGGAAAAATCCAGAAGAAAGTTAATTTGCTAGCTCCAAGGGCAAAGATTTAAAAATGTACACATATTTGTTAGGAAATTTTCAGCAAGCATGAAATACACTGCTGTTTCTTTCATATTCTATTGATCTTTTTGTTTAGTCTCCACATTGTGACGCTCTCCCTACTTCACATGAATAGCTGCTAATTTCGTCCTCTTTTTCTGGGTGTGTGGGGGGGGGGGTGTATCTCATTGCTCAGTATATTTAACTAGCCAGTTCTTGAGAGACTGAGCTTGCATTAAAAAGCTGTTTTACTGTGTTTCCACAATAAGAAATTTGGCATGTCCTTTGAACCTGTAAAGGGAATCAGAAAGAGGAAATCAAAAGCCCAAAGAAGAACAAAAAATGGCAAAATATTGGGGGTGGGTGAGGAGCAAAGAGGCTGGTAAAATTTTAGGATCAAGGGAAGGAAAGAAAAGGGGGGGTTAAAGCATACAGCTCCATACTAGTGACTATTTTTGGAAGGAACCTTGGGATTTATGGAAAGGAGCTGCAGGGGAACTGGGGATCAGTTGTGTTACTAACTCACAAGTGAATATGATTACATGTGCCTCAGTTTTCCAAATGGTGAGCAATTCCAGGGACAGCACTTACCTGGGCTGGTTCCCTTTGGAGGAGAGAACATCAGAGACTTACAGTGTTTTTGTAGTCCATGTATAATTCATACATATACAGATAGAACACATTCCTGCAGGGCACCAAAGAGAGAGGAATCCATGGTGTTTCACACAACTCTAGCACAGTTTGTCTATTTGCTTCTCTCTTTCTGCCTCTTCCAGAATCTCAGTGGCTCTTCCTTTTCACACAGACACTCATCCGTTCACTCAGTTGAACTGAGAAACATACTGCCAGTGGAGTAGTGATAGCCATGATGGTTGGACAAGTGGGTTGGACAGATTCATGGAGGATGAATCCATCAATGGCTACTAGCCATGGTGAGTATAGGGAGCCTCCTTATTCAGAAGCCATAAACCTCTGAAACCCAGTGTTTGGAGGCAGCTTCACAGGAAGTCCTTGGCCTCTATGCCCTGTTTGGCCCTCCAAGGCAACTGATTGGCCACTGTTTGAAGCAGGATGCTGGGACTAGATGGACCAGTGGTCAGAGCTAGCAGGGCTCTTCTGATGTTCTTAAGTTGTGGGAGAGAGTATCCTTTGGATCAGGCCTGCAATGCAGAAGTATATGGTTGAACCCCTTCCCTGTGACATTTTTGCAGTCTCAGCCCTCACTCTCCAGTGCTGGTTAGGGTTGCCAGATCCTGCCTGGAAACCACTGGGGGATTGGAGAGAAGCCATAGAGTTGCCAGATCCAGGTTGGGAGGAGGAGGAGGAAGAAGAAGAAGAAGATGATGATGATATTGGATTTATATCCCACCCTTCACTCCAAATTTTTGAGTCTCAGAGTGGCTCACAATCTCTTTTATCTTCCTCCCCCACAACAGACACCCTGTGAGGTGGATGGGGCTGAGAGGGCTCTCACAGCAGCTGCCCTTTCAAGGACAATCCCTGCCAGAGCTATGAATCATGACCCAAGGCCATTCCAGCAGGTGCAGGTGGAGGAGTGGGGAATCAAACCCGGTTCTCTCAGATAAGAGCCCGCACCCTTAACCACTACACCAAATTGGCTGTCTGGAAACCCCCGGAGTTATGGGAATGGAGCTCGGGGAAGACAGGAAGCTCAGTGGAGTAGTGCCATAGAGTCCACCCTCCAATGCATCCATTTTCTCCAGGGAAACTGATCTCTGTAGTTTGGAGATGAGTTGTAATTCTAAGGGATCCACAGGTTCCACCTGAAGGCTAACACCTAGTGCTGGTATTTGGAGAAAACATATAATTGAGTTTCCCAATGGGACAAACAGCAGCTTCAGAGGCAAAGAGGGATAACTAAGGTCGAGAAAACAACCCCTTGCTCCCAAGCTGTGGCCCTGATTCGAACCTCCCTTTCCCCATCACTGCTATTTTCCCAATGACAATACTCCATTCATCAGTTTCCAGATGCCTCAACTAGCTTGGCCCAAGGCCTGAACTATGACTGTGCCTTCTTTTCAGAATTTGGCAATGTTGTTATAGCTGTTGGCCAGAGAGGAACTCAATCAATTGCATCACTTTAAGGAAGTGATAAGTAATGGAAGTTATAGGAAGTGTAGCGTGATTCATGACAAACAAGATCAAATACTACAAGCATTTTTATAGCTGCAGTGCAAAAAGAAAGAATCAGCACTACAAGCTTATAATTTCCCATACTATCAGAGGTCTTCTCAGTCTTCAATATCTGCAAAGGCATGCACACACCCCAAAAAGTTACCATTCTTGCTAGGACTGTCAGGTCTGGGGTGGGAAATACCTGGAGATGTTGGGGTGGAGTCTCAGGAGGGTGAGGTTTGGGAAAGAGGAGAAGAGACTGGATTTATACCTGGCCCTTCACTCAGAGTCTCAGAGCAGTTTACAATCTCCTTCCTATTTAATCTGCCAAAAAACGTTCAGCTATGACTGTGTGGGCGTTTTCGCACTGACCTTAATCAGCAGTGACGCCCCTCTTCACTGCGCAGGATCGGTGCGGATTTCGCACTAATTGCCGCGGAGCACCCGGAAGAGCCGGAAAGTCCTGCGTCTTTTGCGGCGCAAATGAAAACTGGTTTTTGGCGGTTTCCGTTTGCGCCGCAAAAGCCGCGGGACTTTCTGGCTCTTCCGGGTGCTCCACGGCAATTAGTGCGAAATCCGCGCCAATCCTGCACGGTGAAGAGGGGCCTCGCTGCTGATTAAGGTCAGTGCGAAAACAGCCTGTATGAAATATTCAGGAACTGTGAAGCTTGTTAAAGCCCCAAGTGAAACAGGGCTATATGCGCTTCCCTGTTGCTTTATTGCGCTGTGCTGCTCATACGAAATAGTGGTGTACCGCTTTTTGTGTATACACCTTCCTGGCTGAAAGGATTACGGAATTGTGCTGTGCCGCTAATGCGAAATAACGGCGTGTCGCTTGTCGTCAATACTTTCCTGGCTGAAAGAATCGCTGTAACCTTGGACTTCCACTGCACGGCTTTGCAAGGTTTTCCCCGGACTTCTATTATCAAGATATATACTCTGTATTGAATGAGAGGACTGTGTTTTCGGGGTACTTTGTTACTGTATTTATTAGATTGTAGGTCATGCAGTAAGTTATTTATATAAAGTTTTCTATAATTGAGGTTGTTTTTGCATGGACACCACCTGGAGAAAGGCAACACTAGTTCTTGCACCTGCAATTAATTCAAATACAAATAAACATGGACAAGATATGTATCTGATTTCTCCATGGTCCCTTCCACCTCCTAGCCCAGGAGTAGCCAAACTGTGGCTTGGGAGCCACATGTGGCACTTTCACACATATTGGGCAGCTCTCGAAGCCCCTACCATCCCATTGGCTGGCTTGAAGAAGGCATTTGTCTCTTTAAATCACTTTGTCAAGCCAAGCCAGCCAGCAGCTTGGATAATGCATTTAAAGTTGCTTTCTTTCCACCTCTCCCTCCCCCATCTATTTGCCTTCCTTCCTTCTGGCTCTCAAACATCTGATGTTTGTGTCTTGCAGCTCTTAAACATCTGATGTTTGTGTCTTGCAGCTCTCAGACATCTGACATTTATTCTATGTGGCTCTTACATTAAGCAAGTTTGGCCACCCTGTCCTAGCCTCTAGTAACAAGAATAAACTAAGAGATACTCTTTCCATCATTTGTGAAGTCTCTCACATCAGGTGTCTTAAACATGTTGCTTGATCTTAAAGACAGTGGGTTGAGATTCACAAATAGCAAGAGGAAAGAGCTGTGGAAGGGTGGTTTTGTGTGGTTTCCCTTCCTCATTGTACACCCCACACTGCACAACAGTTGTCCACAAGGGTTCCCCAAACCTCAGTATCACCATTTCAGGGATCACAGGAGACTGTTGGGGGAAGAAGAATAGGTTTTTATACCTCGCTTTCTTATCTGCCTTAGGGAGTCTCAAAGCAGCTTACAATCACATTCTCATCCCTTCCCCACAAAAGGCACCTTATGAGGTAGGTGGGGCTGAGAGAGTTCTGAGAGAGCTGTGGTTGTCCCATGATTGCCCAGCAGGCTTCATGTGAAAGAGTGGGGAATCAAACCCGGTTCTCCAGATTAGTCCACCACTCTTAACCACTACCCTACACTGGGAAGATCTGCCTCTTCAAGCTTATTTCATCCATAACATCCCATGCATTTGTCTGAAGTTAAACACAACTGATTTCTATGGGGTTTACACTTAAATAAGTGTGGACAGGATTACCAACTTGGTGTTGTTGGCTTTTTACTATGCTGAGCTACGAGGCTGCGTGACAAATGTATACAGCAGGTTGTAACCTGCAATACTCTGTTGAGTGTCTATGAAGACAAAAAATGGGTGAATTAATTTACCAGGACGCTGAGGGAAAATAATAAAGATGTTTTACAGAAACAGTTGGTAAATGATGGTGTCTATTTTAAAAGATCTGTTTCAGGCTGCTGGCTCAACACCAATAGTTATTCTATTCCAAATTTCCAAGACAGTTTGAAATTTTTGCTATAAACCTACAAAATTTCAAGATTTATTGAGGGGGAGAGAATGAGGTTGAGACTGCTAAAACAATATAGCAGTAGGTAAAAACTGGTAGACCCTAGAGGAATACCAGTTAATTTTGGTTAAAGAACAATCATTGGATCAAGCTCAGACCCCATCTTTCATGCACTCAGTCATCTATAGCAGATGCCAGTACCAAGAACCATCAAGAGTAAAGCCAGCCGAAGACACTCTCTCTCTCTCTCTCTCTTGCTCACTCGCTCACTCACTATCAAGTTACAGCGGACTTATGACAACCCTGTGGGATTTTCAAGATAAGAGACATTCAGAGGTGGTTTACCATTGCTTGGTTCTGCCTCACAATTCTGGTATTCTCTGGAGGTCCCACTTCCAAATGCTGTCAAGGGTCAACCCTGCTTAGCTTTCAAGTTCTGTGGAGACTGGACTAGGGTGGGCTATCTCGGTCAGGGCTGACACAGCATAGGGGTAGCAACTTTGTCTCCTGGACACTAATTTCAATGGCTCTTGTAGAACACATATGCTTAGAAGCATCATGAAGATGCTTCCATTCTGCCAGCAGAAGAGAAGGCAAGCAACCAGGTGGGCTTGCATACGGGGTTATGGTAGGGTGTGGAACTTAATACCTGTGATAAGTCCAACCTTTATGGCCATGTTATCTGTTTTAGTTTCCATCCTCCCCCTCCCCCCAAACCTCATGAATGGGCCATCAGGTTATTAGTATGATGCCTCATAGAAACTGCCCCAGGTCAATAGATGGCTGATACCTGAAGGTTTAAAGAACAAATAATGATCACTAAAGAAAATCTGCTTGAGCTCACAGAGGTAAAAGGACAGCAATGAGAGAAACACAACTGATAAAGTCGAGCTCTCAATGGCATCTGAAAGGAAGATTTGTTTTAAAGAACTGGCAATTGCCGAATTCCACCAGCAGAAGGAAGACAATTGAAGTGCTATGCAGTAACAGAACCAATGCCAGGTTTTGGGTTTATAGGATTACAACATGGCATGGCCACAGACTTCTTTTTTTCCCCCATTCAAATTCTTTCTCTCTTCCCCCGCCTGCTTTTGCTGATTGATGAAAATAACAGAGGAAAGTACAGTTGCTTAGACCAGCACATACCGGATTGTATGGGCTGGTCTCTGAACTCTGGTGGAATCCAGTTCATGAATTCCTCAGGGGAGGGACATCCTTTCTTCCCACATCATGCCATTCCATCAGCCACGTGATGCAGAAACCATTCATGTGAGCCCTGAGGCACCTGCCACTTGCTTTTTAGTCTGAAGTCACATCCACATCCAAGGATTGGAGGGTAAAGTACTGTTCCTAAAATAATGGTTCTGGGGTTACCAGATCTGGGTTGGGGGCAGTGTTCCCTCTCAGCTGAGTTAGTGTGAGCTAGCTCACAGTTTTTTTGCCTCCAGATCACACATTTTTGTCAGTTTGGTATTGTGGTTAAGTATACGAACTCATATCTGGGAGAATCAGGTTTGATTCCCCAGTTCTCCATTTGCACCTGCTAGAATGACCTTGGGTTAGCCATAGCTCTTGCAGGAGTTGTCATCCTTGACAGGGCAGCTGCTGTAAGAGCCCTCTCAGCCCCACTCACCTTTCAGGGTGTCTGTTGTGGGGGGAGAAGATATAGGAGATTGTAAGCCTCTCTGAATCTCTGATTCAAAGAGAAGGGTGGGGTATAAATCTGCAGTCATCTTTTTCTTCTTCTTCTTTGCTCAGGAAAAATGACCCCACAGTAAACTAATTTATGCAGTAGCTCACAGCTTTCATGCTAGTCGCTCATGAAGTAGAATTTTTGCTGACACGATTCCACAGCTTAGTGGGAGTGCTGGTTGGGGGACTCCTTAAGATTTGGGGGAGAGAGGAAGCCTGGGGAGGCCATGTTTTGGGAGGGAAGGGGCCTTAGTGGAGAATAATGTCATAGGGTCAACCTCCAAAGTGCCCATTTTCTCCAAGGGAACTGATCTCTGTCTGTGAGATCTCCAGGTCTGACCTGGAGGTGGCAACATTATCTGTGGGAGATCATCGCTGCTTGAAGTTATGCCTTACTTTAGAAACTATTTCTCCCTGATCTCAGTTGTGGTTGTGCCTCAGAATTATTAAAGTTAATGTTGGATTATTGAAAACCAAAGGACTGGGCCAGAAGCCAACTGGGGTTTGTGGAAAGAGAGAACAATCAATCCTCTTTTTAAAAGGAACAGGATTTTATTCATGTCACTCTCCTATTCTCACAGAGATTACTACCCAAGTTTCACTCCATTCTCCCACCCCCCACAAAATTATACAATGCTGACTTTGCTTGTTGTATGCCATAATCTCTGGAAATAGCCTGTTTTGCCTTTTTTTTAGGATTAATTCTTTTGCAAAAAAAAAAAATTAACATATCACAATGAACATCACCAGCTGTGGCATATGAAACGTCTCTAAATAGGACTTCAGGGTGGTATCTTGCTGCTCTGCTGTGCTAACAGCAGCACTTTCCTCAAGCCCAAAGGCACCCTGCTTGCATCAAAGGAAGAATCCTTAGACCAGAGGAAGGCACCACTATTGGCATAGCAGAGTACAGCTCTCAGTCTTCAAAATTTTACTAAAAGAGGGATATGCACATCCAAAACTTTTCAGTGCAGCCTTGGGGGAAGGGGGGAAGGTTAAGCTAATTTTTTCAAAAGCCACAGGTCTCATTCATAGGAGCAATCCATTATACAAAGTGGGGGAGCGTCAAAATCTGTCTTGTCTTGTGACCTGTTTTGTTTAATGTCTTTATAAATTATTTGGATGGAGGAATAGAGAGAATGCTTATTAAATTTGCAAATGATACTAAATTGGGAGTAGTGTTCCCTCTAAGCTGAGCTAGTGTGAGCTAGCTCACAGATTTTTAGTCTCCAGCTCACACATTTTTGTCTTAGCTCAGGGGAAATGGCCCCAGAGCAAGGTAATTTATGCAGTAGCTCACAACTTTAATGCCAGTAGCTCACAAAGTAGAATTTTTGCTCACAAGACTCTGCAGCTTAGAGGGAACACTGATTGAGAGGGGTAGCAAATTCAGTAGAAGCCAGAGCCAGGATACAGGATAATCTTGACAGGCTGGAAAACTGGGCTAAAATCAATAAAATGAATTTTAATAGGGGTAAATGTAAAGTTCTGCATTTAGGTAGGAAAAATCCAATGCATAATTATAGGATGGGGGAGACTTGTCTTAACGGTATTATGTGAGAAAAGGATCTAGGGGTCTTAGTGGACCATACCTTGAACATGAGTCCAAGATCTCTGTCTTGGTCAATCTCCACCAGTTTGGACCCCATTAATGTGTATTTATAAGTTAGGATTTTTGGCCCCAATGTACATTACTTTGCACTTGGTCATGCTGAACCTCATTTGCTATGTTGATGCCCACTCACCCATCTTCGACAGATCCCTTTGGAGCGCCTCACAATCCTCCACCCCAAAGTCTCCAGGTATTTTCCAACCCAAACCTGGCAACCCTACTAGATGGCCATCTGACACCAATGCTGATTCTGTGAACTTAGGCAGATAACGAGAAGGAGAGCAGGAAGGGCTGGATCAGTGCTTAGTTCTCACAGCTCCATCTTATATGCCCAGGTAAATACTGTGTCAGGCAGCAATTTTTCTCCAGGCCAATTTTGCCAGGGATCTGGGAGGGTTTTTAACTTATTATTTTATCTTTTTTTGCCATCTTCTAGGCGTAAAGCAGGTGTCACTAGGGGGGGCAGAGGTATTTGTGAATTCCCTGCATTGTGCAGGGGATTGGACTAGATGACCCTGGAGGTCTCTTCCAACTCTATTATTCAATGATTCTATTAAATTATTCCTTAAGCAGATTTGAGTGAAGGAAGCATAGGATGTCTTTCGGTGCTTTGCTGATCTGTAGACTCATGGAACGACCTTGAGTGAGTCAGTGTTATTATTCCACAGATAAAAAATGTGGAATAATAGTTGGGGAAGATACATAACATTGCCAAGCCATCCCTCAACAACCTTCTCTGCAAAAAACAGCAACAAAACAATTCTGCTTCAAAAGAAGTATAGCCTTAATCTAAGAATTTTTTAAATAGTACAATAGGAAGAGTCATCTAAGTATACTCCAGAATGCCTGAAAATCATTGATGAAGATTTCACCACCAAGTCGATTACTTAGAAACAAATTCATAATTCTGTGGTGATAAATGTATTGTGTTAAGTCTAGTATTTATACCAAGTGTAGCCAATCCAGACTCTTTGTAGAGTCTGTCCATTTCAGAGAGCTGACATTATATCAGTGATCCCCAATTCCTGGTGCACATTTTCTTCTCCAAAGCAAAGAGCCAGTCCTGGTTTTCCTTTAGAGTAAGAGGTTTTTCAGAAGAGCCCAGGAGACAATCACTTGTGTGTCTTCAGGCAGCAACCATTTGGAGATGGCTATCTGCATCAGAGGAGGATACTCTCAACATTTTATTGAACTTCCCTATGTTTTCTGATTGGACTAGGCTTCCATGCAGGGCTTTTTTTGAGCAGGAATGCACAGGAACCCAGTTCCGGCTGGCTTGGCATCATGGGGTGTGACCTAATATGCAAGTGAGTTCCTGCTGGGCTTTTCTAAAAAAAAAAGCCCTGTGTGAAACAATGGTGACATCAGGTGTGACCTAATATGCAAATAAGTTCCTGCTGGGCTTTTTCTAACAAAAAAGCCCTGCTTCCATGACAGACATTTTGTTGTGGCACCCACTGCCTGTTCCCAGAATTCCAAATATGCCCACAGATTTAACCTGGTTGGGCATCTGGCATTCCATACTTATTCCATTCTGCATCTGAAGTGGGCTCTGGGTCCTGAGCATACACCATCTCAGGAAACTAGGAAAATAAGGCTAAAAGTTCCATAAATGGAGCTCTCAGGAGTTACTTTTCTTTCAATAGTTGGCATATTGGGTCCAATTCAGAAAAAGTCCACATCCACAGCACAAGAAGGGTAGGCATTAAGCATTTCCCCAGTGTGAGACAGTCTCACAGAGCTATCTAAAGACAGGACAATGATACACAAGGAGCTTAACAGGTACCACCACCACCCCCACCACCACAGTACTCTCTGGACTGGTATTTAAAGAAACAACCACCAGGTGCTCCAAGCTCTAGAGTGATAAAAGGAGAGAAGAAGAGATTGTATTTATACCCAACCTTCACTTGGAGTCTCAGAGTGGCTTACAATCTCCTTTCCCTTCCTCTTCCACAACGGACACCCTGTGAGGTAGGTGGAACTGAGAGAGCTCTTTTGAGAACTGCACCTGAGAGAGCAGCTCTTTCAAGAACTGTGATTGACCCAGGGTCACTGAGCAGGTGCATGTGGAGGAGTGTGGAATCAAACCTGGTAGGACTTTTATTGTAGCAGGAACTCTTGTATATTAGGCAACACCCCCCCCCCGATGTAGCCAATCCTCCAAGAGTTTATAGTAGGCCCTGTAAGAAGAGCCTGTAAGAAGAGCCCTGTAAGCTCTTTGAGGATTGGCTATATCACGGGTGTGTAGCCTAACATGCAAAGGAGTTCCTGCTACAAAAAAAGCCCTGCAACCCGACTATCCCAGATTAAAGTCCGTGCACTTAACCACTGCGCCAAACCAATGTACATACTTTCGGCAATACTGGCTCTATCGCAGTGCTTTCAGTTCTCTGAAGAATGGTCACATGATTCCAGACATAGTTGGTTGCATCATAAAGCACAGAACTGCAATGTGACAGCAGTTTTTAAGTACTTGAAATGGAAGACAGGGGATCCATGCAGATTAGTGCTGACCTAAAACAGGACTGGGAGGGGGAAAACAGGTACATGGACCTAAGAGAACCAGGCCAGTTGCATGTCACCACCACTGGGCCCAGTTCCGTGTAGCTAATTAGTTGGAGAGGAATATGAATGAGGGTATATAACTGCACACCCCATTGCAAGTTATGCAGGGTGCAACCAGGTGCAACTGCAACCAGGTGCACATCTCAAGGTAGATCACCCATATGCAACACATTACTCTCAACGGGGATGCAAATGCCTCTTCTCATTCGTATTCTGCCCCAATAGTCTTCCCATACAGTGCTGGCAGGCAATGAACCAGGCAGACCATGAGAAGGAAATGTGGGATTTCAGTAGCAACTTTCAAAGAACCAGACATTAGACCCCATTCATACTATGAGTTTAGATCCTGATCACTGCAGCCCACTCTATCCTTACACAACAAAAGGTAATGTGACATTTCTAAACAATTATGATTACCCGCTCAATGGACATCGATATTCAAGCAGCCATCAGGAAATGGAGGAGATGGAAAAACCCTGCCCCAGGGCCAGCTGAAGTGAATGGGCAGATGTGTATATGGATGAAACAGGATGTGCTATTGGAGATGCTGAAAATGGACAGAGAAGAAGCAGATGGACTGTGCTTGAAGCTAGCTGAATCACCTTGGGAGTGCAGGCTCCTTCTCCCTGGGATATGATGCAAGATGCTACCCTGCACAAGTGTCTGTTTGCCACCACCTGTGAGCTTCTTGGCTTCTGGTGCTTTCTCCTCCAATGCTAGCTTCTTGAGGAAGTGGGCTGTACATAACAATACTTTACATGTCAAATGGGTATGGAGAGCCAGAATACACATTTTCTAAGAAACATAAATAAATGTGCAACATTATCAACTCTGAATGTGCACGTGCCCACATTTGGGTTTCCTTCAATTCATTCTGAAAGGATCAGCTCGGGGTGGGAGGAATCACATGAGTACCTGTGGAGAAACTTGGCCTTTCAGGAACCAAGTTTAAAATGTAAAGCATAAATTAGACCCTCAGAGTCTGAGCATACCCGTTATCCTCAGGGCTTAGAAGGCCTGGAACTGGACCAAATCCTCCAGCACTCACAACCTGAATAGATGTAAAGTGAAGACAAGTCAATGTCATTTCAGAATCCATGCTCCCCTCCCATTGCCATGAAGGCAGAGTTGCTTGTATGTCAAAGAAACCCATAAATGTGCACTGGACCAGATGCAGCCAGAGCCCCTGCAGCCAAAATATAAAAGGCGCTCGTGTATTTTGTTGGCAGTGTAATTATTCTGTCATATATAATAGATGCACAGGCATAGTTCTGGCTTTCAAAAGGCCTCCAGCAAAGCTGCCTTTGATTCCTCTAAATCTTGTGAGCTTTGGCTGAAAGCACTCCCACGTCAGCACCCCAAAAAGCAGCCGTGGCTAAATAACTGCATCTATTTTCTAATTACAGTGCTCCTTTTTATCAGTGATCAGCTGTTTCTAGTGTCCAACAAGAATTTGCTGCATGTCACAATGTCCTGGCTATTATTGGACAGTCCATGTATTTCCATTTTTAAATCCAATAATTTCCCTTTATGCATGATTGTGCTCCAAATCAGGTAATCTGGACAAAAATACTGCCTCCTTCCCCTGCCCCCCTCCCCATTCCTTGGCTCTGTCACCAACACAGATTAATGGTGGTGCCTACTGATGTAAACATGCACTAAATAAACAGGAAAGTCCAGAAGGACAGGAAGCAGCTTTCTCTAAGGCAATTACAGAGCAGAGATTGGTATCTCTGGAATTCTGGTACCCATTTTTATGTAGCTGTCTAGTGTGCTGTTATACTTGAGCTGGCCCTGTCTCCAGATTTAAGAAGTGACAAGTATCGTGAACAGAGTGTAAAACTAGTGTTGGCAGAGTAATTAACACAGCAATGGTGCACAACCTAATTAAAGTTCATTTAGGAACTAGCATACTTGATGGTATAGAGGAGACAGAACTCTGTTCCCAGTTCCCTCCTACTGGGATCTGCTTGAATTGATTGGACTATTGTGCTCAGTGCCAAAGAGAGGACATTGTAAGGCACAGTGGCGGATATAGTTACCAGCTCTTGGTTGGGAAATATCTGAAGATTTTGGAGGTGAAGTCTGGATTTGGGAAGGGGAGGGACCTCAGCAGAGTCTAATGCCATAAAGTCCACCCTCCAAAACAGCCATTTTCCCCATCGGAACTGAACTTAGTTGTCTGGAAATCAGTTGTAATAACTGGAGATCTCCAGGTGCCTCCTGGAGGTTGGCGGCCCTAGCAGGGGTGGTCACAAGAGGAAGAAGGAAAATCCTCCTACACCAAGGTAAATGCTTACTGAGTTTTCTTAGCACCTGTACCTAGGGTTGGGCACTAACTAGAAGAATGCAGTTCGATTCAAGGTGTGCCCTGTTCATGAACCATGAACTTTTAGAGAAAGTAGAATGGCCCTCTGTCATAGTAGAGACACCAAACTCAAGAGGGATCTCTGGCTGGTTCTCTTCTACCTGCTTTCCAAGTTTGGTGAGGATTGGATTTACAGGGGCTGAATTACAGCCCTTCAAAGAAGTGCCCCCAGGGAAGTACTTTCTAGGGGCACTTTCTTCAAGGAGCCATAACTCATACCCTATAAATCCAATCCTCACTGAACTTGAAGCACAAGCAGAGGAGAGTCAGCTGAAGATACCTGGTGAGTTTGATGTCTCTAGCTTGCACAGGATCCATTCTACATACTCCTGAACCTCTTGAATCTGCACCCGTCAAAATGATTGTCAGTGGTCATTTTGACAAGCACAGGTTCAGGACTGTATAGAATGGATCCTTCGCAAACTAGAGACACCAAACCCACAGCAGACGTCCCCAGTCACACCTCTGCATGTCTACTAAGTTGGTGCTTTGAAGCTATGTAAACATTTTGATTGAGTGGAGACTGTCTGGAAATGTCTTGTTCATTAATGATCTGGAGTTGGGAGTAAGCAGTGAAGTGGCCAAGTTTACAGATGACACTAAATTGTTCAGGGTGGTGAGAACCAGAGAGGATTGTGAGGCACTCCAAAAGGATCTGTTGAGGCTGAGTGAGTGGGCATCAACATGGCAGATGAGGTTCAGTGTGGCCAAGTGCAAAGTAATGCACATTGTGGCCAAGAATCCCAGCTACAAATACAAGTTGATGGGTTGTGAACTGGCAGAGACTGACCAAGAGAGAGATCTTGGGGTCATGGCAGATAACTCACTGAAAATGTCAAGATTGCAATAAAAAAGGCCAACACCATGCTGGGTATTATTAGGAAGGGAATTGAAAACAAATCAGCCAGTATCATAATGCCCCTGGATAAATCGATGGTGCGGTCTCATTTGGAATACTGTGTGCAATTCTGGTCACCGCACCTCAAAAAGGATATTATAGCATTGGAAAAAGTGCAGATAAGGGCAACTAGAATGATTAAAGGTTTGGAACACTTTCCCTATGAAGAAAGGTTAAAACGCTTGGGGCTCTTTAGCTTGGAGAAACATCAACTGCGGGGTGACATGATAGAGGTTTACAAGATTATGCATGGGATGGAGAAAGTAGAGAAAGAAGTACTTTTCTCCCTTTCTCACAATACAAGAACTCATGGGCATTCACTGAAATTGCTGAGCAGTCAGGTTAAAATGGATAGAAGGAAGTACTTCTTCACCCAAAGGGTGATTAACATGTGGAATTCACTGCCAAGGAGGTGGTGGCGGCTACAAGCATAGCCAGCTTCAAGAGGGAATTGGATAAAAATATGGAGCAGAGGTCCATCAATGGCTATTAGCTACAGTGTGTGTGTTTGACTTCACAACTGGCCAGAATTCACCACAAACTTTCATTCATGAGCTGATTCATGCCCATTCCTAGAAGTACCATTGGCATGTCCTTAGAGACTCTGTGAAGTGGAATTTTAAGATATGCAAGTAGAAACATGGAATGAAACTATTTGCCTACAGCAAATTTAAAAAATCAATAAAATTATCAAAAAAGTAAAAGGTAAACCTAGGAACTGCTGTCATCATTGCCTGTAAATCCATTGCAGGTAATAACATGTATAGCGGGAGCTTTGAGAAGAAAAAAACCCAACAGACATATACACAGAGGAATCTCTATTCAGCAACAACTTGCAAATGATTTCATGGTAAAAGTCATACATTGCTGGGAATGTTGGCTCATGATTAAAGAATGTATTTCACCCCCATAGAATTGTGCATCCAAGTCACTCAGTCTTTCTACATGCAATTTCAAGTGGGATCACCTGAACGGAGGGTGTGGCCCCACCCTCCCAGCCTAGGGTGCCAACAAGCCTGGCACCAGCCCTGCCTACAACTACAGGAGGAAGCCTCAAACTACTGCAGGAACAGCAAGTGAGAAATTGGGCAAGCTGCAGCACCTAATATTGGAAGGGGGCTCTCTACCTGTATCCATAGATGCTTCTGGAATCTCTAGCTGCTACAATCACTCGGAGGCATCTCACTACACAGAATTTTATTAACAAACTCCTGTGTGAATCACATACAAGATCCATTAAGATTCCATATTATTCATAAATATTTGAAGTAGGTAGACATATGGATGTTCAGCTTCCTATTGGCCCCCCACTGGATCACATGGTATCCTTTTCTTCCTTGTTGTCTTCCCCATGAATTTGAACTCATTTTCCATTAAACTCTAATGATAGTTGTGATTCATGTGATTTTGTTGGTGTCATGCTCTGACGTTTGGTGGGATGATTTCAGAGATGCACATTTAAAAAAATATCACATGGGTTCCAATCAGCCTAAACAGCAGTGTAGGCAAATGACATAATGCAAAGCAAGGACAAAACAAAAAGACCACAAATTGATACAGAACTAAAAATAATAGTATTGGAACAAGAATGTGTTTGCAAAGTGCACTAAAAATGACTAAAAATGACTGAAAATGGGATATAAGCATGATTCTGAATTCATTACACATTATTTTTATCAGGTTCTCTATGGGGGTGGCCAAACTTGCTTAAGATAAGAGCCACATAGAATAACCACCAGATGATTGAGAGCCACAAGACATGAACGTCAGATGTTTGAGAGCCACAGGAAGGAAGGAAGGAAGGAAGGAAGGAAGGAAGGAAGGAAGGAAGGAAGGAAGGAAGGAAGGAAGGAAGGAAGGAAGGAAGGAAGGAGATGTGGGAGGGAGGAGGTAGAAAGAAAGCAACTTTAAATGCATTCTCCAAGCTGCTAGCTGGCTTGACTCGGAGAAATGATTTAAAGAGAGAAATGCCTTCTGCAAGTTTGCTAATGGGGCAGTGGGGGCTTTGGGAGTCACTCGATATATGTGAAAGAGCCACATGTGACCACCTCTGGTATAGAATAAAATTGACTTACAAATCATGGGAAAACTGAGAGATACCAGCAAGAATGAAACAAACTTGTGCAGTGTTCAAGGTGCAAGCATCATTTGGAGAGGGCTGTACAAAGTTATAACATAGGCTTCCTATTTACATACTCAACAGGCCACGAATTATCAGCCCCCCGGCCCAATTTTCCAACCCCTTCACACAGAGTCATAAATTCAAAAAGTTTTGGAAACACTATATCGAAGTAAGAACAAACTGTTCTTAAGAAGCAGATTGTGTCTTTGCAGTATTGTTCTCTGAACAAAACACACAAACTTTGACCCTGGTCTGCCTTATATTAGGAAAGCCCAGTTCTGAGTTATAAATTTGCCATTAGACAGGAGATACAGCTATTGGAAACAGGCTATTCATAACCTTTTCTCATATTGCTTTTCAAACCCATGGATACCCTTTTGCAAGGTACACAATATCCTACAGGAAAAGCTGAAGATGGTACAATGGTTAAGTGTGTGAGGCAGGAATATCTCTGTTCAAACCACATGTGAATCATGAATTCATTTGGGTGGTACCTAATCTCTCCATTTTAACCCTCTCTCCCCAAATCTGCAATATGGGTATTATAATGATAATACTGGGTATTATAACGATAATACTAAACTTCACAGGACACTTGTAAGAACTGAAATTATACATGGGAAATACTCTCTAGGTAAGTATCGATAATAGTCACCTGTCGTCTTAACATGCCACCTCCTACTTTAAGAATAGATAAGGTAGAGTGAGGATACAGAAGGTTACAGAAGTAACAGATTAAGGCCAAAAAGGTCACCAACCTCTCCTCGTGCAACTAATCCCTTCTTCTGCAAGCAGTTCCATTGACGTCAACGGCATGAACGGTGAGAGTAAGGATTACTCATGCAGCAAAAGCCTTTGCATGATTCCATTAACCTATTTTAGGATGTCTTCAAGAAGCACCCCTGTTTATTCTAATTAGACTATGTAGCTTTTATGTTATCCATTCATTAAGGATTGTTTCCAGTGATTCATCCCTCTTGTAAGTGGTTACAATTTCTCTCCTTTAGAAGAGGTTTAATAAATTGGTTTACGCCATAATTCGGCTCCCTGGTGTTTGATTACACTCTAATCTACGTATCATTGTTATCACACAAAAATAATTGATAAACTGACCATGCCAAGGAGATGATGATCTGAATTCAGTCTTCTCAAACATAAATGGGATTTTGGTCTGCTTAATCAGAATAGGCATATAACGAGGTCTTCCAGACAGATTAGAAGCAAACCATGCTATCCTCATTTGCTCTTAAATCATCTGATGTAATAACTCAATGACTGTCATTGTTAGTGCAGAAATCCAACTTGTAAAAGACCGCTAAATGAATGTACGTATAAGACTTTTAAGACAAGGGATATTAACTGGGCAAGAAATTCTTCCCCAGCAATATTTCAACCTGTTAAACTGTACAGATTCCAGAATTATATATACTGCAAAACTTGTTAAAAAATGGTACGAAACATCCAGCTCTTTTCCAATCAAATGTAATCATATGTGACATGTGTATTTAAAAAGTCAAAAGAAATAAACTAAGAACTGATTGATAATGAAAATGGGCATTAAATGTAATTAAAGGCATGCCATCCCTTATCTTCACAGCTTTCTTAATTTTTTTTTTTCAAACCACACACAGCAGATGAATGTTAGTCATTAAGGAAATGGGCAGATTATGCAGTCTAAGTAGGGAAAGCAGTGAATGTCTGTGGATCATAACTCAATGAGAAAGCACATGCTTGATTTATTCACTTATTTTGATTTATATACCAACCTTTCTCCCAGGATCCAAGGAAGGTAACAACAATATAAAAAGTAATAGAATATCCAATGGCAAGCTAGGCAGATGGTAAACCAAAAAGTTGTAATTATGGAAGATCACCAGGCCCCACCTGGACATTTGCAACTCAACTATCCATGATCTTTCTCTCAGGCCTGGGGCTAGGGCCTTGGGAACCCCAGGCTAGCACCTGCCCCATGCCCCCCTTCCTGCCCCATCACCACACCCTGCCCACGGGGAGGGCAGGCACAGCAGCGCAGCAGAGGAGGTCTGGGCAGGCTCCTGGCACCTGCACAGTGTGGTCTCGGAGCACATCCAAGACCGTGCTGCACTGGTACGCCTCACATGCAGCCCCTATTCAGCCTTCTCGGACAGGAAGCTGTGCTCAGAGAAGCTGTGCTGACATCCCACTCATCTGCTTTTGCCTTTAAGGAGAGAGCAGCTGAGGGGAGGGGCATTCTCCTCCAAGCTTAGTTTCCCTCGCAAGGGAAGCCAGGCTCATTGGAGAGCACACGGCCATGTGCCATCCTGGTGCTCTCAGCTTCCCAGGTCTGCAACCCAAGAAGCCAAGAGTGCCAAAGTGGGAGTAGGGGGTGTCCAATGGTGTCCCCCTATGTGAGGTGGCACCCTAGGCAGCTGCCTATCTTGCCTACTCCCACACACTGGCCATTCTCTCTCTCTCTCTCACACACACACACACACACACACACACACCATACACACTAGGGTCTTTCATATTTGCATTACCCGTGGTTCTAGAGATTCCTACAAGCAATAAATTGTGGCCAAAGAAATGCAGCTTTATTCAGCTTTAACAAAGAGTAACAGTGAAAATATCCCTCACCACCCAATGAGTTTTATAAGGAGAAAGAAAAGTCTACTTCATGAGGCTAGCAGTCTGTCCAGAAAGCCAGGCTGGAGTGCAGGGTTTCTCTACAGCTTGCACACAGCTTAGAAGTTTGTCCTCTCCTTTGCAAGGCCTTTTCACTCCCCCGCTGTCTTCTGTGCTTGAAGCTGTTCTCCCTCTGCCGTTCAAAGCCACCGTCTTCCAAATCTGCCGCAGAATCCATCACCGAAACCATCACCACCCTCTCTCCACAGTTGCCTGCTTCTTATCTACACAGCTCTCCCAAGTGTTCTTCATTTACACTGCTGTGTAGGATTTAACCCCCTGCTGTCCAGGATTCTGCTGACTCAAGGAGAAGGGCTGTATGGCTCACCACTTATCTAATTTCCACTACAATATTCTAGTCTGGACAGTCTACACATTACAGCATACAAGTTGTCAACAAGCAAGTCTGGAAAGCACAGAATATATTTGAAAGAGGCTAGCTTTGAAGAAACTGAGTCTAACCACCAGGGGTGGCATTCTAGCAGGAGCTCCTTTGCATATTAGGTCACACACCCCTGATGTAGCCAATTCTCCAAGAGTTTACAAAAAAGAGCCTTGTAAGCTCTTGGAGGATTGGTTACATCAGGAGTGTGTGGCCTAATATGCAAAGGAGCTCCTGCTAGAATTCTACCCCTGCTCACCACTATCTCATGCTGCTAAACAGGCAAACTTTATAAAATGTTCTGTTAGCATAGTTCTGAGGCACAATCTTCAGTGATGCTCAGAGGTAAACATTAATCAGAATTTTATTGACATCTCCCTCAATGAAAATATTTGTGTGGTGGCATGTCAGGCTCATTTCATATCTTTGAGTCATGTGGATTGTGGGTAGCTTTTCAATCTTCAGTGCTGACTGGTTAGGATGTTTGCTGTATAAACAAAAAAACAACAGTAAATACTGGTTCATGTTCTGTGGAAAGGAAGGAGAAAGATTTCCTGACCTCTCTGTAAACCCTTTGGATGTAGCTCATTTCACTGATATCTGTGTAAAATGTTTGACTGAAGGACAATTCTCCCATGTCTACTGGTAAGATTTCATGAGGGAGGAGGAATTAATTCAAGAAATTGATTCTACTTGCACTCATTGATGCCAAGAACTCAAACACTGAATCACAGTCAATAGCACTTCGACCCTCAGAGGAAGAGGGAGAGAAAGGTTTGGGCAGGAGTAGGCCATAGTAGAAGAGAGCCGCAGTACTGCAGTCCAAGCTCTGCTCATGACCTGAATTCAATCCCAGCAGAAGCTGGGTTCAGGTAGCCAGCTCGAGGTTGACTCAGCCTTCCATTCTTCCAAGGTCCGTAAAATGAGTAGAATCATAGATTTGGAAGGGACCTCCAGGGTCATCTAGTCCAACGCCCTGCACAATGCAGGAAACACACAAATACCTCCCCCTAAATTCACAGGATCTTCATCGCTGTCAGATGGCCATCTAGCCTCTATTTAAAAACCTCCAAGGAAGGAGAGCCACCACCTCCTGAGGAAGCCTGTTCCATTGAGGAATCGCTCTGTCAGGAAGTTCTTCCTAATGTTGAGCCGGAAACTCTTTTGATTTAATTTCAACCCACTGGTTCTGGTCCTACCTTCTGGAGCCACAGAAAATAATTCCACACCATCCTCTTATATGACAGCCCTTCAAGTATTTGAAGATGGTGATCATATCACCTCTCAGCCGCCTCCTCTCCAGGTTAAACATCCCCAGCTCCTTCAACTTTTCCTCATAGGACTTGGTCTCCAGACCCCTCACCATCTTCATTGCCCTCCTCTGGACCCATTCCAACTTGTCTATATCCTTCTTAAAATGTGGTGCCCAAAACTGAACACAATACTCCAGGTGAGGTCATACCAGAGCAAAGTAAAGCGATACCATCACTTCACGTGATCTGGACACTATACTTCTGTTGATACAACCCAAAATTGCATTTGCCTTTTTAGCCACCACATCACACTGTTGACTCATGTTCAGCGTATGATCCACTAAGACCCCTAGATCCTTTTCACGCATACTACTGCTAAGACAAATCTCCCCCATCCTATAACCATGTGTTGGATGTTTCCTACCTAAATAGGGAACCTTAGATTTATCCCTGTTAAAATTCATTTTATTGGTTTTAGCCCAGTTTTCCAGCCTGTCAAGGTCTTCCTGTATCCTGTTTCTGTCTTCTACTGTATTTGCAACCCCTCCCAATTTAGTATCATCGGCAGACTTAATAAGCATTCCCTCTATTCCTTCATCCAAATCATTTATAAAGATATTGAACAAAACAGGTCCTAGGAGAGATCCTTGCCTCCCCCAGTCATCTACACATCTACACCAGGACAGTACCCAGCTTGCTGGGGGTAAAATGTAGATGACTGAGGAAGGGAATGGCAAACCACCCCGTAAAAAGTCTGCTGTGAAAACGTTGTGATGTAATGTCACCGAAGAGTCAGAAATGACTGGTACTTGCACAAGGGACTACCTTTACCTTTTAGGCCATAGTAGGGATGTCAGAGATCCCCCAGAATTACAGCTCTTCTCTAGACTTCCAAAATAAGTTCCCCTGAAGAAAATGGATGCTCTGGTTAGTGTACCCCACCAAGGTCCCTTTCTTCCCCAGGCTCCATCCCAAAATCTCCAGGAGTTTCTCAACCTGGATCTGGCAACCTTACCCACCAGTGGCCAGGCAACCCTAGGCCATAGTACTATGAAGGCTTACATCTACATAAAAAGGGAAATAGTGAACTGCCATATAGCTCGGAATGAAGAACAGCAGCAACACAAGCAGTGTGAGATTTTGAAAGAAAAGAGTAATTTGTCTTGACTTTCATTCATGCACACAAGTTACCAGCTGATGCCATAGTCCTTAAACGATGAAGCCATGTGCATATAAATCAGCCATGTGCTTCTGTTCTCACAATCCTGCATATGGATCCACTAAGCCTTAGTGACTAAGGACATTGAGTGAGGGGGAAAATGTATTTATGGAGTAGGGAATTAAGGCTTGCCGTTCTGCTACCTCTGCAAACACCAGTTCTAACTCTGTTTCATGCTGAAGTACTGGATGCAAAGTTCCCACTTAGACTCTGCACGACAGGTGTAAATGAAAGTGCCACAAGACTTGCTTTCTTCTAGAACAAAAGCAGTATTACCGAAGCAAAACATTTTCGCTTCTGGCAGGGAAACACATCTGCGTCACCATAACAAAGGAAACATTTGCTTTGAGAAAAACTTGCACTGTTATGAATATAACTTTCGAGCTGGATGTTTGGACGCAGTTTTTATTTAAAAAAAAATGGATACAAACATCGAACCAATTTAAATCCCATGAGAACTTGGACTATTTGTTCCTTCCAGAAGGACAACACAAGAAGCAACATTAACAAATGAGGACTTCCGACAAAGATGCAATTACTGGTAGTACTTTCCTTAGGTACAGGAATGCAAACAAGCCAGCCAAGATTTGGGACTGCAGTCTCCCAAATGGGCAGATCAAATGTTACTATAAAAATGGTTTATTGCAATTTCATTTTGATATTTTTAAAAGCAAAATTATGAGTTTTGATCAGTTTTAAAGCAATCATGTCAAATGTGCATTTGATCACATGTGTGTACTGTAGACTGGCCATTCTGAGCCTGTATATTGAGGCAAATCAGCATGCCATCAAAGAACTTCTTGGATGCCGCAAGAATTAAATCAATTGCTTATTAAAGCCTCCTGTGAATCCAAAACACTGAGGAGGCTCCCTTCTGCAACTCTTCATAATTCATTGTTCTGAGTTGGTCTCCTTTTCAGTCAGCCTCAAAATCTCACACCTCTGATACGGATTAGGAGAAAAGTTTCTCAGCTGCAACAGTGACTTATCGCTCTGTTTTAATTCAGAAAACAAGCGAGTTTAGAAGACAATTGGGGGGAAATGAGCTAAAAAAATGTGTTTTGTTTTGTTTTTTAATAGATCCTATTCTGAACAGCATTCATAACCGGGAACACTGCAAAATATGAATTAAGGTATCACAAATAAACATTTTAGAGAGCATGCCTAAGCAGAACTAGTCAGAAGTAAATTCACATGTATTCAATGGGGTTTGCAGTAAACACAGAAAAGTTGTTTTAGGATTGCAGTCTTTGCAATCTAATTTTAGTTACATTTGCTCCAGATCCCTTCCTTCTTCCCTGCACTGGTGCTTCCCCAAAAAAACTTGCATCCAGGATATTTTGGACTATTGAGGCTGCAGCTGCCTGGCTGGCTCTCTAGGGATTGCTTTGATGGCATAGGCAACAGGGGGACAGGAGGAATGTGAAGGAAGAGTTCTCCTTTCAACCTCTGTTCCATTCTGGGTTGCCAAGTGCAGGTGGGGAAATACCTGGAGATTTGGGGGTGGAGCCTGAGGAGGGTGGGGTTTGGAGAGGGACTTCAATGTCATAGAGTCCACCTTCCAAAGCAGCCATTTTCTCCAAGTGAATTGATCTCTGTTGCCTGGAGACCAGCTGTAATCCCAGGAGATCCCCAGCCACGCCTCCCCACCCCAGAGGTTGGCAATCCTATGACATTTGAACTTCAAAATCAAAATCTGCCAACCAGCTTACTCTTTTTTGATTGCTAAAGGAGTAGAAGAATAGAAAGCAAATTCTGCTGAAGGTCAGGTATCATCAGGTGGTTTTTGCTGATTCACACAGTCAGAAACATATTCCTCATCAGGGGTGGAATTCTAGCAGGAGCTCCTTTGCATATTAGGCCACACACCCTGATGTAGTCAATCCTCCAAGAGCTTACAAGGCTCTTTTTTGTAAACTCTTGGAGGATTGGCTACATCAGGGGTATGTGACCTAATATGCAAATGAGCTCCTGCTAGAATTCCTCATCAAACTCTAGTGAAGAGAATTGGCATGTTGGGTAGGAGTCTAATGTAGTTGCAGTCCTGAAGATATGCCATCTCTGCCTCATTTGTTTTAGATTTCTTGCTGTACAGTTCCAGTCAGCCTTCCTTAAGAGGGAGGCTCCAATAAACTTTCCAAGTCTGTTCTGCGCAAATAGTTTCAGTGTCTTATCTGGCCCAAGACATGTACATATATAACACAGTGGCCAACGTGACAAAATCAAATTATCAAGAGCTTTATTGTTGACCTCCTCTGGCATGTTTAAAGTCCAGTCACAACTCAGTTTATTTATTAATAGACCTCCTCCCCTCCCTTAGCGTAGGAACAGAAATTCTCTGTTTAACCTTTGTCAATGTGAATTTCAACAGTGCTGCCAACAACTGATTCCAAGTTAAGTTACATCAAGCAAGTTTGCTACAGCCCTTTAAATGGGGAACAATTCAGAAGACTGACACCTGATTATGCTATGTTGCTGCCAAGTCAACTTGTCTACTAAAAGTACTTACTATGTTATGGTTGCCAGGTCTTTCGCTGTGAAGGAGACCTCCTGCCAGCAACTCTCTCTTCCAGCTGATTTTATCATAGAGTTCCTGGTGATTACCAGAGAGGTGTGACTTCACTTCCAGGTCTTCTCCTGCAATTATGTCATTTTGTAGCTGATGTCCCCACCCTACCCAACTCACATTGGTTGCCATGCCATCCTATATGCAAAACAGGCAGGATGACCCACAAATCATTCATGCCACAAGGATGTTGTAGAAAATGGCATCCCTGGAGTGAATTCTCCACCTTCCTGCCTTAATGTTTACAGCACAGAGGGCAGCCATCTATTCTACTAAGTATCCACATTCCAACCAAGAGTCTTGTGCTGCCTTTAAGACTAAATTTTTAAATCTTCCTTTTTCCTCCTGCAAGCAGGACCCAGGACAGCTTACAATAAAAAAATCATCTCAAGCAAACTCTTAACGAATAATAAACAGAACCAAAAATCTCACATGATGCCGATCAAGTGAGCTTTGCATCAGACAAGTGTTCTTATACTGCCTCAAGCACAGAAGGGTTCACCTCACTTGGAAAGTTCTCCAAAACCTAGGTGTATGTCCCCAGGTGTACCTGGATTAGATGCCAAAAAATATGAATCCCCTTTGAAAAATAGGGACTACCGTAGTCTGTGCTTTGCTGTTGGGTACCTCTAAACCAGGGGCCCCCAACATGGTCCCCTTTCCTGATGTCCACCAAGCATTTTTAGTTAGTAGGTGGGGCCATGTGGGGCTTTCACCCAGCAAAGCTTTTGGTTGGCTACTGGAGATTTGATTAGCGATGCAAGTTTTTTAAAGGTTGCTTTGAGAGCAGCTGCCACCACTACACAAGGATCTTCACTGTGTAATTGAAACTAAGCTGTGGTAGCCATTTTACGGATGGCTCTACTTCCTGTGGCAGCCATTTTGTGACCACCACACTGTATCAGAACTTCAAAGGTGCCTGTAGTCTCAAAAAGGTTCAGAACCACTGATCTAGAAAAATTATTTTAAACTGGGACCAAAAATCCCAATCTGTTGGGGGGGGGGGTCATCTATAAATTTTGCGTACATTCACAACTTTGGGGAATAAATGGGGTGGTAAAGACTGTAGGCAGCTCCTTCTTCCCACTCACAATGGTTTCTGATTGAAGTTAAATTCCCACATCCTAGCTTTCTTCCCCTACACCCTTAAAAAGTGGCATACATCATCAGAAATTACACTTAACATTGAGGAGCAAGCTGATGGCTAGCAGGACCACGGTCTCACTGAAGATATGCTTGAGACTGGTGCGCCATATACATATATTATAAACATATGTATATAAATAAAGGTACCTTGTCTGGAGTGCTAGGCTTAAATCCTCTTGCTTCACTTGGAGACATTCAGTGATAGTGTTGCATACTTGGTGGGCATAGCTCCTTTTAATCATGGACAGACTGAAATACCAGGATTCATCTTGCAGATGATCACTTAAATCAAGGTTTGCTTTGACAAATGCTGGTTTCGCTGCTTTCTGTAACTCCTGAGGCTGCCTCTAGGGAACAGCCTTGGGCTAAGCCAGTATGTCTGCATTTGTACATTAAGAAAACAACTTCAAACCATGATTTCAGATCCTGGTTTGTAAGGATGCCAGCCTCCAGGTGGGACCTGGAGATCCCCCAGAATTACAGCTCATCTTCAGGCTACAGATATCAGTTCCTCTGGAGAAAACGGATGCTTTGGAGGGTGGACTCTATGGCACTGTACCCCACTGAAGTCCCTGTCTTCCCCAGCCTCAATCCCCAAATCTCCAGGTGTTTCCCAACCTGGAGCTGGCAACCCTAAAAGTCCTTCATCCACCAGCTGATGGCCACGAGTGTCAAACCCTATTTGACAGACCCTAATCAATCATAATTGGCAGACTGGCCAGAGTGTTCAAACAATCAAATTTACTAAACTATAGATTAGCATTGTATCTGAACTGAGCCATTGACATACAGACTAAATGGCAGGGAATGGAAATTGTTTGCTCAGCTGAGAGTTTCTGAAACTTCAAGGTTGGGAGCAAAAAGATTTTATGGCCTGTTTAAAATTACCTCAGAGCAACTCTCTGGACTCCCACAGTAAGAGGCAGTTTACAAACATCAGTTAACATGACGTGCTAAAGACGATCTAAATATCTTCCATGCCCACAGCTAATGGAAAAATACAAAGAGCGATTTACAAAGAGTTGAAGAATGGCAGGGTTAGCCTTGATTCACTTTGGTACTTAAAATCTAACTGCTTCTGCTCCCATAGCAACTCTTGGAGCTTGCAGTATTTCTCTCTTGGGTGCAAAAAAACAAGCTTGTGGTAATTAGGCTTTTGTTCAGCTAGCTGTAAGGTCCAACTGTGTCCATCCAGCTTAACTGCAGAGCTTTCCCCCCCCCCCATCCCCACCCCAACATATCACACATGCAAAGTGTTCCAGGCAGCTCATAAATAAGGTGGGAACAATTCTTCTTATGCTCACTTCTGCCTGCTAGGAAAACACTGCCAGCATCTGATGCAATCTTGGCTCTGTTGAAGATGGGGGAGGGTTGCACTCTAGTTCAAACCAAGTTGAAGTATAACCTTGCCTCCAGTTTGTTTGGTATCTAATGCAGGGACAAGGCCAATTCCCAGGACTGCTAAACAGCTCAGCAATTTGCTGTAATGTCTACCACTGTATGTGAAGTTGTAGACAATATCCTAATGGCTTCACATACCGTTGAGTGAAGAGAATGAAGTTGTTCACCATAAAACCAGATTACAAAGGGGTTAGGATCTGGATTCGACATGTAATAGACCGAGAAATGTAATTATTATCTGGAACTTTTGGAGACTTGTATAGAGGAAGACTGGTGCTTTGGCACAGAGTTAGAAACTTTTGATTTAACACAAATTAATGGCTCTGCAGACAAGCCCAGTGGATGTGGTTATGATAGGCTGAGGCAGCACTGGCCCTGTTGAATCACAGCTAGGTAAAACATGGCAGATAATAGACAGAGCCTGGCTTTTCTGGGGTGCCAGTTTGGTGTAATGGTTAAGAGCAGTGGACTCTAATCTAGAGAACCTGGTTTGATTCCTCACAAAGACAGACAGCTGAGTGACCTTGGGTCAGTCACAGTTCTCTCAGAACTCCCTCAGCTAACTAATTCAGTTAGTTTTCAGGGTGTCTGTTGTGTGGAGAGGAAGAAAAGGCAATTGTAAACAGCTCCAAGACTCCTCTGGGTAGTGAACGGCAGAGTATAAAACCAACTCTTCTTCTTCTTCTTCTTCTTCTAGTAAAACCTGACAGCAGACAAGGAAGTAAATTCCTTCAGACTAGTCATCAGTAGCAGAAAGAGATGGTGCTCATGCCAAGTGGTCTAGGCCAGGGGTGTCAAACATAAGGCCCAGGGGCTGGAACCAACCTGCCCAGGGCTCTTACCCGGCACACAAGTAACTAGTATGCTTGAAAAGGTAAGGTATTCTCTCTTTTATGGTATCCCTTGGGAAAAATCTAGTCTAGCATATGATTAAATACATTTATTGAGGCTTTTGTGGGTCCCTCAGCAAATCAGTTGCTTTCGCTGCTAGGAATCAATTGCTTTTGTTTGTATTTTGAGTAAAAAAATAACATTATTAATTGGGTTTGCCTATCTCCTATGCTTGATGTTACATTTTATGGCAGACATGGCCCAGCCCAACAAAGTGACATTTATGTCAGATCCGGCCCTTGTAACAAATAAGCTTGACACTTCTCGTCTAGGCAGTGGCTTGGGATAGTACAATGAGGAGGGTTATGATGCACCACAGGGCTTTAGCTCATTCCCAGGGATCAGCAGCATTAGAAGTGACCTCCTTGACCAGTGCTGCCCTCGGCTAGGTCCAGAAGATGAAGGGTGTACTTTGCTTGATGTGACAAAATACCTTGAACTAGCCCTGAGAAGATATTAAATACAGGCACACTTTTAAGGAAATAGTAAGAACAGAGTACCAGGGAAATCAGACTGGTGAAAAAGGACTTTTATAAAACCAGAGATAGGCATTTCTTTAAACCAACATCTTTCTTGGTTAAGGCAGAAACACCATAAACACCGAGATGGTCTGTTGCTGGAGCTGAAGAAATAGTTACACATGTATGGAGAGTTCAAAAAACATGAAGCCAACAAGGGGAAAACCCTATAATTAGACATAGCAGCAAAGACGGTAAGAATTGTAAACTTCAAAATCCTGAGAATTTCAGCTTACTTTAAAAATGTTTCTAGCCCTCGTTGTCATGCAGATGTATGTAAACGTATTTGAATAATGCCTGATGACATCTGAAAAGCCAGAGGGGTTTCCGGTTCCGGCGGAGCGGAGCGGCAGCGTTTCGAGGGAGCTCCTCGAGACAAACCGTAATTTCAGCCTTGTAGGGGGACCCTAGGGTCCGCACAAACCTCCCGTTGGTGGAGGGAGTGTGTAAAGGGAGCGAAGCAGAATAGTGGGGGCTCGAAGACCTTGCCTCCAAGTGTTCTACTTTAAAAATCCTTCACACCGAGGCTGAAATCGCTGAGGCGAGCTAGCCCCAGCCACCGGAGAACGGGGTGAACTGTGGTGGGCGGTGAAGGAGAAACTGACTGAGACAGAGCTGTTAAAAAATTCTGGCTTACCCGATATAAGGGGAAAGTTTTTGTGGAACCTGCTTTATTGGAGGTACTGTCGGACACAGATAAAGACCAGGAAGAGACCAGGAAGAGACGCGGCGTAGCGGCGGCGCGGTGAGAGGATGGTCGGTCTTGACGTCTGAAGCAGACGCCCGAGGAGGATCGCTATTTGGTGCCGGGGAAACTTGGCTTGTCTATTCGGCTTGCTCACTGGCAGAAAGAGGCGGGGGCGCGTCGGATTGTGTCCAACTTGTATAACTTCGGAGTGTTTGGCAAGTTAAGTCCACAAAGGCTTAAAAAGAAAAGAGGAAAAGAGGGAAAAAAAAAAAACTGACGCTTCCGAACGGGTCGTAACGACGCGCTGCGTGCTGACGTACACAGAGGCGAGAGGAGGGGAGAAGCTAAGCGGCTAAACGGTGTCTCGCGGAACGGAATCTGCTGAAACAGATAAGACAGATAAGACAAAGACAGTGGCCAGAAAGTACTAGAAAGGACGAGAAAATCAAGATTGAAAACTGAAGATGGTAGACATTTGAGGGATTGGGGGGGCTTTTACCAGGAACTCTGGGAAGGGGAGAAGAGAGGAAGAAGACAGAGAAGGGCTGTTTGTACTGTGCTGTTGGTTTAGATGGTTTAGATGTGATTTATTTTGGTTAAAGAAAAGATTTCTGTACTGGTATAATAATTTTTCAAGGTTGGCTTAATTTAGGATAGAGACATATGTCTATGCAGTATAAGAAATAGAAATAAGAAATTAAGAAAGTAAGAACAATATTAGAGAATTAAGATTAATATTAATAGTATTAATAATTTCTAATTTTAAGTTGTTATAACTGTTAAAACTGTGAAGATAATGTCTCAAATAGGGAAAACAAAATTTTCACCAGGTCAGCCTAAGGCTGTTGGGGCAGCATTTTCACAAGAGACACTGAAAGATATGCAAGCAAACTATTTAGAGGCTCTTAACCAAATGAAGGAAGATCTAACAAAACAGATAGATGGGCTTGCAACTAAAATGGGAGATCTTGACAATAAATTTGGTGAAACAAAGAAGGATATAAATGAGGTGGTTAAAGTGACAAAATCAATAGAAGGTAAATTTAGAGTGCTGGAAGGTAAAATGGAAGAATTAGGATCTAGTCAGGACAAACTCGAGACGAAAACTATACAAATGGAAATGAGTCAAGCTGACTATGTTCTAAGGTTTTTAAATATACCTGAGGAAAAGACCGAGAATTTAGTTAATGTTATGACTGAGGCAATTGCGGAATTATTGGCAGTGGACCAGACGGAGGCTGAAAAAGAACTGGATTGGGTCCACAGAGTAAACACCACTTATGCTAGAAGAAATGGACTTAGCAGGGAGGTCCAAGTAAGATTTGTCCGCAAGTTGGTAAAAGAAAAAGTATGGAAAGAAGCGAGAGATCAGCAGCTAACTATAAAAGGGGTTAAAATAAAGTTGATGAAAGACGTGCCATGGACGGTTAGAATGAGAAGGAAAGAATTTATGCAGTTGGCTTTGGCACTCCAGAAAAAAGGAATTCCCTATAGGTGGTTAGTTCCAGAGGGTCTATCGTTTATGTATGCCAATAACAGATTTAGAATAGACTCTACGGAGAAGTTGGAGGAGTTTACCAGAATTTACAGTAGTAATTGGAGCAAAGGCAATGATAAGGGTGGTAAAACATTCGAACGAGAGAGTCAGTTAACTTTAACTGATCCACAAAAAGAATATCAGTTGCTAGATTTAGAGGATCAAGAAGGAGTCGAAGTACTACAAACCGAAGACACAAAAAGGGAAACAAGACTTCAAAAAAAAAAAAGAATTCAATAGACTGGCTAAGAATAATACTAGAATAAATCTTTCAATCGTATGGGGTCTGATGCCCTTCGTAGCTCCCCTCCAATCCCAGTGACTAACAGAAGCAGACTGAATTATGTGAAAATTATAAATTATAGAGAATCCGGGATTTGAGAACTAGCAGAGTATTTTGATTTTATCTCCTTTTAAAAGTACTCACAACACTAGCCATAATTTAGACAAAGGATAAATCTCTTTGTACCAAGTCCAGCTACTGAACAACCCAACTGCATAAACCATCTTTCTTAGGGAAACAAGTGCTCCAGTAATTCCAGGCAAACAGAGATCTTGGCTTCTATTTCCTTTTCCACCCTTCAACTGTTGGCAGAGATGACCATCACCTCATGCCAACTGGGACAGTCCCACAAAGAAAAGTAAATTAATCCATCCCCTTTCTTATATAGCTGGTTTTACACCACTTCATTTGCAGCATACATGAATAAGAGGTGCAAAAGAGACACTGACATTTTCTCACATGATGGCCAGCTAGCTACAGAAGAATTGAGTAATCTATTTCCTATGTGATACAAGGGTCAGAAAGTCTCACTGCATTGGTCCAACCCCACCTCCAAGCAAAGAGCAAACACCCCCATCTTTACACAATAAATGTGTCTCAATATCGATACTCCCCACTTCCTCAAATAGCAAGAACCCACTGAACTTCATTTTCTTTGTAACAGAGAGAACCAGAGACTAAAGATGTCTTTGTGATATTTACTTTATTTAGAGAGATGCAAGAGTACAATGGAAGCAAACAGGCAATCTTATGGTAAGCAGCAAATCACCAGATCTCTGCATGACCACTGGAGAGCAATTTGTACAGTCACACCCACACCCACCGCTATACTTCCATCTGAGGCTAACTCCTCCAAAAACTCTCTATTATCAATCTATCTAGCTCTCATTGTCTCTCCTATACTGAGGGGGGAAACCCTGCAAACTGTTTTGCATTTATTCAGTCGCATTCATGTATCCCAACAGAGTACTGGTCACTCACACTCACATCCCTGGACAATGGGGGGCATCCATTAATGAAACACAAAGGTTCTTTGCCACATCTCTGACACTCATTAAATGCTAGTGATATACCCATGCCAGTAATCAGGGGTTTTAACGTTTTTATTAAGTTTTCAGTTACGAGGAAAGAAAGAAGGGACATGGGGGACAAAGGAGGGAGGGGGCTGGGTGTTTGAGGGGGGGAGAGCATATATCTTTTCCATTTTTCTTTCATTTTACCACTTAATATATACTATTTCATAATCTTTATAACATTAACATTTATATTTGCTCTTTCTCTTCATCTCTTATATCATCCAAACATTTTGTTAATACTCTTTTGTAGTTCACATTTTCATCTTTCTTATAATTACATCTTGCAGGTTGCTACTGTTACAATACATCCTGCCAACTTCTTATCTAGTGTACCTTTCTCCAGTCATATACATCTTATATACATGAACTTTTTTATTATCTCCCGAATTATAAAGATTATAATCAGATGACCAAACTCTTGACAGTATACAATGACAAATCCACGGCTTTTTTTTTTTTAGCAGGAACACACAGGAACACATCTTTCTTAGGGCTTCTTGGTGTCAGGGGGTGAGGCCTACTATGTAAATGAGTTCCTTTTTTCTACAAAAAAGCCCTGTGCAAAACAATGGTGATGTTCAGGAGATGTGGCCTAATATGCAAATGAGTTCCTGCTGGGATTTTTTTACAAAAAAAGCCCTGGACAAATCTATACACAGCCCAGAGCAGGGGACCAAGATGACCAAGAGACCAAGCAATAGAGATTTCCTCAGAACCTGCTACAGTGTAGTGACCAGGATGAGTGGCTATACCTGTGGTTCAAATGTCACTTCAGTGACATGCTGATTAGTTCCTGTAATATACCTTTCACTTTCAGGAAGCAAAACGTTAAGGAAAAACAGACATTTCAGGGGTTTGCCAAAGTGAATTAATTGTGAGCTATCCCCTTCAGCACTTACTTGTCCAAATTCGCTAAGGACATAGCCAGCACCTGCAATAGAATACAGGAATTCAGGCGACAGAGTACAAAACCATAGGAATTAAGGCCAATTAAGGACTTCTCCTATTTCTCTACCATATACCACATAATAGCAGCCAACATGCTACAAGAAGGAATGTTATCCTTAACTCAGAACTGAAGTTTTAAGTCACACTCACAGCTGAACACTTACTTTATGAAAAGTTACCTGAAGGACTCAGAGCCAGTGTGGTGTAGTTATCAGAGTGTACAACTAGGATTGGGGAGACCCAAGTTCCAATCCAAATCTCATGAGGTGACCACGAGTCAGCCTTAGCCTAACCTGTCTCACAGAGTTGTTGTGAGGATGAAAAGAAGAGAACAGCGTAAGCCACATTGGGTCCCCATAGGGCAGGCATCAGGTACACAAGAAGCAAGTAAATAAATAAATAAAATGTGCTATGGTTCTTTTTCGCTATCATCTGAAAAATAATTTGATAAAATGTATGTATCAGCAGACGCTAATCTTAACAATGAATCTTAACACCATTACTAAATTTTGACCATTTTGCTTTTATTCCTCCCCTTTGCAATTTAATTAGTGTGGTTTTTATCACCAGAAGAGATATCCTGAGTGTATATTTTTGATGTGGATTCCCCATCACAGGCCTTGCATGCTGGCTACTTGAGTAAGACTGTGTACTGAACAGGAACCGGCCATACCAAAGCCAGTTCAACTGTGAACAGTTCTCATTGCTGAAGGCAGGACTGGCAATCTGATTTCACACTATGTGCCCTGGGGCTGCAACTAGCATCGCCTTTTTTGTGATTTTTAGAGGTTTCTGTTTGCCCCGCAAAAAAGGCAACGCTAGTTGCAGCCCCAGGGCACATAGTGTGAAATCCTACGGAAGCCCCGCTGAGAAGAGGAGCATGAGAGCAGTGTAAGGTGAGTGGGAAATCGGTCTAGGTTTCATTGAAGCAGGCTGAAAAACCAAAGAGGGGGCAGCCGTGCTGACATAAGAGATCTCAGTAGCCTTGGCTGAATTGGTGACCTGCACCATCTTAGAAGCAGTGAACAAGGAACACAGAAGATGAACGTTAAAGTTCTTTTGTTTTTGGTGGCTTTAAAATCGCTTGCTGTGTGCTAACATTAAAAAGGTAAACATCACCAGCAAGCACCGACTCTGGGGTGATGTTGCTTTCACAACATTTTCACGGCAGACTTTTTACAGGGTGGTTTGCCATTGCCTTCCCCAGTCTCTACACTTTTCCCCCAGCAAGATGGGTCCTCATTTTACCAACCTCAGAAGGGTAGAAGGCTGAGTCAACCTTGAGCCAGCTACCTGAACCCAGCTTCCGTTGGGATCGCTAACATTAGCAGAGCATAATATTTATCCCCATCCAGTGACAAGCTTTACCTGCTGGTTATTGCACCTCAAACTGTTGATAAAGGCAGAGGAGTGAGGCTGGTAAGTTTTTATTTTATTTTTTTGTTTAACAGTTGACAACCTGTGCTATTTATACCCTAATCTGTCCAGAAGCAAGTCCCACAGAATTCAGTGGAATTTACAAAATAGCAAATGTAAAGTACAACCAAAGAGGCTCCTAATTCATCATATAAAGGATTTGATCAGGGGTGGCCAAACTGCGGCTCAGGAGCCACATGTGGCTCTTTCACACATATCGTGTGGCTCTCAAAGCCCCCACTACTCCATCAGCCAGCTTGGGGAAGGCATTTGTCTAAGCCCAGCCAGCTAGTGGCTTGGAGAATGCATTTAAAGTTGCTTTCTTTCCATCTCCCCACCCCCCTCTATTTTCCTTCCTTCCTTCCCTCCCTTCTTTTCTCCAACATTCATGTCTTGTGGCTCTCAAACATCTGACGTTTATTCTATGTGGCTCTTATGTTAAGCAAGTTTGGCCACCCCTGGATTAGACTGTCCTTTGTATTCCTCCAGTTTCCCCCCTTGCTTAAAGCTTGGCTCTGTCTTAACTAATTGATAACTGTAGACAGAGTTTGTTTGTTTTTTAAGTTACTAGTCCTTTTTTTAATAGAAAAAACTCAGCAGGAACTCATTTGCATATTAGGCCATACTGCCTGGTCTGGGAGCATGTGGCTGTTGCATAGTGGGTTGGGCCAGCCAGAGTCCTGGCCAGCCCAGGTGGAACTCCACTCCTGTGGGTTCTGACAGGAAAAAAGCCCTGAAAGTTACATATTGCAGAGGGCAAATATAGGCCTGTCATTTCAGATTATTTACAATAGGACTTCACCACAATTAACATACATATTCCAAGCCCAACTTCCCCTCATCAAAAACAAATTTTGAGTCCAGTGGCACTTTGACCAGGGGTGGACCAATAAAGTTTTATTCAAGGTGTGATCTTCCTTTGTGCATGCACACTTCCTCAGACAAGAGGAAATATGCATGCACACAAAAGCTCACACCTTGAATAAAACCATTGGTCATAAAGATGCCACTGGACTCTTTGTTCTGCTGATTTAGACCATCACAGCTGCCCACCTGATTCCCCTCATTAAGCTATTCCTGCATTTCTATGATAAAACCCAGTGGCAAAGTAGTACTATATGAAACTTTTAAATCACCTTTGCAGTTCATGGAGCAAAAGCTGCAATAAACCTCAGCAGATGCAAGCCAATATATAAAATGAGACAAAATGTAACAACTTATTCCCAGCGATACCCAGCAGTGTAGTTTCATATGGTACCCCCGCTGGTAGGAATACAGTAATTTCCATGCAATTAATTTGATCAGCCAGCTGTGTATATAAAGTACGGTCATTAAGATCTATCCCTCAAGCAAGAACTTTGCCTACATTCAAGGAACAGTGTGCCATAGCCGGTAATTACTGGCAGGACTAGTAAAGTTCTGAACATGAACATCTTTGTTTACGATATCTCACTTGCTAAGGCAGATAGCTCTTGACAATTGTTTGTATTTCTCCTGCTTTGAAGATTGGTGTACAATTGCTTATTTATTATTTTGTTTATATCCAAGTGTGAGTTGGGAGTATTTGTATGTGAGGTGGAGAACTGAGCAAGCATAACCGAATGTCATTTCCTTATCTGGAACTTCAAGGAGGATAATTGCAGTAAGCATACAACTGAAACCACCAGCTAATGAGCACATGCTCTTATGGTAGCACTCAAGAAGATCTCTGATGGGGCATTAACACTATGAGATTTCTGGATGGGAGAAGCTGCTTTTGGGGATCTTGGAGTGCTAGACAGACTCTACTAAGTCATGATATTTAGCTGTATTGGAATAGGCAACAGCTCTCTGTTTCAAAAGTCTTAGTTTTGCTTCAATACCTCCTCCCCACCCCCAGTGCTGCATTCCCAAACCAACAATCCCTCCCAGATTTTCTGCATCATACTTGGTTTGACGCAATGAAGGTTCGGCCCCTCCCAGCCAAGCCGGCTTGCCGGCGCTCGAGCTGGGGGCCGCTTTTGCCTCCCCGGAAGGAGGGAGGAGCTGCATCACCCGATATACGGGTGTTTAGTTCGGGCGGGAGTCGGGGCTATATAAGCCCCAGCTCCCCGCCCCTTCTCACGCAGTCTCCTTTGGCTCTCTGCCCGCCCACCCTCCCTTTGGCAGTACAGGCATCTGCTGGTCACCTTATTAGGGGCCAGGTAGGAATTTTTCCACTTCCACATAATTGGCCCATGTGGGGGTGTTTTTTCGCCTACCTTGTACTGCCTAGTAGTGCTAGGTTTGTTATTGGTATTTGTTATGGTCGCAGGCTGGAGGTGGTTTGGCCACAGGTTTTCAGGGGAGCACCTATGGCCTAGCACCGTTGGTGTGGTGGTCTGTATGAACCGTAGATGGGCTACACGGCTCAGTGCGGGGAATGCAGATCACAGGGAGCCTCACCTGGGGTGGATCTTTCCATGGGGATCGAGGCTGCCCAGGTGGTGTATGGCTGGAGGCCTGGCCGCTCAGCTACAACCCGAATACGGCGGGCTTGTGCTGGGGGCAGGGTGGCTCGCCCTTTGGACAAGGCGGGGTCCGGGGTTGACCCCAGGGCTTGTCTGGTTTAGGTTTTCACCCCTGCCGGTTCTCAGTAATTAAGTTTAATAAAGCGGCCCGGTTTAAAACCCAACACTTGTGTCTGCTTCTTCATTCCGACTGGGGGGGCAAATAGCAGAACAAAGTATGATTCCGGTGGCACCTTTAAACCCAACAAAGTTTTATTCAAAGTATAAGCTCTCCATGTGTAAGCATACTTCTTCAGACACAGTGACATCCTTGCACATGAAAGCTTGAATAAAACTTTATTGATCTTAAAGATGCCACTGGACTCAAACTTTGTTCTGACCCACTGAAAAAATTTAATAAAATATCTCATCTCGGTGCATTTGTATTACAACAGATTAGAAGTTGTCAGTACTTTTTATTCATTTGGAAATTATTGGAGCTAGCCTGACAGTTCCTACATTTTGCCTCTTTCACTCTGGTCTGTAGTGACAGCATCATATGTCCATCCGAGCAGAGCTTTTTGCAAGTGCCACTGTATGAATGGGTAAGATCAGTAACTGCCCATACGCGTGCATTCTCAGTGACAGCTTCCACTTTCAGGGATGGCCTGGTTGAGCGGGTCAGGAAGGCTTGCACAAATCTATCCTTCCACAGAATGTACAAAACAGAAATTATCAGGAGGGATTTTTTAGAAAGGGGAAATAATTGCAATTTAATACAGCTGTAGTGCACTTTTACAAAGGAACAGATTAGTAATCTAACCGCTGCTACTGCTACAGTTTATAATCCTTTTATAAAGGAACAGGTTTGTAATCTATAGTGCTGTTTACTGTATGTGTTGCTTTGCTTTTACTGCACTGTTTTATACCTTTGTAAACCATTCTTTGCATTGCATACGGCATGTTAGACAGTTTTCTGTTCACATTCTTTTCTGATTTCTGCAATCCTAGTCCCATTGCATTGTTACAGGATGGCTTCCACTGTCTGACTGATGTTTTCTATATGTTGTAATCAGGGCTTTTTTGGTAGAAAAAGCTCAACATGAACTTATTTGCATATTAGGCCACACCCTCTGACATCACCATTGTTTCACACAGGGCTTCTTTGTAGAAAAAGCCCAGCAAGAATTCATTTGCACATTAGGTCACACACCCTGATGCCAGCCGAAACTGCGTTCCTGTGCATTCCTGCTCAAAAAAAGCCCTGGTTGTAATCCACCTTGAGTCTCACTGAGTAAGGTGGACAATAAATGAGATAACAAATAAATGCATTCAGAAAAGTGGGGAGCATATAACAATGACCCCACTGCTGGCCACAAAATGTTACAAACCTTCTTTCAAACAGCAAGAAGGCAAGCTTGTCATATAATTTAGAAAGTTATCATTAAAAGAAGTATACCTAGCCCACCCCAGATTTTTTGTTATTAAAAAAAAAAACAATTTCTTTTGCTTGCAAACCTTTAGTGACCTTACTGCTCACACAGAAGGAAATGCAGATCAAAGGTGGTGGTGGGGGGGTGGAATTCAGTTAAAAGGAAAATCTAACAGAGAAGTTATCAAGCTATTATATACTAATGAAAAGAACAGGAGGCATGAAGATGACACAATCATCTATGGATGTTATATAGTTCAGTTATATGCAGAGAGAAGTGGTAATTATGCTCAGGACACGATGCCCTAAGCTTTCATATAATGAGGTTTAAAAAGACATGTTGTACATATCTGCAAAGCAAAAAATAAAACTCTTACATAAACAATATTCACATGCAATCCAATTCTATTCCTCTTACCTTGGAATTAAGTTTAACCAAGTTAAAAAGGGCTGCTGGGTGGACTATGTCTGTCATAGAAATAGGGCTGATTTCAAGATATCTTACACGACATTCACATTATACCCCAGTATCAGATTTATAAGTGTGTATAAGATTCTAGCCCTGGAGTATTTGCTCTTTCTCTGAATCTGCCAGTAGCAGCATTTGCTTTCATTTCACTGCCTCTACAGGTTCAGACTCCCATGATAACATCATTCGGCATATATGGAATCATAAAAGCTGTTCAGTTCCTATTTTATTTACAAGTGCTATTTTAATAGTGCTGTGGATATTCATATTTATTATTTTAAAACTCATCTTGCCTTTCTGCATAGACAGCTCACAGTTAATACTTAGCTTCATTTCTACCTTGTCTTTCTCCCCAATGGGGACCCAAAGCAGCTTGCATCATTCTCCTCGCCTCCATTTAAAAAAACCAATCCATTATAAGAACACGCAAAAAAAAATGGGGGGGGGGAACAATTCAGAAACTATAAAAACAATAACACATGACATACAAAAGAAAAGAAGCAATCAAACACTGCCAAAAAGTTTTGGAAACTTGATTTTTTTTTTTACTCGGTATCTAAAGGAAAGAAATGTAGGGGTCTGATGGAAATGTCTTGGAAGGATATTCCAAAGATCTGATACAACCATAGAAAAGCGCATGCCTCCAGGAGACAGCCACCTTATTGCTGAAAGCAGGCTCTCAACAGGAGACCTTGACAGAATGATAGATTCAGATATGATCAGGGGTGATTCCATTGTATAAATCCTGTTTCAGGATCTAAAAGTAAGGACCATTGAAGTGGACTGGGTCTGGGTACAAAATGGAAACCAGCACAATTTCTTGAATACTGGGAAAATATGTTCAAATTATAACTCTCAATTAATAACACAAACACTATGTTCTGAACCAAGTGAAGTTTCCACATTGGAGAGTGTTTAATGTCAGTCAGTGGTTTCTTAAATGGTCATTCCTCTTCCCCGTTACACACAGTTTCATCAGACCCTCCCCTTATAACTCATGTCTGGTACTAGGGGTGTGCAAAAAAAAAAATCGGAATTAATCAGATTCAGAAATATACAGGGTCAAAATATTCTGAATATACAGGAGATACATGGCTATTTCTGAATATACGGCCCCATTATACCTTATGGGCCATTGAAATCAATGGCAAAATAGGGTATATTGGAAGCCGCCTGGAGGGGAGGGGATTTGAGGGAGAGCCCCCAAATTTGCAGGGGACTCTCCCCTATGAACCCCCCAAGTCCCAAAAAGATTGGGCCAGGGGTTCCCAATTCCAGGGGCACCCAAAGAGAGTGCCCCTATCACATCATTATACCCTATGGGCCATTGAAATCAATGGCAAAATAGGGCATAATCAGAGGCTACTGGGGGGCAGGGGGTTTGAGAGAGAGCCCCCAAATTTGCAGGGGATCTCCCCTACATGTCCCCCCAAATCCCAAAAAGGTTGGGCCAGGGGTTCTCATTTCAGGGGCGCCCAAAGAGGGTGCCCCTATCCCACCGTTATACCCTATGGGCCATTGAAATCAATGGCAACATAGGGCATAATCAGAGGCTCCTTGGGGGCAGGGAGTTTGAGGAAGAGCCCCAAAACTGCATGGAACCCTCAGACTCCAAAAATAGCTCTATAAAAACATGAAAGTGACCCACCCCACACAGCCCACACACCAACCAGAGGTAATTAAAAAAAACCAAAATGTGACAGAAAGAAACTTAACTTTTAACACCACCACCACCCCAAGTCAGAATCAGAAAAAGGGACAACAGGATAGGATGCAAAACCAACAGCAAAAAATCCAAACAAATCTGAGAAAAGGCCAACAAACTCAACTGTTAAAAAACTGAACTTTTTAACAATAAAAAGCCTCAGGCCAAATCAGTCAACATGCGACCCCAAAAAACAAAAACAGAACCAGGAGAAGGGACAACAGGACAGGATGCAAAACCAACAACAACACATATACAAACAAATCCAACTGAGAAAAGGCCAACAAACTCAACTGTTAAAAACTGAACTTTTTAACAATAAAAATTAGGCCAAACAGCCCTCTCCCCAAGAACCAGAACCAGAAGAGAAAAGGTTCTCTGGCGCTACACAGAGCAGTTTCAAAAAATACCACTGCTCTGTGATTGGCCAGAGAACAGTGTTTACTTGGATACCCAAGTAAACAAAAGAACAACAATGTTGCTGATGGCTGGGGGATTAGCCCAGTCATCAGCTACACAACAGCCCTGCAAAGCATGCATTTGCAATGCATTTTGCAAATACATGCTTTGGATTGGCTGCTGGGGCTCCTCTCCCCCTCTCCCTCCCTCCCTGATCCCAGGGAGGCTATGGGAGAGGCAGGAAAAGGCTTCCAATGGTGGGAAAAGAAGCAAGCAGCTTCCCTGAGGCTGCAGACGCTCCTTTCCCACCTTTTACATTGAGCTGAATATTGATTCGGAAGTATACGGGGAGCCATATTCGGCTTCCGTATAATGCCTTCTAATTGGATTCAGAAGTATACGAGCCGTATACTTCCGAATCAGGGGGTATTCGGTGGTCTATTCAGTTCGGCCGAACCGAATGCACACCCCTACCTGGTACACTTACAAAGCAGCAGCAGCAAAGAATAAGAACAGAGAACCATGCAAGCTAACAAAGAACAAGTGTCGCTGCCAACCAGGCTTCTTCTTCCCTCCTCACAAATATGGATACTTGAGCACTAGGGCCATGGGTAGATGAGATACTGCTTTCTGCTGCTCATCTCCAAACTGGCAAGAACTGTCATTCTAACAAGGATTAAAATTTCAGTAAATAGTTCAGTGCAGGAGCTGTCCAAAGGATAAGGACCAGTGGAAAGAAAAAAAAGTCCTAAAGACCTTGAACCCGCTCAGTAACTACACCATCCAGAAAGCACACACAAGCTAGTCTCACATAATGTTGAACCGGCAGAGATTAGACTCCAAAGGAAGAGTACTATAGGACTTGAAAGTAATGCACTTCCTGTTGGTTGCATGGGAACCTGATTTGGTCTCCTGAGGAGAAAGACTAGGGTAACTAGATACCACAGGCAACTAGGGATCCACTCTTCTTTCTAGTCCAGGTTTCTACTTTGGGTCCCAGGAAGACTGTGGTTCTAGCATCCAGTTTGGTGTAGTGGTTAAATGTGGTTAAGTGTGCAGACTCTTATCTGGGAGAACCAGGTTTGATCGATTTGGGTTAGCCATAGCTATCGCAGGAGTTGTCCTTGAAAGGGCAGCTGCTGTGAGAGCCCTCTCAGCCCCACCCACCTCACAGGGTGTCTGTTGTGAGGGGAGAAGACATAGGAGATTGTAAACCGCTCTGAGTCTCTGATTCAGAGAGAAGGGCGGGGTATAAATCTGCAGTCTTCTTCTTCTTCAACGGATCATGGCTTCAAGTGGAATGGTTTCTGTTTCTCTGCCTCAAAACACTCTGAGCTTCTTGATGAGTGGTAGGCTGGGTGCTTTTCTTGGCCAGGATTCTCAAGAGCAATATGGACTGTGGGGGAAGCCTTCTTCTCTGGTGAGGTATCACTCCATCCTAAAGCTGGCCCAAGATAGGTCCTGACGTTCATGGGCATAGCAGTGGTAGAGACGTATTTGTTTATTTAAGATATATCTGTACTGTTTCTCTACCAAAATGCTTGAGGCTTTTCACAGAATTTAAGCTCACAAGTTAAAAATCCTCCCATTCAGTCCTTAAGCTATCACAAGCAACTGAAAATTAAATCACCCAATTCAAAACCAACAATAAACAACCGGCAGCAATAATTAGTATAACCCATAGTAGCCAATTAATTGGGAAAGGAAGCAAACAGGCAGCCAGTGAAGGCCTTTTAATTTTGAAGAGATGAGCTGCCTAGAGTCCACACCTAAATAATTCTTCAAAATACGCTTGGTAAATGGCGTAAAAGCATTTACCAATATGTTCCACTTTTATTTAGAACATCTATATCCTGCCTTTCTAATCAAAGTGGCATTCAAGATAGCTACCAGAAATAGAAACAGCAAAAGAAAAAATCAGATACAGAAAACAAGCAGTGCAACTAAAATCATAACTGCAGGAAATAAGTATGGAAGAACAGCAAATTGTGATTCATAAACTAAGTTACAAACCAAGAAACCAATTTATAAAGCAACATTGCTAAAAACCAGTTTATAAAACAACAGTGCTATATAACAGACCATAAGACCAATACAGTTTAAAAATCAAAGGACAGAAAATAAAACCAACAAAAACCTTCCAGAATAGCAACAATTTTACCAGTTTCTGGAAGGCCAACAGGAGGAAGTGAGGGGGGTAAGGCAGATAGACTTTCTGGAGCATGAGCTCCAAGGCTACTGCCGAAAATGTCCTGGTCTTTGTAGTAACCAGCTCATGCCCCATTCTTAAGGTAGGCAGAGCAGGGCAACGCTATCCTTAACAGGCAGTAAATCAACTGCTGAGTTGGCCTTCCTTCTCACCAAAGCTTTTCTGTCTTGTCTGGATTGAATTTCAATTGTTTGACCACATCCAGCTCTTCACCACTTCTGAACACTAATTGAGGGTTTCCACTTTTAGGATATTTAATGTGCAGTGATGCCCGTAAAGGGACAGGAAGGAGGTGCACAACTTCAAACTAGATGTTTAAAAGGAAAATAATTTCAAGGTATGTGATGTCACCAAGGCTTTTTTTTTTTAAGAAAAAGTCCAGCAGGAACTTATTTGCCTATTAGGCCACATCCACTGATGTCACCATTGTTTCACACAGGTCTTTTTTTTTTTTTTTTAGAAAAAGCCTAGTAAGAACTCTTTTGCAAATTAGGCCACACCCCCTGATGCCAAGCTAGTCAGAACTGCATTTCTGCTCAAAAAAAGTCCTGGATGTCACAGGTTCCAACAGAAGGAGAAGAGAGATTTCAGGGAGGGGGATTAAAACAAAAGTTAACAGCCTGTTCCTTAGATATACTGTACATTTTGAAAAGCAGGTTATATTTTATACCTTTAGTGAACTGCTATCAACTCTGATTGGCATCATCTCTCATGACTACAGGCAGAAGCAATTTCTAGCCAGGCTATCTTGGACATTTTTATCTGGTGGTGCTGGGAACAGAATATTTGATCTTCTGCGTGCAAAACCCCATGCTCTCCCACTGAGCTGTGACCTCTTCTCTCAAACAAGGTCATAACATATTCTACATATGAATACAGTTGACCTAACCAGCAGTGAAGCAATCTGAACAGTACAGAGCACCAACTGAAGTTTCCAAACTGGCTCAGCGAATCCAGACGTAAACATACAAATTGTGATCTATTTCCCACTTACCTTACGGCGCTCTCACGTTCATCTTCTCAGTGGGGCTTCCTTCCGATTTCACACTATCTGCCCCAGGGCTGCAGCAAGCGTCGGCGTTTTCACACAGCAAACAGAAACTGCTAAAAAACAATTTTGCATCATGTATCTTGTCTTGTATCATGTATGCAACCACTTGGCTCAACCATGTCTGAAGCCCAAGAAGCATTCCTGTGCACTGAAGGAAGGCTTCAGACATGGGCTGAGTGAAGCTGGTTCATAAATGAAATCATTTTAAATTTCTAAAACAATAAGGGTAGTGTGGTAAGTGGGAAGCTGTGTTTTTCAGCATTGGTATGTTACTCACACACACACACACATAATTGCATTCCACATGTAGCACTTGAAGTCACTACCCAAAAAGGAGTGTCCAGCCTAGCTGAACGCAAGGTTCAGGGAAGGGAATGCCAAATTTAGAGGATATATACACTCTCAAGGAAAGAAGTGGCACAGGTTCTGTTCACCTAGTAAGAGGACTAGACCTATCCCCTTACAAGTAGAATTTTTGGTGGTGTGGAAGGTGTAGAATCCCATCCTTTCACTGAGGGAATAAAAGCTGAATGAGTTCCTTCTTGGAAGTGTTAGAAGTGGGTGTCAGTACTTCCCTCTTAATATATGTAATGCCACCACCAGGAATTTAAATTCCAAACACTTTATTTAATGTTCCCCACTGAATTATGCCCAAGCTCTGCTTTTTCACTGGGCTATGTGAAACTGAGGATGAAACTCTTATATTTAAAAATCATAAGACTTCAGGTTAATATAAAACAAAATAAGACTTTATTTATATAATAAGTGTATTGGTTTCAAGATGTTTATTAATCCTTCAGTGAATAATAATAACTTCTGACTGTGGTGTCCCTCTTTCACTTCACACTTCTCTCGCAAATCCTTTTTCTTCCTAACTCAACTTTCTGATAGCTTCTGTCTCTCACACTCCTATAATACTCTGACAATATTAGGTTTTGGCTTTCTCTCTAGCCCTTAATATGTCCTCTAAAGTATTCTATTTTTCTTTCCTAGAATTTTAATGCCTTTCACAGCACTAGTATGGGATTCTAGTCAGAAGACTGCTTCTCAGACTCTGTAGACTGCTGACTGACAAAAGTTGACTGTCACTCTGCAGACAGTTCACTGCTGACTGACTTCTCTCTCTCTCCCTCCCTCCCTCTCTCTCGCCACACATACTTCTTATCTCCACCCAAGCAATCACCTCACTCATTCATTCCCCCTCTTTCACCCCCTTTTCTCTACTGCAATTTACCAACAATGGAAGGAACACATATATAAATTCAAATCATCACAGCGGCCTTCACCAATGAACAACAGGGCAGCTGCCTGGGGGGTTTCAACCACTTATGGCCCCATTTCTTCAAGGGACAGGGGGAAAGAAGATCAGGCTCCTACCATAGCTTGCACTGGACATTGTGACTTGGGGAGCTGAGTTATGGCAATGGTAGGGTTAGGGTTAGGGTTAGGGGTTAGGCTTAGGCTTAAGGGTTAGGGGTTAGGGTTAGGGTAGTGGCTCCTATCCACCATGCAGAGAGTGAAGGCTATCCCTTGCTGGGACCTGGAAGGTTCCAGAATCACTAAGACCTCCTCTGGGAAACACCAAGGTGACAGGTGAATTTTCCCTCAGTTTTGAATGCCTGCCTACCTTGCTCCCCAATCAGGGAAAATGGTTGACAAAGCCTTCCACACAAACAACATTGAAAAGAAAGGAGGCAGCACTGTGTCCTCCATTCCTGGGGAAATTCCTGTCAAAGGGTCAGGAGTTCACCCTCTACAAAACACAGTGGATGAGGGGCATCTTATTTTCCATTGGGCCCCTGGAAGAATGGAAATTACACAGCCTCTTTAGTTTTGGTGCTCCCTGTATGGAAAAAGGATGAGTTGTGAGATATTTTGTTGGACTTCCCAGCAGCTGCCAGAGGAGGCACTGGAGGGAAAAGGCAGCCACTGTTTTTCAGTGTTAAGCAATGAAAACATAGTATTATTCCATGGGTCTACTTGTGGCTTTTCCCCTCAATATTACTTTATTTTGTTTTTCCAATGCTTTTTATTTTGGTCTAGCTCCACAGTGGGACTTAACCTGATGACTCATATGTATTACTGCTCCTGTCAGCTAGACAACAGCTGTTCTCTCAGGGATAATTTGCTAGACAAGACATGTCCTCAGACTGGCAATCTGTAGCCTTCCTCTTAGGCTCAAAATGAGAGTGTAAAGACGGAAATAACAGCTTCCAGACATCTTTGCAAAATCCAACCATTATTTTATGGTGTGAGGTAAGGTGTAGAACATGAAGTCATAAGAATAGGGAGTTACTTGTAAATGAAGAAGCCTCAAAATACCAAGGTGGATCAACTGATTAAATGGGGCTTAAATTAAATATGACAAGAGATGCATGGCTACCACTGAAAACAGCAGCCTTGTGTCTCCTATACTCTCCCCTTGTGGTGGCCTATAAATAAAATATCACTGCGCTATGAATTTCCCCTGGTCACTTCACTTGATGCTGCTTCAGGCTTCCAGGAAATTTGCCACACAGTAACATCACAGCATGTGTTTTGTAAAACAAACTCTTATCAGAAGAGACAGAAATACAGAATGTTGTTTTGGGCAAGCAGTCATTCATTACCCATCACATGAAATTCTGGCCTAAGAGTCTAGAAGATGAAGTCCTTAGGAAAGTCAGCATATTGTCAAAGAGTAAGAGAAGGGTATCTGAAACTCAACAATTATCTTGAAGACGTAACTTGTCAAACTCTGAAACTGTGATTTTCAGTACACAGTTATGAAGGATATTTTAACTTTGATTTTCTGAATTATTCAATGTTAAAGGAAAAACAATATATTCATGGTTCATCGATACTTTTGTTTCTAAATAATGCTATTCTAAACCTGTTTTTCTAAAGAAGCATAGCCAATGGGAATATATGATTCAAGTAGAAGAGAATGGGACCATAAGACCAAAAACAACTGTTCTGGCAGAAGTGTTGTTTTCTACTCACACCTTTGCAGAACAAAAACATTTCTGAGTATGGATCCAAGTGGGCAGCCGTGTTGGTCTGAAGCAGTTGAACAAAGCAGGAGTCAAGTTGCACCTTTAAGACCAACCAATTTTTATTTAGAACATAAGCTTTCGTGTGCTCTTAAGCTTACGTTCTAAATAAAAATTGGTTGGTCTTAAAAGTGCAACTTGATTCCATTTCTGAGTATGGCCAGATGAAAAAGAAGAATGAGGTTTCTGTATGCCTTAAACAGCTGTGTAGAACAAAGAATTAAAACACTTATTTTATTAGGTTGTCATGTGGAGCTATGCAAACTACTGACATTTTCTCTTCTATAAAAAAAATTACAGGAACTCTCTCTCTTTTACACACACACATACACACTTCTAGCTTGACATAACTGCCATTGCACAACACAGTCATGATTGCATGTAGCTCTTTCAGCTGTAATTTTTACAGCTGCCCATTCTGCTTGAACCTCCTGAAAATCCCTCTTGGTATTTTTAGCTGGTCCATAAGCTCTTTCCTTTTTGTTAACATGTTAAACCTATATAAAATTGAAAGTTTTCACATAAAATATAAATCTGTCTATACTCATGAACTCAGACTCCATAATCTTACATCAGGAGCAGACAAAAGACAAATGACTTTTGACCTCTGTTTATGCTGCCCACCATGGTATTCTGCCACACAAGGTCTAGCAGTTTAGAAGGTACTTTTGGTTGCTGGGTAACCAGAGAGTGCAATCCACAACAGTCAAGTGAACAGGCCTTGAGTGAGATAATTGAAGGTTGTTAAAGGTGTGTGTTTGGTATGGAAACAAAGCCATTCATTTCCTCCTGTTCTGACCCAACCAGTTCAGACATGGGTTTGAGGTAAAAGAGGCAGTTCCAGGCAGGAAACTGCTAGAATTAATAGCTAGCAGGGAACAAGAAAGCACTTATGCAAAGCCCCAAATACAAAGTATCTGGACTAGGGAAATTATCCACTCCCATGTTCAAGAGAAACTGGGAACATTGGCTTTTGGCTTAGTACGGACTTTTGCTAATGCAATCAACAAGGCTGGTATAAAGCCTTTTATCAAAACATTTAGTATGGAAAAAGCCTTTTCCAAATGTTCTGTGATCCAGTTGTAACTTCCTGATCTTGTCTAATTCCAGGAGAATGAAAAGGGTTACAGATTTTGTAATCATAAATGGTTACAAAATTTGCAATTGTACCAGGGCTTCCACTCATCAAGATGTCCTGTTAGTTGTGAATGTACACCAACTTGCTAATTTAGCATTTGCTTTTGTGATCAACATTCCTGAAGCAGGTATGGGTTTTCTTTGGTAGGGTGAGCTCTATTTTTCTCTCTACCCTACTCTGCCTCTGACCAAGCCTCATGCTTCATGTAGGTTCTTGACTTTATTCTTGTCCTCACCCCAAATACTGGCAATATTGTCTGCTACAACCACTGCCTGGTGCTTTTTTTCTTCCCAGTTTTGTAAAGTCCTTTAATAACTGCTGGGAGAGCCTAGCTAGCTACTTTTGCTATTGACATAAGGTCCAGTCAATCAGTGGTGTGCACGGACCTGGCCTAAGAAAGAGACAAGTGCCTTTGTAATTGATAAATCAGCTTTGTATCCTGAGTCAAATGTGGGTAATAAAAGTATGTATCAGACAAAAATGAGTAAAGTAAGCTTTCCCAGTGAGCTCACCCCTGAAATGTTACTGCATCTATATTGCATCTGAACTCTGCATATGAGCACGTCCACATGCTGCAGAGGAAGCCCCCCCGCCACAAAATTCACTAGCCAAATATAAGGAAGAGCTTCCTCCATATTCAGCTATATTGACTGGTTTCTGGGCAAGACTGAGCCCAGTTCCTCACTACCAGTTGCTTTGCCCCCGGGCTTCTGGTTTCCCTAGCTCAAGCAATCAATTCCCTACCAGTTGCTCTGCAGGCACATTTTGATCCAGGCTCCTTCCAATTTCCCTTGCAGCTTCCGGATCTCCAAAAAACAAGGGCAGGAAGCCATGAGGGAAATTTGAGGGAGCCGCAGATCAAAATGTGCCCATGCAGCAACTGGTGGGGAAGCAGAAACCCAGGAGCAGAGCAACTGCTAGTGAGGAATTGGTATGAAACTGCACTACCAAGGGCAAACTGTTAATGGGGTGGAGTTTTGCACTGTCTGGCATCCTGTCACTAGCTTAGGGATGGCTAACTTCTCTCTGGAACATATTTTGCCTAACAAACTGAACCACAGTCATTCCTGCTAGCTGTCCTCAAGGCCTCAATGGAAAGAGGCAAATTATGTTACCAGTAAAATTCCATGCAAAGTTACTCTGGTCTCAGCCCACTGAAATCAGTAGGCTTGGACTGGAGTAATTCAGTTTCAGACAGCACTGCTAGTGCCTGAGTGGGGAACCAAGGATTCGCAGTTCTCCTGTATTGATAAACATGGACAATAAAGATGTAATTTTAGGTATATGGGGGGTTTTTTAATCACTTAATCTGCCTAATCAACTAAATGCAAGCCTAAATAGAGTTACACCCTTTTGCATCCACTGATGTCAATGAAGTTAGGGTCAAACCAGACATTAGCATATCCACAGGTCCAGCTCATAGGTACCTACACCAATGTAGAGCTGAACACAGCCATTTAAAAATGCCACACAAATGCAACCCTGATCCCTTGAAGCTCAAGCTTGGAAATGGAAGCTCAAAGCTGTAAGAGCCATTTCCTCTGAGGGACTCCTGCATCAGGTAAGACAGGATAAATCCTATACCATCTGGGACAAATTGCTGGACTCCATACTACATTATCTCAGGATCTCTCCAGATATGATCTATTACTGGGGCATCAAAGAACTTTTCAATACAGTAAAAGAACACATTGAGAAGCTTGATTATTTAAGCACCCCTCTAAATTCAACATACCTGCTTTTCAGCTGCAGGTGGAATTACACTTCCCCAAAAGATGCCAGATTATGTGAAAAATCTAATGGTTCCAAAATATAGAAGAGCTTTTACCTGTGGATGTCTAAATGAACTAGCCTTAGCAGTTACCAATAGGTAACACATAAAGCAACCATATTCAGGAAGGTTATGCCTGTGTAGTGGTAATAGAATACAGAAATGAGCTGATCATCTTTCTTGAAGGTTTGTCCTCTGTGTCATCCCCTGCTAGGGTGAAATTGCTTTTGAAAAACAAAAAAAAGGCCTTCTGGCCATAGCCAATTTTCTCTCAATTGCGTTAGGTTTGGTTTGTACTTTTGTGTGTATCTATGAAGCCATGGCAACTTCTGGTGACCCCTACTGGGACATGGGGGACATTCAGAGAAGTGGTTTGATACAGCCTGCCTCTGCCTCCCACTCCTGGTATTCCAAGGAGGTCTTCCTTCCAAGTACTTACCAGAGTCAGTCCTGCTTAGCTCTGAGGTCTGATGAGACTGGGCTTGCCTGATCTATCCAGGTCAGGGCAAATTTCTCTCAGTTGTTGTGGCTCATTGTACAGTTGTTCAGAACCAATAGGTTGATGGAACAGTAATTTTATCATCATCAATCAGGTCCAGAACACAGTGGAATCAGGTGATCTTGTTCACTCCCTCCCCAGTGCCTTTCCAAATACCAAAACAGAAGGCAGCTGAAAAAGTGCAGGGTGGGATAAGCTCCCCAGGTCCTTTCACACACCAGGCCTTTGCAACATTTTTAAATGGCCAAGTTCAGCTCTAAAATGGCATTAATGTGTCCAGTTTGGCCTTTAGGAGCACTTTTTATGATTGTATTGCCTGTTGCTACCCTAGTTTCGGATGCCTCATTACAGAACTGCCTGCTTTGTGGAGACCTGTTGGCTCATATGTCAATCACCATGCTATGGAATACAACATCAGGTAAAGACATTCTGAACTAAAAAAACACCACAGGCTGTTCATTCATACAGGCTCATCATGTCTTTTCATCATTTGCAGACAAATGTCTACTCTGACTCTATTGTATTTGAGATGTTGTAAAGTTCTAACAGGAATTCTGTGGTGGTCAATCTGTGATGATTTATTCATACATATGAGCGACTACCGCCATTGTCAGGAGATGGTTATGTATGTGACATGGCCCAAAACCTGTCAGAGATTATTTCAAAATGGGAACACACAGAAATTATAAAGATTTTACTCTCATGGCAGCGTACTGTACTTAATTTGGAGTCCTCCCAAAGAGCAATCCAAATGAGAGTTAAGAGATTTACGTTTGCCACTTTGCTACCTCAGACAGCATTTCCTCTTAGTGAAATTCCACTGCTCTTTCCACCAGATGGCTTTAGTCTAACTAAGGAGGAGATAAGCAGATTGACTCAAATCCCTATAGTTGTCTTTGGCTAAGCGTTAACAGTCTGATGCTGCTGAAATCCCCTGGAATTCATAACCGCGACTGTAAAGTCCTTTGGGAGGGAAAGGACATTGCTGCTGCCCTGGGTGGCACTTTCTTTTTGTGAGTGTAATCTGATCATGAGGAACTTGCCTCATGCACCTGAAGCATGGTGCCAAGTAGTACACTCCAGGTGCTCTTCCTGGTAGGTTACCTTACATGACTCTGGTGCCGTTTGGGCTGACGTTGCTCGTGGTGCGCTTACATTCGCTTGCCAGCATTTTTTCTGCTCTTAAATGGACATGGATGCATTTCCTTCTGTTCCGCACTGTTAGCACATCTCAGATTCTGCCATGTAAAGGATCTGTCTGTCCGTAGGGAAATCATAAGACGACCATTGGATCAATTGGGGCTGGGCTCAGATTGGCAAGAGGAAGGGGTAGGGGAGAAAGTTTTATAGCTAGTCTTACTCTTCCTTTGTGCAAACCTCTGTACTGTGTGCATTTCAAAGCAAAGCAGAAGGAGGTGAGCAGAAAGAGAGGAGGAGGAGGAGGAAGAAGTAATCACTCTTCCTTACAATTGCTATTCCCTGATCCCAATTGTATGATAGAGCCTCTCACAAGGTAAGTAGGGAGGAAAACTACAATGGGAAGGGTTAAGTGAATTGTGGTAGTAGAGAGTACTCTGTCTACTTGTACAGGGGGGAGACAGGGGAAGAGGTTCAGGCACTGGTCTTTCCTTTTGGAACATAAATAACTGAAGAATACAATTGTGCATGCTTTGGAGGGTAAAGCTGAAGTCTAAAGTGGATTACATTGGTCTCCACTCCTCCTCTTAAGCTCACAACAACCTTGTCAGGTGAGTTAGGTTGTGACTGTCCTGAGGTCACCCAGAAATCCTGCATGGTAAAATTTGAAACTGGATCTCCCAGGTTCTAGTCTACCACTCAAACCACCACAGTACACTGACTCATATATAACCAGTATAAAAGTGCTGTGTATTTATGAGCTGAGTTTCAAGAGCTTTCTTCCTGTTATTATGGCTTCTATGGGTAATACATGGAAGCGAACACAATGTGGAAGCTACAAGAAGGGTTGCCAACTGGCCTGAAGAAAAAAATGTCTGACTTTTTAATAGAAGCTTAATTTGTGGAAATGAGCTGTTGAAGCTTTTCATAGTGCTGAAAGAAATAACATCACCTGGGGAAACCTATTAAGCCTCTATTAAAGGGGCAGGATATTCTTCACCAGGTCTGTTGGTAACTCTAGCTATAAGTAGATAAATGCCCATTGTAGCTATGTCATCTCTGAAATGCACTGAGCTAGCCTGGTGTGGAAGATGAGCCTTCAGAGGATAAAAATAAATAGATGGAAAAGCTTTCTGTGCCAAAGGATGAGAGAGACATTCAGATGACTGTGTACACAGAAGAAATTGCCTTGAATAAATATTGTGCTGCTCTGCGTCTGGCATAGTATTTTGAATCTCGCGTAGCTTTCCCTTTGGTTCAGTTTCTTCTCATCCTTATAGTATTTGCTCCCTATATATATTAAATATGTCTTTCTTTAAATATTTTCTGAGTAGCCTTGCTCTCTTAACACAAACCCAGGGCACCATGTGATTTGTGTTAAGATGAAAATTAACCTAGCTTCCCCCTCCCCACCCCCTATGCTGGGCATCACCCACTAAAGATGCACCTGGAGGGGTAAAACAAACCATGCAAACATTTTGTCCAGTTTCTGTTAGGCCAGAGGTCTGAGAAAAGAAGGAACAGAACCACTTTTAGTGCTCTAATGAGCTGCCTCATGTTTCCTTAGTCATTTGACCTTGGAAGTAAGGGGTAAGGGGATAGAGATAACCAGTTACCTTTATCTTTATAAATAGTTACCTTTAGCTCTATGATACATTGACCTTGAACAGTGAATAGTTGTTGTTGGTCACATATCACCCAATACACAAAGGTGGGGGGTGAGAATGCAATTGCTAACAGACTGCCATTTTGGGGCGGATGGGAGGCATTCCAAATCAAGCTGGCCCAGAAAGAACCATCCCAAACCAGCCACACGCTCAACCACAAGCCATCTCCATCCCATCCGTGAGGTGACTTCGCACAATCAGAGGGGGGGCACCTCAGAAGCCAAACCGCTCTTTTTGACTCCAGCATCAAGCGCTCGTGTGTTCATGTGCTCTGGGCAATTAAAAAAAAACAGTCGGCGCCTAGAGCAGCTTGGCGGGTTCACACTGCCAAGGTGCCTTGCTTGAGCACTTCCATGTCCAGACACCAAAAAGCAACTGGCGTGCCGCTGTGATTTTTGCTACTGCTTCAGCAGTGGTAGCTTTTTGAGCAGCTCTGATGATGCTGGAGGATGGGGTGAGTACAGGATGGGGGTAGGCAGCAGATGTGCTCGTTTGGATGGATTTTTCAAGTTAGTTTCTGAGGCGTCTCCAAGACACCTCAAACTGCCTGTCTGTTATCAGTCCTAGAGTTCTTTTTGGATCCCTGTCAGAAAGTTAATATGTAATTCAGCCATAAGAATATATATCAGAATGAACTAACAAATGCAGCAAGACATAACGCCTCCTGAGGCGTTGACCATTATAGTCAATGGTCCCCCTAGGATATAATGAGGAATCAATCTGGAGATATCTGGGGATCTGTTTTTTGAGATATAGTCACCAAATCTAAACCATAGCTGTTGGTGCCTCTTCTCAAAAAACTCCCCGTTTCAAAAAAGATTGGTCCAAGGGGCCCAATTCTATGGGCTCCCAAAGAAGGGGCTCCCATCCTCCATTGGTTTCAGTGGAAGGGGAGAGGCATTTAAAGGGAATACAGTCCCTTTATATGACTTTTGCAAGCCACGCATGAACTCCAAAGGTGTTTAAAGGACTTACAATCCTTTTAAATATATTCTCCAAGCTACAAGGTCACCTGGAAGGTGTTTAAAGGGACTGCAATCCCTTTAAACACCCTTCAACTTCAGCTATCCAACAGTCCTGAAAAATCCCAAATATTTTCAGAATATTTGGGACGCATCTATTTCTGATAACTGAAAAAATACTGTATTGAGCTGAAAGAATAGTTGGAAAATACCTATATAAATTTTTTTTTGGGGGGGGGGGAGGGGTTAGCTCTGATATAGCCAAATGCAAACCCGTATGAATTTTCCCCTCTGTCAGAGTCTGGGTTTTGTCCAACCCAAGTTCTGAGATCAGAGTCAAGATGCAGTCCAAAGGCTGATTCCCAAAGAAGCAGGGCACAGTTACAAGTATTGTCTAAAAAGCAGGGTGGAGCAGTCCAGATTTGTCCATGAGTGCAGAGAGGGTAATGCCAAAGTCAGGGTCAAGAACTGGTCCAAGGATCTCAAGAGCAGAGCAGAGACTGGAGTTGTAATGGTTGAATCAAAGATATGGCGACTTGTTGCTTCCCCATCCAGCTCTTTTTCTGCTCCCTCATTTATAGCAGGCGCACAGCTAGATCGTGTTGAGCTGGTGAGTGAAGAATCACCTTGGCTTGTTAGCCCCGGGTGGGCTGCTAAATGTACGCTGTGCCTCCACTGCTTTAGCTCATGCCATGCCCTTTGCCATTGATGTTTCTGTGGCTCCAGAGACAGAAGGGGTGAAGAACCCAGTGGGTCTCCTCTGAGCTTAGGGCCTGAATCATTGGGGCACTGTCTTCAGCTGGCAGACCCTCCATTGGTGGAGTGGCAGCAGCTTCTGACATTCCTCCATTGGTGACAGATTGTGGCTGGGCCCTGCATCAGGTGTTTCTTGGTTGCTGACAACCTCCTCTATCTTGTTGGAACTGATTTGATCAGGCTGACCCATGAAACCCTCATAATTGCCAAGGAGTGGGTGTTTAATCTGGCCAGAATAAACACCCTTCAAAGGCTCGGGGGGGGGGGGGGGGCGTCAACAGATAGGTATAAGAAGAAGAGATTTCAAAGGGAGAAAGTAAAAAAAAACTGGGATGAATAGCTGCAACATACTGTAAAGGAAGAGCTTTGGTGATTGATTAATTTTACATTATTTCTCACCAAAGCAAATTCTTCCTCAATGCCCAAGTCCTGGATAGTATCCAGGTCAACACTGAGAGTCAAGAGTTCCTCAAAGACTGTCTTAGACCATTAGAAAAGAGTAAGACTCCAGTAGCACCTTAAAGACTAAACTAAATTGTGGTAGGGATGAACGTTCATATCTGAAGTAGTGAGCAGTGACTCAAGAAAGCTCATATCCTGTCATGATTTCTTCTTTTCTACTGCTACAGGCAGACTAACACAGCTACCCATCTTGATTTGTCTTAAATCATATTGACCTATGTAAGTTAAGGGTAGGGTTGCCAGCTCCAGGTTGGGAAATACCTGGAGATTTTTGGTGTGGAGTCTGATGAGGGTGGAGTTTGGGGGAAGAGAGGGACTTAAATGGGGTAAAATGCCATGCTGCCTACTTTCCAAAGCAGCCATTTTTTTCCTGGTGAACTGATCTGTTGCCTGGAAATCAACTGTAATCCTAGGAGATCTTCAGCAACCACCAGGAGGTTGCCAACTCTATAATAACTCTACATCACTTCCAATGTGGTGCAGAAATGACAACTTCAGGGTGATGCTCAGATATCTGGGCAAAAACTCTATGGTAAATTTGCCTTCTACCGTAGAGTATTTGCCCAAATACCAGAGTGTCACCTTGACATCACCAACATGATGATGTCACTTCATGGAAATGCCAGAAAGGATGTAGACAAGTCATTGGAACATAGACTGGTCCTTGCCCCTTTTGGGGCAGATCCCTCCACAGTGGCCAGCTACTCAGCAGCACAGTGTGGTCTGGTGGCAGGGGACCCCTGCCTCCATGGAGGAGGTCTGGCAACCCTATATAAGGGTCCTCCTTCAAGAGTGCCAGATATAAATGGTTACCTTATAATGAAGATAAAAGCAATCTAGTGAAACTTCTAGGGTTTTCCCGTACTCTTTCAGCTGTAGTAAAAGACTACACTAGAGCAAATGCTGTCATCCTCCCAAGATGACATCACTGAACATACAATGGACCAGGGAAACGCAGCACAGGACCTCCCCAGTGCAACAATGTAGAAAGCTGGGGATTCATTCAATAATGCTGTCTTAATTTTTCTTGGCATACTTTAGCCCAATTTTAAACAGTGTGGTGCCCATTGACCCCTTGGTGCCTGCTGTTATTTCCTGGTAATGGGACTCATACTCTGACATGTTTATTTCCAATGGGGGAGAATGAAAAAAAAATAGATAGAGAAGGTGGATTGGGAAGCAAGGTAGTTTGCTGCTGTATGGATTAATTGTGCAAAGGAAACAATTACCTCTGTGGTAGAAATTTTGAAGTGGCATCCATTACACTTCCTCAAAATACTGCAGGCCCCTAAATGCTGTGGTTCCCATTTGCTGTACTTGACAGTGTCCAGGCAAACAGTTTGTGAGCCTCTGACCTGTTAATTGTTGTCACTTAGCGGAAGACATTTACATCATTGTGGCTAATTCTTCCAAATCAATGCAATGAGGTAATCCCGATGACAAATATATTGCTTTGGGTAAACTCATTATAAAAATGCCTGCTCCTTCCAACTGTGTGTATCATCAGGACTACATTCGTAGTAAAAATTAGCTTGGAAAGGGGCTACATAGAAAACCGCCAGAGAGGGGAGGATCAAGTAATTCTCCTCCACTGTTTCCCTGCTCAGGCAGCTTCCTGTTGTGTGCTTTCCATTTTTTTAAAAGTCATTTACGCACCTCTAGTCCTAAACCATTTCAAATGTTTTGTAGTCTCAGGCAGTTGCTAACTCAATGAGTGAGGTTCTTTGCTTGAAACTCTATCCTTTAATTACTTGACAAGGAAACAATTCTATTGTGGCTCTACTGCACAAAGTACATCTACTGCTTGTATCCAGGAAAATCTGAAAAAAGAATGCTTTCCAGGATACAGCACATAACTTAATGCAGTGTCACTTCTCATATAAGTCAGCCTCATTCAGGTGCCTTAGGCAGCATATAGCATATCAGACTCCCATAAGGGTGAAACACAGGCCTTGGATTCAGCAGGAGTTCACAGGAGCATAGCTCCTGAACCTTTCTGAGGGTTCTCCCTCCCCACCTACCTTGTCCATTGAATAGTACAGGGGTGGCCAACGGTAGCTCTCCAGATGTTTTTTGCCTACAACTCCTATCAGCCCCAGCCATTGGTCATGCTGGCTGGGGCTGATGGGAGTTGTAGGCAAAAAACATCTGGAGAGCTACCGTTGGCCACCCCTGGAATAGTAGGTGCACCTGCATAACAGTCCCTGGATTAGGAGAGTGGGTAACCAGCCAGCCACCAGGGGCTTTGCCACGCCCCCCGCAGCCCTCATTAATTCCTGGAGAAGCCCACACCACCCTTTCTCCATTTGTTATGTGATTTTGGGTGATGGGTGGCTTACTGACCTTTTGACTGGGAGGGGGAGGTGGCCCAGGAGAGCCCCAGGAGAGCAAGGCCTGCTTGGGTTGGCTGGATCTCTAGTCAGCCCAAGCA